>NC_135122.1:13716587-14023348 GCF_050908995.1 Andrena cerasifolii
GCCGACGACGCCGACGCCGACGCCGACGTCGACGCCGACGCCGCTCGTAGCAACGATGGCGCGACGTAGAAACCGCCACGGCCGGGGCGCCCTCCTCTCGCCCGATTCTGCACCAATATTCCCTCACGACCTGATCCTCTTTTTCTCTCGTTTCACACCGCTCCCTCTCCCTGTCCCTCTTCATCGCTCTCTCCCTCGTTCAACCCTCTTTCAGCCCTCTTTCGCCAACGTTCCTCCCTCTCGCTTCGTTCCACCCTTTGCGCCACCTCCTCTTCGTCCCCCGCTGTCTCCCTCGCCCTCTGTCCCTCGTTCCCTCTCGCGCCTCTTGCTGACTCCCCACTACCATATCGATCCTACGGGAAAGGCCCTCTGGTGCGTTCCATTTGCTTCGGTCGAGCGGAGGCTACGAATCGCTCTCGTACCGCTCGACTATTTGTTGGTGAAAAGAGTCGACCTGTCGGCATCCGATGCTCGTTTCAATGGCTCCTCGTTCCCCAGTGACCACGGAGATGTTTCCCGATGGATCGGGCGCTGAATTTTAATCGCTGCTCGATTCAGCTGCCTCTCCCGCGACGATGCGCCCGGGACTCTTCGCAGGTGACGCTGGCCAAAGCTGCCCCCCTGGCCAACGATTGTTCCCGCGATGATGATACGGAACGATGGAGCAGAGCGATTGAGAGATCGATGTGCACTTGAGGGGATTGATGACGAGACGGAGAACAATCTCGGGGATTTCTTTCGGGGCCGTGAGTCACATGCGCCGATCTTAAGTTCGGGATTCAAACGAGATGGGATTGAAACGGGGTAAACTAGAATCATCCCCCCCGCGGAAGATTGCCGCTGAAGAGGGATAAGAAAGAGCAGGATTACATTAATTCCGAGTAGGATCTAGTTTCGGTAGTTCTCAGCTCCCCAGTTGGCCACCAAACTACCCCCGGAGATCGACATCTGAATCTTAATCGAAGTTCGCGCCGAGATACGTCCTCGCGACGACTGACGGAGCCGTTTTCTTGCCATCGTCCCTGGAATATTGTCTCCGCGGATGTGTCAGGAACTTTTGTTGGAAGAGATACGCGGGAACGACACTAGAATCCAGAAGTGAAGTTTTAACAACCTCAATACAAGTATTTGCTCTCACGTAGCCTACAAACGCGAAAGCTGCGCGCCTTTCATCCGGGACTCAGAGATGAGAGAAGCGGTTGAAAACGATTCGAATGAAAAATCTTTCTGAAGGACCATACGCCGCGGAAGAATGGCGGGGGGGGGCCGGATTAAGAGTTATCGTAACGAATTACGTATCCAGTTCGTAGCGTGCTGTAAGATTATTAGTATAAATTCTGCAGGTTACTATTGCGAGGAATGCCGGTCCGTAACGTGATTAGAGGATGATACTTTTCTCAGCGGTGAAGTGCCGTTGCTCGTGATGATACCCTGACTACAGTCGGATGAAAGGGTTTCAAGCAGAAATTTGAGCGCACCGAATGAATCTGTTCTTCCGAGTGTCGGGCTCGTCAGAGGGCGGAAATGCTCGAAAGATTTGAAGCATTCCACTTGCCGCGTGAAAATGGGGAAAAATAATCCACACGGACGAACAGAGGCTGCGAATTGCTTTGGTGCCTCAGCACAAAGCCGAAAGGAGTAGCCGAGGCCGTAACGCAATGCACTTTGTGCGCTTCTATTCTCTTGAGTGCCACGCATCATCGCGCGAAAGGAAAGGAGGAACGTTGCTTCAGAGAGAAGCTAGCGTTCAGTTTATAACAGATACATTGAAATCGAAATTGCTTCCTCGCCGGGGCTACGTGGTACGCTTAATTGCCACTATACTTAACACTGGTTAAAAGCTGGCGCGAGAAGCGATAGGAGCTCATCTTTGACCACTGAACTGTGACCTTTTACGAAGCAATTTTAATTATCGCACTTGCCCCAACTCGAGCTGCATACCGACCAAAAGCAGACGCAATCTGGATCTGATACAGATATAAGCCTGGCTTATCACGGACACCGGGCTATAAGAACTTCAGAGATCCTGGCTATATGAACTTCAAGGATCGTGGCGGATGGAAGTGAAAAAAGCTTTGCAAAACTTCGCGCTGTCGGGGCGAAGTATTAAGAGCGCGAGAGCGATTCGTCAGATAGGGGAGCTGCTCGAATGAATGGAACTGTTTTCGTGGTTTAGAAACGAACGACTGACTGACACTGAACCCGGGAAAAAATCGCAGCAAACTCGAAGAAGAATTGTTCGAAGCTCCCAGGGATCGCGCGTCATAAAGTGAAAAGGGGGAGCGAGGCGATGCATCGAAGGAAGAGGATCTTCGAGAAAACTCGAGGATCTGTTTCCCTCTGAAACGGGATCGGATGCTTCGGTAAGCTACGACCCCAATGAAATTCAGCTGTTTCGCAGAATTTCGGCATGAAGGGAATTTCGGGCCGATCGGAAGCGCTCGAGGGGAGCCATGGAAATTTAGCAACGTTGGTAGAAGCTGGGAAATTTCGTTTCTAACCAAATTATTCCAGATTCGCTAACAAGAATGTGTCATCACTGGGAATTTCGTTCTCCAATTCGAGACCCACGGCGAAAAACTGCTTCTGATGGATCGTTTAATGCTAAAGGGTGTCTTCGGCTTGCTCTATCTACGCGTACAAAACATCCGAAATTTCTTGCGTCACGCTGGACCATTAATCAACGCGGATGCACGCTCTAATTATTGCCCTTATATGAACTGGCTCATCCTATCAATCGGGGTTTTTTTTTTCGAAACACCGTGACGTGTACGAAAAACGCGTAGCTCGACGAGGAGGTGAACGATCGCCGAAAGGGAAAAAGGATGTCACACCGAGGACACTCGACCTTTGTCCCCGGAGGAGGCTAAAATCTTATCCCAACTAATTCCAATATACATTATAATTTCCCCATCTTATACACGCTAATGCCGATGACGAATCGACGCGTGAATCATACTCGTGCGACAAACGATGCACCCCGTTGGAAAACTCGATCCAGTCGTATCCACCTTGGACGAACGCGACACAATGGGTAAACCAAAAGTTCACCGGTGCGAATCCACGAATTTCTGATGGCTCGGCCGCAATGTTCCCGGCGAAACCGATTTCGTGGCGATTCAATTCTGCAGAAAGAAAGTTCGAAAGATACGACGCACCGTCGCCGTGGCAGGATGGCCGTAGAAGGGGGGAGGAAGGCGGGACCCCTGCGGTGAGAGGGTTGACGAGCGAGACGCGAAGGGAGAAACGAGGGCTCGTGGAGGGGTCCAAGTTTCGCGGGAGTGGAAAGTTCGATGATCGTGGCTCGGGAACTACCGTAAGATCGTCAAGAGCTTCGGCCTATTCTCGACAATTTGATTCCGGAAGAGACACTTCTCCGTGGAGTACTCCGATGTCGGGGTGATTGCACCGCGACGCCCTGGGAATCCGATGTCGATGCCTGGCGACTATTTAATGTTGAAAATTGATCGGATATGCTGGAAACTCGGTGAGAGCCCTGAAGCACGGGACCGCTCTTCCTCGCGTCTGAAACGACTCCGATAATATTCCAGCAGCATTGCCGCGCCGTATGAAAAATTTACAACAGTTCGATTCGATCATAAACGCGGGACTCTGCAGCAGAATTCGGCTTGGAGATTCCCTTGATTCTAATTACACACTCACATTTTAATTGGAACCTTAGAAAAACTTGTGCGCGTTAAAACCCTACGCTCGTTATCCCTACTTTACTCAGGGAAACGTAATTTTAATCGAACTCAAGGGGATCCCAGGTATCTGCGCGAGCAGCGATCTCAACTTTAATTTGTCTTAGGGCACGTAATGATGAAACGAGTACGGATGCAGTGGAACGCGAAACTTTCGGGGAAGCATCGAAGGAAGTCACGCTTTTTAAAGTCACGGTAAACAGCGATGTTATCGCGGGCATCGAAAATACCAGAGGAAAATTGTGTTGCGACAAAGTCCACGAGCTGGTAACAGGCTGACCCGGAGGACACTCCAGTAACTCCTCCGGAGTTTCGGCGGATCGAAGAACTTCGGTGGCCCTTTGGAAGTTGCCCCAGCCCTGAGAATACGACCACTTGCTGCTCCACTCTGGTTCCCCTGGCTGTGAACTTTTGCTTTTCCGCCAACGGCGTTACCTTATCTTCCATCCGCTGTCTTCCATTTGTCCATCCTTCTCTCGTACGTAGGTGTACGCGCATTGCTCGATATTTAATATAAAAAAAAAAAAAATGAAAAAATGAAGAACAGGAACTCCACTTTCGAGCAGAAATTTTTCCGTCTGAACGGGGAGGGAGCAACGTGAGTGGAGAAAAAAAGATAGGTATTACGTTACGTTAATGACTAATTTCCTCCGGTTTGCCCGCGGTGTTGCGTTTGATTATAAAATCCCTGCAGTCAATTAACGGGCTTGTCTGCTGCAGCCTCATTAATAGTTAAAGCGAAGCGATTGGACCTCGAGCACAGACATCAAACGGAGTTTGAATTCCAGTTACTTGTAACGGACTAGCTGAGCAGTTGGTCTGCTGACTGATCAACCCCAGCCTGGAATCCTTGATTTTCAAATACATATACATGTCGAGTTAAACCAACCCGTCGAACTGCCGGTTCCCTCTGCATCTTCCGTTTCAGAGCTGGTAACGCATATAGTGACTGCGATATTCATCGTTAAATCCGTATATCAGAAACAACAACAACAAAACCTAACTGAATGAACGGTGGGGAATAGTTACGCCGTGGAAAGAGCGATAACACTCTATGAGGCTGCTCCATTAAAATCTAAATTTTCGATCACAATGGTAGCCTGGATTACAGGCATTGCTCGCTTAATCATAGCTTCGCGCAATTCGTTTTCTCTATTTACATCGAACTTTTAACGATATTTCCCGGGGGGGATGATGTGCGTTAACAACCGTGAAACACTATATCGTGGAAAAGTGTATCTTCCAGAAATATTCACCAAATACTCCTCTCGCGTTGCGCACTCTGCGAAGCTCCGGCGATATACATGTACACCGATAAAGAGGGGAGGATGAGAAGAATAATACATCGAATAACGTTTCTACCGTTCCCGGAATCGCGACTCCTCGAGCGATGGTCAGAAGAATATATCGTTAGAATCGCGAAACGCCCTGGACAGGCATTCCCAGCCGCCATTGAGAAATCGATCCGTGCATCATTATCAAGTAGACCAAACGCTTTCGCGTATCTCGAGGCGACCACCCCACCCCCGCAGCAATTTCTCTGGGAACTTTTCAACGTCGTCCGCACTAAATACGCCTCGGCTTAGCTCAATCACGCTAATTGAAGACTCCTCCGGGGCGTCCTTCGCGCAAAACCGCCACGACGATCCTCCTTTTCTCCACTTTTCACGCGTCAAATTGTCAAGGCTGATTGCAAGGGCGAGGGGGGGGGGGGACACAGAGCCGCCAACGTGTATCCGAGCTAAACGAAAATTAAAACTTTGTCAGACTGTCGATTAAGTATCGGGCACTGGCATTGCAAAACAAAATAAGACACCTCTGCCTTAAAGCGGGATAATTAACGCTCCGCTGGGATAAACGCCCGACAAGATTAATCATTTTAATTAAGACAATGATAAATCGACCCCAACAACTGTTTCCCCTTTATACGCGTAGATGATGTAATTGGGGATTTCATTGAATCGAAAGTTGAAAGTCCTTGAATAGAATTGCTCGCCAAGGGACTTCCCCAACGTGTTTGAATTGCGAATGAATTTTCAGATGAGTGAGGATTTTATCATTCCCCGGATTGTACCTTTTTATATCCGTCCCTTTCACTTTAAGATCTTAACTTATCTCTACCATTCTTATAGTTTCCAAGACTTGGAGGAGTCTCAGGACCATCGAAAGTTCCAACGCTCGAAGAACTCCCGGACTTTCAAGGTTTCGAGGGATGCTCCACCCATCCGAAATTCCTCGCTGTAAGTACGGTATATTTGTGGAGTAAAAGGACATCGCCTCGGAGGGACTTTAGATTTTTAAATAAAACGGATTACTTTAAGCAGAATTTTTTAATTCAGAATTTGATAGATTAAGATATTTAATCGTCCACTTTGACGAAGCTAACTGGGAAGTTAGGTACTTATATCTCCGCCAGTCTTTTCATCTTATCTCGTCGTTTGACAAACTTGAAGGAGCAAAGAAAGGAGTAGACTTCTAGGTCCTGATAAAGGAGCCCTGATTCTCCTCATCGCCGAGAAAAAAGAATCTCTTCCATTCAAGATCACGCGTCTCGATGCTCTTTTCTTCCGCGGGGTTCTCGAAAATCTCTCTAACTCCTTACTCCGGGATTTAAGACGGAAGAAAGGAACTGTAGCTCACTAGCCCCCGAATCTTCTCCACCGATTCCTTCGAACTGACGAACAAACGATCCTGTAATTACGTTCGTTGTCCAGCTCTTGGAACAGTGGTCACTTTTTGCCGATGAGCCACTCTAAATAGCCACTTTCCACTACTCCCTTGAAATGTTTAAAAACTTCCTCCGCCCGTGGCAGATAAGGCATCAGAAATCAAAAGGAAGGATCTCTCGCGTCTGCGTCAAATGCACAGAGCTTTCAGCGGAGAAAACTTAATGTACCTGCCCGTGTAAACTGTTTACGAACAAAGTATTCTGCCGTGTGCAGACGTAATAAACGTAACGTAATTTTAAAAATAATTAGCAAGGCAGACATCCGCAGACTACTGAAAATCGTCCTTTCCTAGGGAATTAAATTCCGGATGCTATTACACCACGCAGGATTTTGCTGAGGGCTTCTAAAGTCCCTCCGCTGGCCCATTTTATTACGAAGTTGGTCCTCGCCTCGAGGCGACGTTCAAGCTCGCTTGCTTTATCTGTGCTTTCACTTGGACGGCCACGAAGAGGGCAAAACGTTTTAACAGTTTGAAGACATCCGACTTTCTGTCGATACCGTGTCGCTTAACAGGCGAGATGGGGGTCGCGCGTGACGTGGGATTCAGCTAGTCGATAAGAGTGCTCTTTGTCGACAGATGAGTCTCGTATGAACGCTACAAAAATCACACCTGCCGCGTAATTAAACTGACAGCGCCGAGTGAAGTGTTCGGAACCGAGCGCGTACTTTAAGCAACGTCTTTTCGCAACGTCCGAAACACTTCTGGTTCCCACAAATATTAATAGCATCCGCGAGACAACCGCTCCCTTTCTTGCCGAAGAAACTTGCGAAATGCAATTTGGGGTTACAATTGAGAACGGGGCCACTGTACGAAAATACTGCGAAGGTGAATGGATGATGTTTAATGACATTAGGTGGCAGCTTGTTCCAGACAGATTTCCATTCGCGGACCACGAAAATAAGGTGCAACGATCTACGTATATTTCGCGATATTGTTCCGCGGTTGTATTCACCGGATACAATCGGGCGCATTGATCGGGGAATATATGTTGTATGCCGTTGAAAAATATTCCCGATGCTTTTCATCGGTCGGATTTATGGTCAATACCCTGCCACCCGTTTATGCGGAACGGGACCATCGATAAGTATATTAAATTCCGCGTTATGGCCTTATTTGCGCGCTCCCAAAGGAACGTGCTCATCAATGGAGTACCATAATGAAACTAAAAGACCTGGTTAATAAGAAAATCGAAGAATAGGAATCGATCAGTGGCCCCATGCAAACGCTTTCGAATTTGAAACACTGGAAGATAGAAGAAAGAAGGAATCTTATATGTGTCCGACATTCATTTTTTACAAGTGGCACCCGTCAAGTTTTTCCCGTGGAAGAAGACCAATACCGCAATATCGGAAGGAATTTTAAGGAAACAGGACGGAAGGTGCACCATTACAAGTGCTCAGCGTGTACACCCGTACGAGCAGAGGCGTCGCAGTTTCGAACGTAAGAAAACGCTTTCGCGAAAGGAACAAGGACTGCGACTGTTCGACAGTTGACGAAGAGCGTCGTATCCCCGGGAAGAGACGGCAAAAGGATTCTATTGCGCGAATCCAGTGTCTCAGGCTTTCCCTCCTCCGTCCTCCGCTGGATGCCGTCCGGGTTATCACGCTTCATAAATCTTCGCTAGGCGTGGAGCCGATGTGAGGCTGGGAGTGCTCGAGACTGCTCCGCGTAACTCCGTCGCTCGGTATGCCCTCGAAGTTCAGATGATTCCCAACGAACTCACCGGTGTGACACGAATAACTTCCGGGACGGGGAAAGCCACCCTGGCTAGTTATCTCCAGCTGTAAATCCGCGTCGTTACGGTGATATCGAGCCGCGCGGGCCGACGAGATTGCGAAAATATAAAGAGGGAAATAGGAGGACGAGAAGAGGGATGTGTGGCTGCCAGCGGTACAGATGGGTTCCACGCAATTTGCAGCGGCCACGGATATATGTATTGCCGGCGAGCATTATCGGTAACGAGGCCGGCGAACGAACGCGAACGGTTTGTTCGTTGCGCGCGGCACAGTCGGGTCGTAGACGCGGCTACCGCGCGAAATCTCCATCCCCGTGGTAATGATGTATGCACGCGTGAAGAAATAACCGTGTACTTCTGAATCGCAAGGTCTGCAGCGCATCAGATGCAATTTGCAGGGCGGTAGAAAATATGCTCTCAGTGTGGCGCGTCGATAACGAGACACGTCAGGCTGTTCCGACGACGTTTGTGTTGTAAATATCGTAATATTCTTACGTAGAGATCCTTCAGAATATAATAGGTATGTACAATGGCTCTGTCAGTCGAAGAGCGTAGGATTAAAGAAGTACAGTACATTGGAATTGAATGAAGTAAAGAGATCGATTGAAATCTCGTCAAGAATAGCTCGATGTCGTTGAATCATGAAATTTTCGAGATGCTACGGATATAGGTACCTAAATAATTTCTACCGTTGAATGCAAACGCCAGCACGCCAGTGAGCTTTATGAGTAACGACGCAGCGTTTTGTTGAAACGTAAGTCACCACTTAGAAGCATATAGGCTTTCCATGTTTTGGTGGCAGCGCAACATTTATAACTTTCATAAATCGCGGCACGGGCAATCGTGCGAGGCCAGGGTTTGACCAGCTGTTTCACGTGGCGATAAAATTTTTACCCCGCCGTTAAGATTGGCGCTCGCTACGAGGGCGAACTTTCCACGATATAACCTGCAAGCGAACGTTAATTCCGAGCCGTGTAAAAAATCGCGGCGCATGCGACAAGCTTTCTACGCTGTGTCGGCTTCAACCCATGCGAAGTATCGCGAGATATAAGAGTCTTTGAAAGTGAGAATAATCTATTAGAACGACCGCAATGTTCTCTTGAAGTTGAAGAGGTTCGGGCGGAGGAATCTCGGCCATTTACTTTCTTTAGGAACGTATTTTTAACCGATGTCGCTGGGAATGCGCCGAGGCATTGTACGAAAGATGTATGCGGCTCGTCACGGTGCAAGTACTTCGTAAACAGTCTAAAAACGAAGCGTATCGCTTTTCTCCCGGAGAAACAGCGAAAGGTACTTTCGCGTTAAAGACAGGGCGTTCTTTAAAATGTCCTGCACATTGCGCATACATCCTGTTTTCCTGGTTCGTTCCACTGGCGCAAAGAACTGAACGACTCGCGAAAGCAGCGGGTGACAATGAGTAATAGGAATGAATAAAGAGTATGCGAGAAGAAGCTTCCCCCGCTGAGAGCTCCGAACAGCGGAGCAGAATATTTGTCGTTCGAACCAAGTGAAAATGTAATGAGAGGGAATGCCGCCTCCTCGGGGAGCAATTACAGGGATTGGAGGAACACGCTGAGAATTCGCACGAAAAACGGATTAAAGATTACAGATTCCAGAAATACGTAGAACGACTGTGAGCACACGTGGAATTCATGATTAAATCAATACAATAATTCGTTAAATGCGCGATGAATTTTTCATTAAACTCGACGAGGGCATGTCTTATCGACGCCGATGGGAATCGTTACTATTTATTCGTATCCCAGTTTTCAGCATTAAATTTCAATAACTTTGATGAATATTAACACGCGGCATAGTTAGATTTCAACGTTTCAATCGAATTAACCTGTCCAATTTGAAGAGTCATTATATTTTCGGTAAATGAATTGCTCCGGGCTTATTAGTAATATCAGATTATTTTGTTGGCGATCGACGCGCAGGCGTACAGATTTCATTAAATCTTTGATCCCAAGTCTCTCGGGCTGATCCGAGGAGTATCCTGCTACACTGCTAATTCCGGCAGGAATTACCCGGATTCTCTAATACGGTACCTTTCTAAAATACCAAGATTGAAATCGCTAAGGAACTCGGCAACAGTTTACAGCATTCGACGTCGCACTTTATTACATTCCTCGCCTCCTAGAAACGGAAAGAACCTCCGGGACAGTCCTCTGTCTCTATAACGTCTGCAGGAATTCCCTCGCGCCAGTGTGTCCGTTCAAAACATCAGATTTCATTGCGCAAGAAACGCACCCGATAAAGAAATACCCGGTAAATATTACCACATCACTCTGGGTTAGAAGTCGAGAGTATTCGCCTCCATTTAGTACGAAATACTCAAATGCTCCTAATTCCACGTTTTAAGCTACCGCAGGTTCCACGACAAAAGGGATTTCTCTGCGACTTTTTCCGCGACCCGGTGACGTTACGGTGTTTGCCATGTTTATTCATCCTTCGTCGCCTCTACCGAGCTTTTTCATTCGAGCTGCCCGCCCCTTGGCCCACGAAAATAATTTATCTCGGTGACGTAATGAAATCACTCTTGCTATCTTTGTGCCCGATTCGCGACGCTTCCGAGGACGTGTTTCATAGCTGGCAGAAGGGACGCGCCGGAACGGAAGTCGTATTTTTGATCGCTTTCACGCGCTACTATCAGAGAACCTATTGCACTTTCCGTTGATATAGCAACCTAGCCCAACGTTATCGAGATTGCACAAAGCTACCTTTTGCTCCTCGTTATATAGGTGCCCCATGACGCGCAAGTTTATCGTCGACACTATCAAACGTCCATTGGAAATTCCATTTTCATATTCAGACGGGCGAGCAGCGAATAATTCGAGCCCCCACCGTACTTCGTCAAAAAGCTATATGTTCTTCAAAATTTCACTGGCCAAATGTCAGAACAGAATCAATGGTGCAGGTAGAAACATTTATCTACCTTTTATATAAAGAGTTACCGCGCATTTTTACTCTGCCATTGAATTTCCCCATTTCATATTTCCAGACATTTTCAAGAGATTCTTCAACTACATAGGCGGCGAGAACTATTACTCATCGAGCTACCCGGTTCCATAAATTCTATAAGAAAAACTATACTTCTCAATTCCTTTTCACCCTGCGTTTAAAAAAAAAAGAAATGACACTCCCTCGTACCCAGTCACAAGTTCTCATCGCGTGCGCCACGTGTAGCCACCACTCTCGAACTCAACTCCGAGAACGTCCGTCGCGAGTCATTTTGTAATGCACGTTACGTATTCAGCGCGTACAGTGATGGCCAGGTTCGCCTCCGAAAAATCCCAGAAACCATCATATCCATTACCGCCGGCTAGACGCCCGTAACTCACAGGATTTACTGAAACTCACGCGAGCGTCGCCCACGAGGAATGTGCATCACGTGTGCGGGTCGTTGCGTCTCTGAGGTGCAGACAGCTGCACAAGGGACTGGTTGGCAGGCAACGAAAGAGAGATAGTTGGCCTGCTGGTTTTAATATTCGAGTCCTCGCCCCGAGGTAGTTGCAGCAAATTCGGCTGGCTTAGCCTCTGAACGGAGGAATTTATCGCTCGTACGTAAGAGGGTCTAACAGTCAGCAAAGACCGGCAGAACCAGCCACGATGGTCTCGTCGTGCCTTCGCGGATAGGATCATCGATTATTACATTTCACATCCGGCCAGCGACTTGCCACTTGCCATAGATATTGGCCCCGGATCCGCGGGCCGCGAAATCCGCGGAGGAGTGCATTCCTCGACTTCCTAGCAAGTGGAATAGGCCGGAATTCACGGTGGAACGCGAGCGGGTATTTTAAAGACGGAACGCGGACCTACGGGCTCGAATAGACGCTCGGGATAGTTACGTAGCCGAGATTAATTGAACCAGCCAGCCCCTTATGGGTATTTTAAATCTCGTTCGTTGATACAGCGAATTCCTTTCCGGTGATCATGCTTTTATTACCCGCCGGTTTGGCTGCTGGGGAAATTTTTATCCGAGGAGTGCGTGGTGTCGACGTTAACCGTTACCGGGATTCATGGCAGGCTTAAATGCTTCAGTGATCGTATGTATGTACTTTTCAAAACATTACTGAGAGCCTGTGCGTAGTATGGACCGATGATCGAAGATTAATCAGCGTTACTGACTATTAGATACAAAATGACGTTTGCACTGCACCACTTAAGAGTGGCTAGCCATTGTTCAAGACGGAGACTATATTTGCAAATGGTAAACAAGTATTCCACTTAACATTCTTCTTGTCTTCTTGTTCTTTATCCTCAGATATGGCGCGGACCAGCGTCAGATTTGTTGCGAACCATGTCGCGTTGCTTGTTCATATGCACCTAAGAGTTTTGTTGAAAGCTTCGAAGCGTATCGACATTAGTTGACAACGCTCTCGCGGGTTACGCGAGCAGAGCTGAGTGCAACATTAATATTCCCGGCAAAAGAAACTTTGCCCCAGAGTGTTTCAACGATTTCACTCGAAACTGAATGGGCAGGGCAGCTTTTATTCTGGGCCGACGGCGCGGCCGTGCAATAACTCAGCGCGCGGCCACTCGAAGGTTAAAAACGTTGAAAAATAATGGCAGTTCTCGGTGTGCTCGAGGGTAGCGAGGCATCGTGAAGAAAACTGTGAACAGGACGAGGGAGAACGATGTACGTTACCAACGAAAGGCTGCTCACAGACCTCGAAAGCTATCGTTGCTCGCGCTTCCATTCAATTTTCAACCAACTACGGCCGATCGATGACGCGCATATTCGCAGTCCTCCTTTTCCTCGCCCGACAGAGCTCCGCGCGAACGTCGCGGTACTTTCCACCGGCGACCGACTGTGCGTGCTAATGTAACGATATTACTCGAAGGGACCGCGGAACAGGAGATTCCGATACAGCTCCCAGAATTTTTACTTCCCCCAAGGGTACGGGATTACCGGCGACTTAGAATTTAATCTGCATAGGTATCAAACTTTGCGCGAACTTTCGGATCCAACTTAGTTTTACGGCGTCCGTTGTCTTGTGGGACTTCCGCCGGTTCTCCGAGAAAAAAAAAACAAGCTGTGTAGGGGAGACCGGGGCTAGTTGACTAACGAGGTTAGTTGACTAATTCCCTTTAATTGTTGTATTATGTTATAAATTATGCTGCGATTCGCGACATTGAAGCATAGGGATGACCAGCCATTTAATGTGCCACCGTGACAAAAATTTGCGTGTTCTATCAGTGAGGGTGAAAAATCTAAAATATTTTTAAAATATTTAACAATTTTAAAATGACAATTAGTCTTCTGCTTCTTTCCTGCCTCGTCAGCGTGACTGATTGTAATTTCCCAACTGAATGTAATAGGTATAGTTACTGGAATGTTGGTTTCGTGGTAAAAGTTTAAGTCAGTGCTTGAAAACTTTTATAATATCGATTTCGATTCTCCAAACGTATATAAAGAACCTTTGTTCTGATTAACTATTATGAAGAACTAGGTAACTGTTATACGGTTCCTATTTCCCTGCTCATATCGATTCCATAACCGTTATTATTTCGGTTGTATATTGGTTCCGAAACGGTTCTAGAATCAATTCTTGTATCGACTTTTCCCTAATTGTTATCATTCATTATTTTACCTGCAGATTACTGTATATGTGCATATTTTTTTACAAAATCCTTATAGAAACAGGAGAAACTTTTAACTTCCTATTCTGAATAATATAGTGTGTGTGAATGTAAAAAATATGTAGCTGATTTATTTATTGCAACGCTTTATTAGAAATCAATGATATGTATAAACGTTTCTCCTGTTTCTATAAGGATTTTGTAAAAAAAATACCTATGCACATATACATTAATCTGCAGCTACAATAATTAGTGATATTACTTAGGTAAAAGTCGATAGAAGAATTGATGCTAGAACCGTTTCGGAATCGATATAGAACCGAAAAAATAACTGTTATGGAACCGATATGAGGAGGGAAATATGAATTCGTAACAGTTGTTTGGAATAAAGGTCCTACATAACCGATTTAATCAGGACCTTTATATAACAGTTTTAAACAGTTATTTTCTGAACCATTTCAAGCCCTGGTTTAAGTGACGTTGTAGTTTAAGTAAGTTTGAACTGTCCATCATATAAATTAGCAAAGAAGCCAAAGAATGCGACGATAAAAATAGTGGTAAGATTATATCGTTTGCAGAACTCACCTTCGCAAAGTTATTTTACGTCATAATTTTAATTTTCTTAATTAGCGAAAGATGAATTGTAAATGTGCCGCCTGGAAAGAATGCAATCATCAATCTTTAATTCGATATTTATACAAAGACGAACTGTAGAAAGCTACAGGGACCGAAGATAAATCGCCGAGGCTGGTCCGTAAGGAGCACATATTTCAGGCGCTGCAATTTACTCGCACCTGTAATCTTTCAGCTCGTAACACTTTATTCAGAAAACGAAAATCGAGCAAAACTGCACGGGAATACAGGAGCGGGTTTGATCTTCAGTTGTTTGCCAGTATTTAAGAAATAGGTAGCTGTAAAGATATATTATTCCCCTTTCGAGGTTTCGCTTCTCTCGCCAGCCAATTTTTCTCTCGCGCAACCGTGAGGTAAATTCGAGGGGGTGCCATTAATCATTAACGCTACTCAATATGTATTACCAAAAACGACACTTTCGAGCTCCCCTCGTTTCATTTAACGGCTCGCACAACGCGTCGTCGAATCATCCATCAG
Source organism: Andrena cerasifolii (assembly GCF_050908995.1). Taxonomy (NCBI): domain Eukaryota; kingdom Metazoa; phylum Arthropoda; class Insecta; order Hymenoptera; family Andrenidae; genus Andrena; species Andrena cerasifolii. Next base: position 13,731,453 of record NC_135122.1, read on the forward strand.
GTGCATATTTGCACGAATACATGTTACACACGTGCCTACTGGAATTGAGTTTAAAAAAACCACCCGCAGAAATTTAAATTGCCCATTAAATATCGGAGTACGATTTTATGCGCGTCGGTGGACCCGTAACGCGGAAGAACGACACGGTTTTAATTTGAAAATGGCTAGAAGCAATTTTATGCCTTGCTACTTTCGTTCGTTGTGAAACGCATAAAACCCACGGGCACGTACAATCGTTTCGACTATTACGATCTCTTGTGGCGAGATATTTCACCGCCGATTTTCAATTTCCGTAATCCGAAATGTTAACGCGTGGCAGCGACTGCCTTGGCTGGAATTATGCTGAAAACTTTCGCCAAACATTGCGCCAGATGTTCAAAAAGAAACTTATCAATGTTCTACTAGAAGGTGGCGCGGATTAAAATAATTAAAATAAAATCGGAGGATTTATGGCTACTTCTTACAGCGAGGTTTTCAAAAAGCTCTACAATCAAGTTTCATTTCACGTCTCTTGGAATTTCACTGTGTGCCAGGATGCGATTATCCACCCCCGCGCGGGAGTAACATTATTCCAGGGGAAAGGAACCCTTTCGGAGCGAATCATTGAACGGAAAAATAAACCCAATCGCCTTCTGATGAACCGTGGTCCAATACCTACGCCCGACACAATCGACGCCTATAAATCCACCACATTCGTTTGGTGCACGAAGTTGAAAACGGAACGATTTTCCATTTCTCCTTGAAGCCACGGTAAATTCGTTTCAGTCGGCACAAATATAACGACAAAAGAAATGCTTATGGCGAGAGATCATACTTCTTTGTAAGTGTCAAGCAAGTAATTTACAACAGAGAAAAAGGCAGAAATTGGAGAAGCAACGAGAACATGTAAGAAGGGAAAGATAATCAAGGTTGGAACGCAAGGAGAACGATTGAGTAATACATATAAAATAAGGAATATGAATGCCTCCTTCTCCTTCTTCCCCTTCCTGCGAATTCTTGGTACATCTACCTTTCTCTCGATTCTACCTAAAATCTTCGAACCATCTAAAATAATCCGCGGTCAGAGATTTGCACGGATTTAAATGGAAAACTTTGCGTCGTCGATATCCTTTTTCTCCTGGCATTATTTTCTTCCAGCCATTGTTTTGTTTATCTTCCTATCATTGAATTGCAAAATACAGTTGAACATGGCCAGTTGCCCGTCGTTTTTATTCGCGAAGGTGGGCGAGGCGAATTCACTGGGGTAAATGTGTGCGAATTTGAGGAATGCAAACTTTAATCGAACGAAGGGTATTTTAATTATGTATGTGATTTTAATTGGACCCCTTCAGAGTGGAATTGCAATATTTACCTTCTCCAACTCTTCAAATAGTGGAATTAATAGTAGTAAAAAGTATGCAATTAATAGCATTCACCTTAAAAATTTAACGTTAAAACGATAATGGAGGGAAACTGTAATTGCTGCCAAAGTGGATAAAACTCTGTCGAATATTGCGAAAAGGATTCCGTGATTTTTTTAATTAAACGACAATGATTCAGGTGGACAGCCAGTGGAACTCGATGAGCGCTATGTCTCTGTAATTAACTAATAAATTTACGTATCCGCGAGTACAGATATGCTATTCGTAGTACATACAAGAGACGTTTGTTGCAACTGCAAACGCGTGCAATAATTGCTTCACGGTTTAGTTCGCTTTACATAATTATTCTAGTGATAAAATATCGGCGCAATTGTTACCGGCGAAATAATACGATTCCCATTGAGCGATCGTTAACGAACTGCACAATACTCACGTGTTTATTGTCTCCTGTAAATTTCGGGCGACAAAGACACTATTAATTGGAACGTTGGAATTTTAGGATTGCCGGTGGAAAGCGTTCCCCTAACGAGTGCCTCTGAATTATCCAGTAACGATTTCTAACGACCACGCTTAACGCCTTTTCGTTGCAGCATTTCTAATAACTCTTATTCTGTTCACAAGCACGGGGCACGAATACTTGTACGCGGTGTTAGTATTAGCATCACCATTAAACGCACTAAGCTTTTCGCGAGCTGCGGGGCTAGAAAGTACTTGGGAAATAAAATTAATTCAAGAATTCCGTGGAACTTTATTCGACGGAGTGGCGCTCTGAATACGGCGGTCCTGTTATAAATTTCTGCTTCGCGTGGCTCATGCGGGGGCGCATATATTATTCCGCGAGAAACAAAACTATCGCGAAATACGAAGCGGCCCCCGAATGCCAAGAGAATTTAATTAAAGGGAAAAGAGATTTTTTTTCGTTCGTCGCCCATCCGAGAATCGCCGGCCGACTTGTACGCTCCGTAAACACCTGCGCTACGCTCTTTCCTCTTTACATCTTGCGCATCCTTTCAAAACTTTAACCATTTGGATCGTCTCGCGCGCGGCTGCCGCTGCTTTCTCGCGCAGTAATTTCGCTCCATCGCGGCCGCGCGATTTATCGCGAAAGAACAACGAAAACACGTATTTCCATGGAATTGATTATTAGATTTGCACGCGGCAATATTTGATACGAATATAAATGCTCGAATAGCTGTAATCCACAGTGAGAGCAGACTGCAAATTTATTATTAAAAAATATATTTTTCATAAGCCGCAATTAAATGGTCTTGAACACAGGGTGTTGGTGGGATAAAACGGATATAACGTTAAAGCTGCATTAAATAATACTTTGCTAAGTAATTTGACGCGTTCTGAAAGCTTGCTGAAACCTTCAGGTCTCTCACAAGACTGTTAATCTTCAGTCCCTTGCTGAAATAATATTTAAATATGTAGAAACCCTAGAGGATTTCATACCATGCACTCCCCTAATCACCACCCTCGGAAAAGATCCCCTCGCTTGCGCAGTAATAGTCGTACCTCCGTTCCGTTCATAAAATGCACGAATAAACGTTTACCGTCTAAATTGTACGCATTGAAACTTGAGACTCGGGCGAAAGTCACGGCTGGGTGTTTCCCGCTCCGGACGAACGATGAAATTTTCAACGCTGCCCAACAAATGCGCCGCCATTTCAAGTCGAATCTCTCGTTAATTCACCGCCGGCGCTCGTTCTCCTCCTCGCAGGCCGCGGAAAATTGAGATCCATACGGTGCGGCGCGCGTCTTCGCGGACCCCTATCCCTCGAGAAATTACGCCATTATCGCGCAATTTTTCCGGCAAGACATTCTGCGAGACACTTTAAGACACTTTGCTATCGCGGCGCGAGAGAAATTTGTTTCGCAGCGAGGAGGAGCAACGTCCCCGCCGACGGAATAATCTTGAGCGAGGCTGCGCGTCGGAAGCGATTAAAAACAGGTAGACAACGTTATTAAAAGCCGCGGAAGCGGAAAGTCCGAGTCAATCCGCCCCGCGGAGGCCGCACGGGGTGGAAATTTCGCGGCTCTTGTGTCCCGCGTCGCGTCGACCGCGTACATCAGAAGCTACGACTATTAAGGAACAAAAGGGGGAGGATAGAACGCGAGCGGAGTACACTCAGGAATATGGAATACGGGGCGGAGAGTAGCAGGGACGGGGACCGGGAGATATACACGGAAAATGAAAGAGCACGGGTAAGGAAACTCATTGTTAGAGCGAAGAAAATGAGAAAAACGCGGGGACAAATAGGGGGGGTGGCGGGGTAAGAATAAATATTAAACGGAACCGTAAAGGGGCGGGTGGGGATGACCAGCGAAAAGTTGATGGACACGGAGAAAGAATAACGCGGACGGTAATATAAAATGTAGCAAAAGGAAATCGTCGCGAGTGTAAAGGGGGGAAGAAGAAAAGAAAAAGGGACGGAAGAAAGCCGTTGGTTAGTAGGATATAACGTATACACGTGTGGTGAAGGGGAATAGGACGGAGAACGTTGACGTAGGGAAAACAGAGGCGAAGGTAGGAATAAAAAGTACGAGTGAGACATGACGAGGGAGAAGAAGCCCGTAAAGTCTTGCCACGGGAATTTCATATTCCCCTTCTGGAACGGGTTTCTCCATGCCGGAGGGAAGGTCGAGACGGGAGTAAGGATCTTAAACTCGAAAGTTTACCCGCTGAAGTGGTTAGCTCGACCGCGATCTATGCCCTTGCCCAGAATTTACAAGTCCTTAAATCGCGCCCCGACGGAGGGGTTTGTTCGAGGGTGTTAAATTCTTCGCGCGCCGAATCGCCCGCGGGCTCCTCTCCGATTATAATTGCGACAACTTCGTTACGCGCGGCGAGTAAATCTCTGGGCATTGAAAAGCCGAGCCGCGCGTTACCCAGCGTGAGTTATAATAGGGAGACCTAACCTCTGATCGATCAAAACGTAGGAGAGGTTCGATCGAACCGGTTGGTGGACGACTTCGAAGAAAAGCGCGCGACGATGATTGATAGTCAAAAATGCGGACGTGCTCGCACGTGCTGGAACCATTAGGGCGAAGCACTTTAACGGGGCCTGGCTGTTCTACAGAGAAGAAACAAAAAGGACTCGGCAGCTTCGGCCATCAATAAGACGTTACGTCCAATATGCGAGCGTTTTTCGCCCAGACGTTCGAAATTATTTCGCCGCTCGACGGCCCCGTGAAAAAGGGGATGAAACCGAGGGGGCGGGGCCGGCCGGTGAATAAAGTGAATCCCCAGCCGGGGAAGTTTTCCATTCCCTCTTCCCACCTTTAATTAACCGTCGCGAGGAAGTCGCGAAAAAGTCATCGACGGGGCGTAACGGCTCCCGATCGGGAACCAATTCCTTTGTACGTTCGATACGGATTCAACAGCCGCGGATTATTAACGACCAATCTGCGGCGAGATTTCTCGTTCAACCGTGCATAAGTTTATCGACACGGGTAATCGATGAATCGGCGCCTACTTCCGTGGATGTGGCTGAATGAGCGATTGAATCGGTAGATTAGCTATGCAACTTACTACTGTTACTTTGACACTATCGCGGCCCAACCAGTTGAGCGTTAATTCCTGAATGCTCGTAGCGTTTATACGTACCGGCAATAAATCCGATGATTCTAGTTCGTCAATTAAATACCCCCGAGAACGATCTTGACGCGCGCGATTGGCGACGGGGAAAAATTGCCGCTAAAATTGGACGCGCGGACGGCAACAGCTTTTTATCGCGCTCGACGTGAAGCCACTAAACACGAAACAGTTAATTGGCAATTGGATTAACGCGGCGCGGAATTCAATATTCGCACACGAGCGCGACTTCGTTCGGCTTCCCGGCGATGGTTATTAACCAATTAGTTCTTTCGGCTGTACGGACCTCCGTGTCGTATTTAATTGTCTCCGCCCTCGGTCGACGTGCGCGTTTAATTGGGCCCGTTTCTTTTTTCCCTTCTTTCCGCCGCTTGTCCCACGGCCGTGCGGAATTATGGGACGCCCGTTGAAACTTCCCTCGCGGCTTTACGCAATCTCCCGAGACGGCCGCAAAAACTTTCCGTCCAAGAATTCCGGTGTTGCCTCCCCCCCTCGCCCCGGTGATATAGTGCAACGGGCTTTAATTTTCCGGCGGCGGTGTTCAAAATTTCTATCCAAGTTTTACAATTCAACGGGCCAACCATAGGGCGGTAACCAATGTGAATCACCTTGAAACAATCGGGAAGTTAGCGGCGGGGTAACTGCCCAGTTCGAGAAAATTACGTTCGAAGAAAGTAACTTTCCGTCGGCGGGGGAGAGAAACGGGAAAAAAACGCCGCTCCTGCCGCGAATTGGACGACGCCGCCGCGTAGAGCGTGGCGTAGATCAAGCGTGGCTGCGATTAATCGATTCATGAGGACTCGACCATTTCGGTCAAGTGGGAAATTTAACGGGCAACAAGGAATTATGGTCCCGGAGTAACTCCGCGTTGTGCATACGCCGGTGGGCAGCCAGACGAAATTAATTTACATCGTCGCGGTAGGAGACCGCCTTTGAAAACATTTCCCGCCTTGCCCATCCCGTTTCCGGGGGTTGCAAAAGTTTCCACTTAAAAACCAAGGTGTGCGCGCGCAGGGCAGGCCTTTGTCACGAGCAATTCCGTGGATTCTTTTCCCACTTGGGACGGCTTGAATTTCCCGACGCGACGTCGCGTGGCACGGGGCCGCAGCTTTTAAAAACGTAATCCTCATTAAATTGCATCCTGCATAGCTTGGCTCGGCCCTGTTGAAGCGTCAAAGTTACTTTAACTTTGACACGGGCGCAGTAACGGAGCCAGCTAGCCGGAGCAATTATAGAATAGCCGACGTTTCAATTAACTTGAAGCTGCATCGGTTAAGGGAGACGCGATCCACGGCCATATAAGCATGCCTGTTTTTACTATTATGCTGAAAATTAACGTGTGCCGTGTACCGCCCGGGAAAACAATGAAATTGCAATTAACAGGCACGTGAATGAATTAATCCAGATTCTCTTTTGATTCCACAGAAAATGCGCAATTAATTAATTGAACCGAGCGCCCCGCGTGCTGAAATTGTTTTACGAGCGCGGAATCTCGTTACAGCGATATATGCTCCACCAAATAATTAACTATTTACCTTCCAATCCAAAGCTCTTTTGTCCCTTCTTCGAAAGAAACCGTTCGATCTTTACACGTCTATAAATCCTTGCAAAGAAAAATCTCACTAAATGTAAGTGGAAATAATTCCAAATTGCACTCGACCCCTTTTGATCCCACCATTATCTTCATTTTAATTAAATGATTGTCCTTTCGTCTTCTGCCTGTCAATAATTTTCACGGCGGTATTTTACTTTTCACGTCGCGCTGCTATGTTCTGTCACTTCGAAGCTGTAACCAATCTAACAAGGGTAAACACGCCCGATCCAAAACTTCCGTATCGAACGACCGCTCAATTATTATTCCTCCCGCCTCTGTTTCTTCCGTTTCGGCAGTTCGCCGCTCGGAAAAAGGACAGCGCAGTCAACTGGCAATTTATAATTCAATGACTTCATAATTTTACATTTCCAACAACTAAAAGCACTTTGACCGCATAATAGTTTCATAATTGAAGCCTCGGCTGCGCAGGAATTTTTAATCGAGTTTCACAGAATTCGCCCCCTGTAATTCGGACCTCGTTGTTAATTCAATCGGAACGTCCTATCCGTCGGATTGCCGTGCGTCGTGTGTAAACTCGATAATAAGCGAAACGCGCCTGCCGCGCGCGGCGAACGCTCCGTGTGGCTGACTGTGCGGGATATATTCTACTGGCGGAGTCTTCGAGGTGGGCAACGTCGCACCGCGTGTATTTAGGCTGGTCCAGGCTAAATTTAAATCAGTCCGTGGCAGGGCCACCGAACGCGAAACTTCGCTAGACGTTCCTATCGATTCCGACGCTTCCGTCGGCGTCTCGCCTTTCCAGAAGATTCTCAGAGACCGAAAGTTCTAACGCGTTCAATTCCCCGGTTTGTTTTCTTCTTGCTGGCCGAACCCAGGACGGTTTAAGAATGATGGAATGAAGAGCACCGCGCGACTGGCGCTCGACGAATCGTTATCAATAAGAAGGTGAGCCTTTGAATTTATTATTGTTGGGATATTGGACGAAACGTCACGGGGGGTGCTCTATGTTCAGTATCCTTATTAGGGGTTTGTCGTTTAATTCACTGTTTTGACACACGCGCATTTCTGTTTCCGTAATAGCGCGCTAAGCATTTACGGTTAAAAGAATCTTAAAGTAAACCTGTCTGCGCGAGGTCACCTGAGACCACTAGCTAAATAGGTTTACGATACCACAGTATCAACATAAAATGGCATGGTATTTGTAGAATGTTGTGGTCGAGGGGCATAAAGACAACGGGGATACGAAACGCTGCTCTCTTACCATACTTTCTGACCGAGCGAACGTTATTCCTCTGCGCTGTAAATGCTCAATTGTTATTTCGTGGAAGTTCCAACCGCGCAACGAAACAACTGGTTCAATGCACAGCTTAAGCTTAGAACGATACGAATGTCAGCAAAGCGCGAGGCAGAGCTGCCATTTCATTAATCCAGGATATTTTATTTTTCACACTTTACGATCTAAAAAATCCGTGTTTGGAGTTTGCACGCATTAAAAGGACAGATGGCTCGACGCGATTTTACTCTCATATCGATACGATCGACGGAATTTAGCCGGGAAAGAACGACATTTTGTATACAAAATTGAAAAAGCCAAACACATCGCAGCGCGAACAGAATATATATATAGCGGTATGATATTAAAAAATAAAACTTAAAAGTCGATTAATAATAAAAAAAAACGAGAAATAATGAAAAGTAATAAAAATTCAAAGACACGCTTGTTATTTTAAACTCGCGATTATTTGCAGTTGTATACAAATTTCCGGGGGGAAAATGATCTGAAAAACAGGGAACAGCATAGTGAGAACTTGTGGAGACTTATCGAGAGGCGCAAGCACAGCGCAGCGAAACTCGAAGGCTCGGAGTTCTTTGCGCTCGTGTCGCGATATCGAAACGAGGTCGTCGCTAGGCTTTCCACAACACCGACACTCGGCTTCTGCTTTTTAACGACCGTGATATCGACGGTAATTCCAGGGGAATAAGTCGGCCTGTTCCCTATACTTATTCAGCTGAGCTTCCCCCGTCATTCCTTCGACAGCAATTATGTCGGGTTCAGCTTGCAATTAAGCTCTGGTTCGGTCCCTGAATGGCGGAGCTAGAGCTACTATTACCGATAAATTTATAGCCTTATCGATATCTTACACGGAGAGGGCTTGTTAGGGATCAAGTAAATGCAAATGACCGATGAAAGGAATTATTAGTGTTCCCATTGACTAAAGTACCGAGGGTCCAATAATACAGTATACTTATAAAGTAGGGGCAAAGTAGATCGGGGCATTCGATGCACGATTTCAAGTGATCATCGTTAAGCGAATAATACTTCTTATCTACGTAGGAAGTACTTCCGAGTGGTGCTTATTTTTCCAGGCGATCCGAGTATTCGAAAGCCGCGGCCGTAGCCGTTAATTATTTTCAATCCCGTAGTCGTTGAAAACTAGATCCGTGCATGGTGTGCGCGCACATTGCCCCGGCTAATTGGGCAAACATTCCAGTTTCCGTTCTCTTGTTCGCGTCCGCGCTGACATCGCTAATTCCAATTTCCGCGGGCGCAACAATTTACCCCGCCATAACGGCGATAACCGTAAGAAACGCCGGCTGAAATTCTCCGCGGAAAGTTCCGCCTCGCAGCGGCCGCCGGCGGAAGAGCATCTTCCGCTATTTCACCCTTTCGATTCGAGCGGGGCTTTTTCAATGGCGCCCTCCGCATACGTTCCAGCATTCTACGGCCGCTATTTTTTCCGAATTTTGCGGCCACGTGAAATCATGATATTCATAATCTCGCCGGCGCGCCGCGCGTTGGCTTGAAGTTCCATAGAGGCCGGCCGGCATTGGTCGATGGAGCCGGACCGATATTCAATTCCTGTACGAGCCTCGAGTGGTTAGAGTGCTGTTTCCAACGAATCGAGACCAATAGCCAAGCGGCAGGCGAGCCTGCCTGCTTCTGTTTGAATCGCGTCCAAATCAACGTAGGTGCCTCGTGATAGAGATACAACCTCTAGATGCATGAATAGAGTTTGTAGTCTGACGCGCAGTGGCCACTATTCTTTAATTCCAGCGGCTCGAGACGGCACTACATCAAGAGCTCGTACGTGCCCTGTAAAGAATGGCGCGAAGGAGTGTAGCGTTATCGATAGAGTTCCTCTGGCAATTAGTTTCGTAAGTAGAAATCGAAACTGAACTTTCGACCGTCCTTTATAGAACGGACAAAGATGTTCGCGATATAACGATAATCATTGGGGCCAAGTTGCTTTACGGCTTTCAATATCGTAAATTTTCATGACCGGCCGAGCATTGTGCACACGAGCCGCTCGGTTGGAAAACAATGAACAAGATCGAGTATTGTGTCGCCCGGCGAATAGCTGCGAGGTTCGGCAAACGAGCGAGCCAGCAGCTTCTGGATCGGACTTTGCACAGGCCGCAGGAAAAATGTCGCGGGCGTCGGATGTCAAAGAATTCCAACGGATGCGAGAGGAGTTTCAGCGTTCGTGTTATACAAGGACGAAGTGTCGTATGTTAAAAACTAACTGGCATTTATAGGGAATTCGTATAAAGCTCGAAACGCAGCTGAACGCTGGTTGGCATTGTCATCGATGATGAAAGCTTCGTTGCGTATTTTTGGCCCGACGATAAAAATATCTGTAATATCCGATGTGGGTGTATCGATTCCCTCCAACCCAGCTGCACCGTTCCCACTGTGCCTTTTTTTGCTAAAAAATAGTTGCAACGATCCTACGCGAAGTTCTGACACAATCTTGCTCTGAATCATTTGCGGTTATGCAATATTGCAGTTGGCGAGCAAACGACTGTTTCGGTTCTAATTTAAGTGTAAAATAAAAACAGTCGACTGGAAGCAGCATTCCTGGAATGTGGAATTTCTTCCTCGTTCTTTTTCCGTTTCGTTGGCTGGAAGTTGTTTAAGGGGCGATTGCGCCTTGTTGGGCCGAAAAATAGGTAATTCTTTGTGAATTTTTGGTACAAAAACGGTTCGCCAAATTATTTTGAGGTTTGACGGGCTGTTTTATTGTGTCTTGAACTATTGCTCTGAATTTTTGTGTGACAGTGAAAAGAAACATGGCAGATGCAGAGAGAGCGAAGAAAAATAATCGGGAGGCCCTGGCGTTGACGAGAAGTACTGTAAGGATTATCCGAAACACAAAAAGAAAAAGAGATTCTTAAACTATACGAATGGGTGGTAGTAGATTAAGAAAAATAAAAATATGTTAAAATGGCAGCCTTTTGAAGAAGATGAAGCGCCCTGATTTGAGTCTGAGGAAGGTTTTGCCTCCAAATCGGGAAAACTTCTTTGAATAAAAAAGGAACGGTAACAGATACGGCAATAAATCTCTCAATAAACGCTCTCTCTGTAACTGCCATGAATTTTTTTTTACCGTAACACAAAAATTCAGAGAAATAGTTCAAGATACAATAAAACAATCTGCCAAGCCTCAAATTAATTTGTCGAACCGTTTTCGTACAAAAAATTCACAAAGAATTACCTACTTTTCAGGCCAACAAGGCGCAATCCCCCCTTAATAGATGAAATAGAGCGGGTGCTAACTGTTAGATATATTAAACGGACCGTGGAAGGTAGGAATATGAGCACAAAGCAGCACGCCGGACCGACGGCCCGATACGAAGCGTCACTTTTCAAAACTTCTCAGTCATCTGCGCGCCGTTTCTCGGCGATTGTCACGCGGCAAAGTACACAGCTGGGAAAGAGTATGAAAATAGTCCTTTGACGTCAACCACAGTCACCATAGCCGCGTTTGCTGTGCTTCGCACCCTTAAAACGAGCTCGCCAAGTTCGGCTTTTCGGATTTATTTACAAGCGAAATTCTCTTCTTTTGAGCCGCCGTTGGACGTTGAAGTTTGGCTCACGCGTTCAATGGAGAGGTGTAGATCGAAATCTGTCGGTTTTATCAACCTGCATTTTCCTTCCATTAAACTCAGCATTTAGTGGAACACGGAGGGCGAAGCTATCTGTGGAATTTCCATTAATTAATGTATCAGAAAGTAATCAATTAATACCGATAATCATGTGCAGCTTCCGAAACAGGGGTTTCACAAAGCCGCCATGCAAGGTGCTCTCTGTTCCGCATGAATGCGTGCCTCCTGTGCTCATTACCCTCGTTATTACTATACCTATAGCATTATTATCGGTATCATTACCGCAACCGTTACCATTGTCAGTCCTCTAATCTTCGTGACGGCAAGACTTTGGCTCCAGACAATGACGGCCACGCTTTTGCCAGCCGATCGATGAACATCTACGCTCTCACGTGCCCGCTGGACCCTGTGGCCCATAGTCGCGCACGGGCACACAAAAGCCGCATGCAAAATGGTCAGGAAATTTGGCCGCTTTCCATGCAAACGTAAAAGCTCGATCGCTAATTTATTAAATCCCAGGACCGAGCAGGGAGCGGGAGGCAAATGCTGTAGGTCCGCGGTGTCCGCGCTGGGAAAGCGCAGATTTTTCAGCCGAGCTTCCACTGCGAACGATTTTTTTTTTTGCAAATAGCTATGTACTAACAGTGTCGCAGTTTCTCTTCCTTTGTTACGAACTTTCGCGTCGTTAAACTAACACGAAACCTGTATTCCCGGGATATTTCCATCGGAAATTCGGGAATCATACCGCGTAACGTATGTCCTGTCGAAACTTTCCCCCGTATCTTTTTCGTTCTTTGCGCGAGTTTAAGTAAACTGCTTGCTTGTTCATCCGTTTGTTCGCATGATGTACGATCGAAATCGTCGTTTAAACAGCGGGGAAAACTTTCGGTACGCTCGCGAACCCTTGGCGCATTCGTTTCCGTGTTTGAATGGTCTTTTATGTCGTGATAAGGACAACGGGGCCACGGTTTCCCCGAGCGCTCGATCCGTCATATCAACTGAAAATGTAAGCTTCGAAAATGAAGAAGTAGCGTTAAAAAACGAGGATTACGATGCCTACCCGCGACGAAGAAAAAATTCATTACTGCTAAGAATGGAGCCGCGGTCGAGTGCTCGACATGGAGTTAAAAGCCCTATAAACGTCCGAACTTCAGCAAGGAAAGAGAGTTGAACTCCGAACGGTACAGACGTTCCCGCAAATAACATCGCAATTAAATCCAACCTCTCAAACATGTCGGCGAAGTATGAAGAACGTGTTAAGCACGAAGCAGGGGCAATCGTTAACCGCCAATTTAAACTTTGAAGGGTTCGTTGGATTGCTTGAAAACGAACTTCGAATTCGAGAAAGAGAAAAATCCAGGCGCGCGGATTTCGAAGCGTATTTCCGCTTACTCGAAACGAACCTGCGTGATAAAGTATCATATAAAATAATGTGAAATGATAATTGTAATTGTTCGCGAATATTCGGCCCTTTAGCAATTACAAATGGCTGTTGTGAACAATTTCGTACGTTCATTCGGAGACTGGAAATTTGCAAATCGAAGTGAAATAAAATATAGGAAACGAACCTAGACGTGATAAAGTATCATATAAAACACTGTGAAATGATAACTGCAATTGTTCGCGAATATTCAGCCCTTTAGCAATTACAAGTGGTTATTGAAAAATTTCGTACGTTAATTGTTCCTGATAAGCGTTGAAATTATTACACGCGTACATTGGATAGCGGAAACCGTGGAACCGTGAAACGAACGTCACTAATTTATTCCACTTGCAAAGATTTTTCATCGTTATTTCGATATTTCTGCTAAATTATTATCTCCCTCTTCTATGGATCGCAGTTAAATTAATATTGCTCCGGCCGTACTAATTGAACCGTGTCTAAAAATGAAGGAAAGAATATTCATATGAAGAATATGAACGATCGTTCAGAGAGGGCCATTATTACAGCCGAATATATTCTTTCTATACCCCGGTGAAATTCGTAATTATTATTAAATTTTTCGTAGATACTCTGCTCCTCTTCTCACATTTTTTCAGCGTATTTAATTTTTAATTCCCTCCACCTGGTCTATTCCTCAGTTGGAATTGCTGAATCTACCGATTCCGATTCTGATCTTTGGAAGCATTGGCTCTGAATGCCCCCGACCCTATATCTTCGCCAGCGTCTACGATAATTGGGACAAAGTATGGAAAATCTCTCGTACGTTCATTGACGTACTTAATATGGCCCGCGGCGTCGCGATGACCCCAGAGGAAGGAAGAAACTCGAAGGAGGATGGAAGAGTCAATTGAATAAATTTCGACGGTCGCAGATCATTACGGTTTCCGGTCTCTCCCCGGAGGACACCGCCTTTAATGAAGGTTGACACAGATTTTCAACGAGCCGAAGGGTAGCCGAGAGTGTTTCTGTATCCGATAAAAATCGCGCGCCGTTGAAACGCCCGTCGGACTTTCTTCATCTTGACCTTCTTTCTCGAGCCCCGAATCAATCCGCCCCGTATTTTCCTCAGCGCTATAGGAACCTCAGACGGCCAACTTTTCTGTTAAATAAACGGGCCGGCCGTTCTTTCCGATGAAAACAGAAAAGTTCGTTCTCTGGTATCCGTTTTCGTTGGACAAATACAATACTTCGCCGCGAACTTCGCCATTAACTTCTGTTTGGAATTCGTTGTCGGCTTTCGCGTTGATTCGCGGAATGTAAAGAGCCTCCGCTGCTGCGGCTGCTCTCGGTGTATTCTATCATAGGCACGGGGCTGCATGTATCTCGCAGAGAAATATTACTTGATTACCGGGAAAATGCAATTTCGATTCTGCGAAGAGAAACGATTTTTTCATGCGTTCCGAAGGGCACTGTTCGCTTTGAAAACGCTCCTCTGCGCGTTACCGCGCTGTAATTTTTTTTATCAGCGCGTAAAACGCCAGGTTCCGACTGGGAAATAAAATTTTCGCAGGGCTGGTTCATTTCAGTTTTGCCGAGAACGGGGAAGTTGTTTCCTGCGGACCTCCGATAATCGACAGCGCAAACTTCTGCATCGCCTTTCGTGCCGTAATTTCTCGTTTTGCTTCACGCACGGTGGCGTTGCACTTCCGATATGGAGGCAGAGACGTTCAAGCACAACTCTTCTATTTTCGTAGGAGCTCGAGGATTTCTTCGGTTTCTCGGGATTTTCGAAAAACTTTCAGCTGTTTCGAGTGCCCGATAAACCTTCATCATGTCGCGGCTTATTGTGTTCGTTAAAATCCAGGTCCCGAAACGATCGAACTTCCGCATTGCCCCCTTCTATCCCTGCCAGTTCATTTAAGTTAGGGGAAGCGGAATTTCTCTTAGCGTTCGCCTCTTGTTTACAACATATTTAAAATTTATAGCCACCTAAAGTTTATGCGATTTATTTAATTTCAGTTTCGAAAGAAGTATCCCCGGGAATCGTTCTTTCCCGGGATCTAGAATTTCGGAGCAATCGAAACGCGAAGAATTCAGTACCTCGTCCCCTGGACGGGCTTCGTAGTTTCTCGTTTCCGTCGAAATGCACCACGGAAATCTGGTTCGCCGATCAACCGATTTAATGATCGTCTCCTTTTTATTAAACCGTTTTATGGCTTTGTTTACATTCGAATTCTTTGTCATCGAGAGCGTTTATACCGGGCAGAAGTAAAGCCGTTAAATGCTCCGGGGAACATTGGAAGCTTTTACTCCTTATCACTTCCAGTAGGTATTATTACGACTTTGCCTGTGAGCAGAAGTCTACTTGTTTCCGTTTTCGGTGCAAAAGATCGATCGCGATTTATCGCTATTAAACGAATATTCCTATTAAACGTTCCTATCAGCTCTTATCCAACATTCATTTTGATACCTTAGATACTGGTGATTAACAATGCACTGGGGATTAAGAGCTTAAAGTTTAAGAAGTGGTGACGAAGGAAATCAGGGTGAAGGCAGTAAATCGACGGTCAAAGGTCGGACAAACGAGGGCAGCGTGCGGTCACGTATTTGCCCGAAATACTTTCCGGTCATTCTCGGTGATCAAAGAGTTTTCGTGCATCGCGATTGGTGTCCGTGAAATCGCCGTGAACACCGATTTCACTCGGGCTCGATCGCAAAGCGAACGTGACAAATGATCGAAGCCCCCTTAAACTCAGAGATCAGAAAAATCTTCGAGACGAGAAATCACGTCTCGCCTGACCACAAAGTTCTGCGTTCCTTTGCCTCTGTGGGCGTGCATTGGAGTGAATCGACGGGTCGACGTTAAAGTAGTACCCAACTGATCATCCAACGGGATCTGGAGGAAGAAGAAATTTAGAAGATTAAAACACACCTTCTGCCAGCAATACGTGACAGTGAACTTGGATTAGGCATTAATGAAACAGTTAGAAATCTACTTCTTAAATAAGAGATCTGTTGCTTAAAATTCTGTGTCTTCGGAACACCTACCTATTATAGCCAATAAATTTTAACATCAACCGGATCGAAGTGGGAAGAGCGTCACAGATATAGAAACCTAGAAATCGTAAAATGAAGATGAAGGAATGCGTAAACATCATTTACATCCCCTGCTGAAAAACAATTCCCACCGCAGAAATTAATCAAAGAGGAGAATAGAAGCAAAGGCTGGCGAAAAGTTTGCCGAACTCCATGCTCGCCGTTGTAAAAACGGTTTTCAGTTTTATCTTTAAAATCCAGCACGCCGTAGAGACACCGTAGACAGTTAAAACAAGAATCGCTATTGATTCGGTGCTCGTTGCACTCCGGGGAATTGCGAGCTGGGAAGCATTAACCACCGAAACGTTGTAAGAGTGGATGGTGGATATCAATTCCCATTGCGAAATTTCGATTGTTCGCGGCGCGGTATTTCTGCGGGGATCCTTTTCGCCGGGGGATGGCAAAAACGATTCTGCCGTTGATACATTGCGGGGGCGACTTTACGCCAAACGAGCCGTAACTTTCGTGACGACCGTCGTCAGTTGTCCGCGAAACACGCGTGCCTCGCTGGTGAGCGCGCTGTAAAATGTTTAGCATTGCCGAATCGTGCAGAATCGCCCAATAAACGTTTCTTCGCGAAAGATTCGCCGGTGATTTTATTGTCAAGCATTTACTGCTTTACGACGCCGCCAAATCGTGGGAGAAGAATACAGATGAGAATAATAAACGCAATTACCAATCAGGTACCTGATATTAACCGGTCGGCACTGTTTCTGTTTCTAGATTACTCGTGGGCTCTTACGATGGATGGAAGATTGCTCGTCATTTCTGTCGTCATCGGTTTATCGATAGTCGTGCCTGGGAATAATGGAGCGTCGCGACCGATCAAGATTGGTGAGTAATGATCACGTTTTACCTGAAGCATTTACTATAAAAACTCCGCGCACTGAATTACACGGCCAGTGGAAAGGTGGACCAGCTAACGTCGCGAACCCCCGCGTATAATTTCATGGGGTAAACAAAATTCATAAAACAGGACTAGAAGGGTCAGCCTTTACGGTTGATGAAATAACAGTGCGACTTAGTTTTCGCGGCAGCTCGACGAGACACGGGAAATACCTTTACAATATCTATTCCCAGCGACGGGTACGCGTATCCGCGATAGGTGCAGAGGGGAAAAAAGAAGCGGGCATCCCGTTGTTTTTTTTTTTTTTTTCAATTGTAGACGGAATATATTTTCCCCCTCTCGTTGAAACGTGGCAATTCATCAGAGGAAATACATACGTCCGATAGCGGTGCCGCGCAAATTGCATGCATTGCGACGTGGCAGCGCGCCGGGGCCGGAAGGACCGCGCGCGGTGTTTACACTTTATAGGCGTATTACACGGCTGCTCTCACCAAGTCACGTACGCAGCCCGCGGGCTACCGAAGAACTGCGCGTTTGTCATAGTCCCGGCTTAGTGGAAACTCTCCCCCTTATGAAAATGCCCAAATATTTAGAGAAGAACGGATGGGTTTCATAAGAGGTCTGTTCTAGCGCATGCACTACCTGCATTTACCATGATACGTACACGCCGGCTGCACACATCCATACACGATTCGCCCGCGCCGTGAATGCGACGCGGACTGGATATTTCGTTTACTAGCCTCGTTGGAAATCCCTCGAAATACAGGGCGTTCCTGAAATGTTTCTTCGCCAGCCCATTCTCCTAAGTTCTCGCCGACTAGGAAATCTCGCGCCGACTTAGGCGCGCGGATGCATGCTCCTCGTATTGCAGACATTGAGAGCTTTACGTTAGGGGAAGATTCAAACTTTCCATGGAACTTGGATACTGCTAGATGCTTTCCATATATTCGTTAGAATCTGTGGGCACCTTGTGGTCCTTATTAAGGGGTTAGGCTACCTTGGACGAAGCAAAGTTATAGTCATTTGCGGCAATTTTTTTTAGGGAGATAATGAAATAAATGGGAAATTCAATATCAACCTATTATTGTATATCTCTCGACGGAAAAAGACGTATTTTTTGTCGTACAAAATGGCGGCTGTGAAGCCGTGATATGCAACGTCTTGCCGAGTGACGTTTTCCACGGTGTTTAACCTCACGGCTATGCCGGTTGACCTAGAGCAAGAAATCAAACAGTTTTATTTTCCACACGCCTAAAACTAAGGAAGTACATACCGATTTTGCGATATCTTGAACATACTCTTTGCAATTGACACTTTTATAGAAACAATGCACTTTCTCTCCGCGTGTTCAGCATTTCGATAAAAATGAATGTTCATGGAGATCCATATGTACTTCTTTAGTTTTAGGCACGTAGAAAATAAAACTTTTAGGGTTTTTGCTCTAGGTCAAACGGTATAGCCGTGAGGTTAAACACCGTGGAAAACGTCGTTCGGCAAGATTTCGCGTATCGCGGCTCTACAGTCGCCATTTTGTACGAAAAGAAAATACGACTTTTTCCGTCGAGAGCTGTACAATAACAGGTTCACATTGAATTTTCCATTTATTTCATTGTCTCCCTAAAAAAAAATTGCCGAAAATGACTATAACTCACCCCCTTAACACAGTAAACAATAGAGAGCGAAACGGCTCGATGAATCGGTGAAATCTTCTTATGCACCTATTTCAGATAGAGTTTTCATTTCCTTTCAGAAGCGTATTGACGTGATCGAGCGTACACTTTACATATTCGATACTTCTCCCATACTTCGCTCTCCCTTCCCATACATTGCCCTCGTTGAGGTATTCGTTGAAATTTAATCAGAATTTTCGTAATCCATCCATCCCAGAATTTATACAGGAGGATATTATTTATCGCTGCTGACATTCATCTTCTAATACTGAGTATACACATTTAGGGTACCATAGCTTCTCGCGCAATGGCGTGCGAAATTGATAGTCTTCAGATTTCACCCTTTCGGGGGCTACGTTCCTAGATTGTAATGAGCGTGTCAAACATAATTACACCGTGAAAGATGCTGCGGGACAGAAGATAATGAAAAGTTGTCCAGCCATTTATCACTGTCGCCTTAAAATTGCGACAACGTCTCGAATGTGTTTGACGCGGAGTCCCCCTGAATTATCATTCGCGTCGCGATACGCGGGTAATTAATTTGAACATTTTTCCGCTACTTACCCGTAACACGATGCCAAGATAAATAGATTGGTCCCCGGGGCACAGATTCAAGCAACCGTTTCGGCTTCTTGCTCTAGTGAGCGAGCATTCCGTACGGCTGGCTATGAATGGGACATTCTACTGCACGGAGTCGAGGCCCCTGTTCATCAATACATTGTGCCCTCCAACGACTCGGTTACAAATAATGAAATATTTTCCGGCGATAGTATAACACAGTGCCGGTAATAATTCGTATTGCAATTCCAATCTCTGAAAACTTCTACAAGCGCAAATTAATTATAATCCCAAATTATATGCCACTGTGTACGATGGGGAGAAATACCGCTCTTATTCGGATTTAATATCGTTACTGCTGAAAATGTGCACCAAATTAATCGATAACGAAACATACTCGTTGGATTAAACCGTCCGAGCAATCCAAGCATCAGTTACCGGGCTGCGCGCGTGTGTGCACGTAATCGTGCAAAATCCAATTGTCATACTGTTTAGAAAACTGAATATCGCAAATTTACTGATCCATGTTCATTAAAACTTGTTACTTCTCGCACGTTCCGTGAACCGATTAAATTGGAAGCTGCAATTATTCTGGAAGGACTTATATTATTGTTGGTCAATACTGTGATGCTCCCTTGCGGGCCCTGTATCTCGCGTAACTTTAATGGTGGTCAATTACCGAACAGCATCGAAATAATCCAGAAATTTAAACGATACAGCGCATAAACGAGGTTAAATTTCACGAGAATGAGACACGTAAACGGCCATACAGGGCCTGTTTTCGCGATTTTATGAGCTCCAGCCGTCGGGCAGCGGGACTCGCCCTCTTCCGCTAAAGCCGTTGTTGTTGACGAGAATTCCTGGTCATTCGAAGGGTTTAAGGGACCCGCGTAGGCGATCCGCTAAAATTTCCAACATACCAGCACGACGGGACAGTAAATAAGGATCACATTCACGTGCAGCGTGTCGCGTGTGTAAAATTATACGCCGTGTCCGCCGTTCGATCGGACAGCTTTACCGCCCGAGCCACAATTTCCGTTCAACCCAACGAATAAACAGCATTCAGTGCCTATCAATATCGTCTAAGGAGCTTAATCAGTTTATTCTTGCAAAATCCAGCGAATAACAATGCTCTTCGAGCACTGTAAACAGTGATGAAAATTTGTCACGGAGAAGGTACGCATTTAAATATTTCAATACAAAAGGAGAGGCTAGTGGCTTTCATGGAAATGCAATTTTCATTCTTCCAGCCGTGCCTGAATACGACTTTATCCACTTTTTTGTTGCGTCGAAATAAATTTAATTAACCCTCGTGAATTTTAACAAAACACTATTTTTTTCACAACGAGAAAGTTTCTATATATTCTATTTCGATTTAATGAAAGGGAATACCAAATACGTGTAATGGAGATAACTTATCAGGCAGAGAGAGACGGATCTCTGCACGATCACTTCATAAATTCATTAATCCCCGGGGAAACCATCCGATGAGAGTCTGCTTGCTTTCAATTAAGTTTCCTATGGTAAAATTCTATTTTAATGGAAGATAGTAAACGAGAAGGACGTTTATTTTTCGCCCGTTATTCGTTCGTGTTTAACGAGCACATTTTCCCTCGAATAACAATTTATTCCATCGGACAGTTGTATTTTTAAAGTAATCAAAATAAGACCACGGTCGTATTTAAACAGCGACATATTTGATTTTCGCTTTATTTTTACAGGCTCGATCGCGTACAAATAATACGTTTTTTCGGCGCGCCAGAAATATACAACCGCACAGAATTTACAAGCGTTCCTTGTTACCTCTACCCGCGATAGATGATAGCAATATCTCGGTTGTTATTATCCAAATGAAATATTACCGTAAATGAAAAACTACAGCTGTTCAATCGAACGAATTATCGCGCGAATAAAAATACATTCGGCGCTCGCAAGTAAGTGATTATTCGTCGTTTTCAATCGTTATTTGTTATTGCGAATAAACCATCTCTCGCAGTTGTCTCTCGTATAATCAATCGCCGGATCTGTGCGCGTATCGAATGAATCCATATATTCCGACAACGATGAATACTCAACGAAACATTCGTTCGAATCCCGACGTGGATAAACCAATTTATTCAAGCATTGCCGGGATCCGATCCACAGACTCGCTGCACAGCTAAGCCTGCAACCGTAAGCACCACTAGAGAGCCCCCGATGCCGCTCGAGTCGGCGCTCGGTCTCGCGCAACGTTCCCTCGAACTTGACGTCGGGCTCCGAAGCGTGGGGGGGTTATTAGTTCATTGTGCGGCCCAGCCGATGTTTATTGATACAGAAGCAAACACCGTCGTGCATAGCAAAGAGGCAGCGAAGGGGAATCGTCCCGAAAGGACTCTCTTCCCTCGGAGCGAATGGGTAGCGGGAGAGAGGCACCACAGCCGCGCACAGTCGGGGCGTTTGAAAGATCGTCAATTTGCTGCGCTCGAGCAGCTTTGCAACTCCCTTCGGCCGGAAGAGGGTAGCATCGGGACAGGTAGCGACTTCCTTTGCCCGCCGACGAAGCCAGGCCACTCTTTTCCAGCGCGCCATGCCATCGCGAAAATGCCCTTCCTCCGAGTAAGTGATTACTTCCCTTTCAGACGCGTAACCGGATCGGGTATGCGTGCGCTTCCATTCACGAGAACCGGGACCCGGGAGACGCCTTTTCATTGGCGCTTCCCCTAGGAAACTGCCTTCCCCTCTCGCACCCTCCCCTACCCCGGGACCCTCGATAACGTTATTAGAAGTTGTCCGCCGATCGGGCGGACCCACGCCTACGCCGTACCTTTCCCCCGATTTTTGAGGTGTTTCGCTCCGGGAAATACAGTTATCCGTGTCTGACCGGACACGGGGAGGTGGCTGGGTAGACGGTGGGAGAAAAGGAAGAGAGAGTTCGATCGATATTCAGTGGTAGATAAAGGTGTGATGTATCGTTGCGGTGAATGTGGGAACAGCGGGTATGTTGCTGGCATCGTTGACGGATGCTGCTGTTGCTGGAAATGATCTGTAGTCCAAGGTGAAGAAAATACTGGCTCCGGGGAGGGATACGTGCGGCGGACTTGTTCTCCACGCATTGTTGCTTTAAATTCCACGCGGGAAACAATTCAGTTTCCCGCGCGCGGTGTAATCCCCGCTCGACTTCGTAAAGCATCGCCGGGGCGGATTGAAAAATTCAGGGAAAAGTAGAATTTCCCTCCGCGTTACTCGAATTCATCGTTTGCCGAACGCGTACAGGAGATCTAACGAAGAATGATTGAAATCCACTCGCTTTCTCCTCTGTCGGGAAAACCTGCCGTGGCTGGTAATTAAATTATTCATAACACCGGAAGGGATTTTAATTATCTGTGATCGTATTGAAATGACGGTAGAAATCCCACGGATGCTTGTAAAAACGTACTTCGTGAGGTCGGATTCGTCTAAGTATTCCCGAGAGGGTATTCAGTTTTTAAGGTCAAAATTTTGAATGGAGACCTCTTTTCATCTTCGCAGCAAACTCTCCCCAGAATGTCTCGTGATTCGATGTCAGAACTTTTACTCTATAGAAGTTCTGGCTCCACGGTTTTTGTAATAACGCCACTGGTAGCGGTACAATTGTTTGAAAGCCATACGCTTGGGTTAGGTAAGATTCCCTCGAAAATATCGAATTGTAAAGGCAGCTAACGTATGGAGTCCGAAGTTCCTAATAACAGTTTGCTTCGCGTCTACCCTCCTTGGAAGTTGTAATTGCTCGGTGGAATAATTGACGGGCACTAGAGATACGCCGGAGACAACAGTTGACCATAGGGCTCCTAATGAAGGATAATGATTAGCCCAATC
Organism: Andrena cerasifolii; assembly: GCF_050908995.1. Classification (NCBI taxonomy): domain Eukaryota; kingdom Metazoa; phylum Arthropoda; class Insecta; order Hymenoptera; family Andrenidae; genus Andrena; species Andrena cerasifolii. Next base: position 13,754,243 of record NC_135122.1, read on the forward strand.
ACCGACCAATTCATACCGTTCCAGTGACAAAGAGAGTATTTTCCCGTGCAATCCTACAATCGTATCAAAGCAGATCCTCCTACAGCCCCGGATCTTTAATAAAGCTTGAGTAGAAATTAATTTCGTATCACGGGAACGCTTTGTGCTTACTCTGCGAGTAAAAATGCACGAACGGGAGCCCTTCTCTGTTTAATATCTTTTCATCCGAACCGACGTTCCGTGAGCAAGAAATAGAAAAATCTATTTTTATAACTCGTTAATTATGCATTTATAAATATTTAAACTGTACGTACCTAATAACCGTGGAAAATCTCGTTGAAGGCATCTGGAAGCTTTTAATATCCCAGCTCACCGGGAAATTAATTATATGTGTATAATGTATATAATGAAAAAATAGTCCAGGTGGGCGAAAAAGCTTGCGCAACGTCGGGAGTAATATTATTACACGTTTTCATATTTTCTTTCCCCGGGTTTCCCCGCAGTAACTCTTTCGGTGATCTTATCGTGGGAGATACGGAAGTTCCTGTCTCGTCTTATATTCTCGAGGCTCTTTGCTCCCTTTGCGTCACTCTATCGCGGGACCCGATAATAGCACGGCTAAGCTCGACTTTGTGGATAATAGTTATAAGTTTAATTAAACCAGTTCTTCGTACCGCAAGCCTCCATTCTTCCTCTGGGATATCGTGCTACCCGAAGCGCAGATGATTCCCGTATCAAAGAAGAAAAATTGCAATACGCCCCGCGTTGTCCCCCCTCGCTGCGCAGCGGTTTCTCTGAAAAATCCGCTGAACCCTCAAACGAATTCTCAAAGAAACCATTTCTCCGTGATAATATTATTCCCTATAATCGCCGAATACAAGGGATCGCCACGCAGGACAGTCCCCGGCGAATGGCGAATGAAAAGCGTGTATCGAAAAAAGCCCGCGCGAACGACTGCCTCGTTCATACGCGAATTTCTTGCATAGCCGCCCGCCGCTGATCCTTCCATGGGGGCGGCGATCTCGTAATCGTCCGCGGGCAAACTCACCCGCGGGAAACCGGTGAAACGTCGCGGGGCGCACGGTTAACGCTCGTTACATATTCATGGAAGTCAAAGTGCAATTCAGGTTTTTTGTTCGTCCATACATACGTAAATCGCGGGCAAGGACCTCGGGGCCAGAAAACACAGCCGATGGGCGAGGCGGTTGAAAAAAAAAATCATTCCGCGTGAGAGCGTTAATGAGGCTCGACTGTCGGGGCGCGGAGGATGGATGGACGGCAGTCTGGGAGCCGTGAGTCTGTGCTCCGATTTTTCAGCGCGCGGGCGTCGAAGTTTGAACGAGTGGACGTCGAAAGGAAATATTTTTCCTGGCCTGGACCACCGGGGGGCTTTTCTAGCCGCGCCGGTCAAAGGAGTCGCTAAGAGGGACGGGGGTGCAGAGAAAGAAGAATCCAAAGCGAGCGGAAGTTGAGCTTTTCCCGAGGAATGAAATTAAATGAGTCCCGCGAAAAGCTCGTTTAAAAACGTATTCCCTCTGCCATTTTCGAGCCGAACAAAAATGCCTCGAGTGCCGGCGAGGATATTTCGCGGAAACATTAAAAGCCGCCGTAGACACGCGGGAGAACTCCCCAACTGGACGGAATGAAGTTTCTCTCCTCAGAGTTGTAGTAACCAGTTGGCCAACCGTTGAAACGTGACTCGTCGCTTTGGAAAATTTCTTTGCGCCGGGGGCTCCTTTTGATTAGGTCGTCGAGAGGCGGAACACTCAAAGAATGCTTAAGTCTTAATTTAAAAGCTTGCTCTCGCAACGCTCTGATCCAACCGACACGAAGTCGAGAGCATTGGAAATACTCGCGCTGTCCGCGAACCTTGTTTCCTTGCGTAGGGAGACGCCCTGCACCTTGCAAATAGAGATACATATTCAGTGATACTGTGACAGCGCGTAGCACATTATTCGTGAAACATTGCTCTGAAACAGCCAGAATATTAATGAGAAGCCGTTATAGCGATCAAACGAATGATCGCTTATTTGATCAGCTCAATTAAGGGGAATACCTGATTATCCTTTCACCATATCTTGTAACCGAAGAGAATCGATCATAAAAATATTTTAATAACCCGCAATCGAGTTATTACTCGTTTAATTCACCAGCAGAATATTATCAACGCATCGTTCCTACGTTCAGCAACGTATCTTTATACAACGAAGTGTTTAATAAGAGAATCGCTCTGCCGGAATTTTTACATTTCCCGCGAACAGAAATCGCTTAATGAAAGCCCTTTTACCGACACCAAGTCTCGGATCAGGAAGTGAAAGAGAAATACTTGCGAGTGTTCCTCTAGATATTACGTTTAACTCCTTGACACGAAAAGAGCGATTACCCGCAGGCTTCCTTTGATCCGCCGTGAAGAAGGCAGTCCGGGCACACAATAAATCAGCGAAATTAATTGGAGTCTCAGAGAAAAACGGCAAGGATCGTCTCTTTAAATCCGCGCTGCTGAATGTAGCGCTCTGCGATGTAAAAGAAGCAACTGGTGTACGCGCATACGAACAGAATGAATCGGGAAACGTGATTTAGTTCGCAGCAAGTAGCAGGCGTTCCTTGAGAAAATAAAAATTAGATCTCTGAACGCGGACCTTCATCAAGGACTTTTAATTCTCCGACGTAAAACAAAGCTGATTTTTTGCTGCGTTGTCCTCCTTCCTTTCACCCCTCTCGTTCCTCCTCCGACTTATCGATCTCGTCGTCCCAAATTCGCGGCGCGGAGAAATAATCGGGATTGCGGCGCGTTTACATGCGCGACGATTCCAAATTTCAGTTCGATCCGGGGATAAAAAATTTACTCCCAATTGTACCGAGGAGAAAGGATCAGCTGATTGGATCGCTGGGTCAGGATCCGAGGTTGGATTTTTCGTTCGTGGGATGACTGCTGTACTAATTGAACAGTCCAGACTAACAGCAAATACGCGCTCTCAGCGTATTCGTTCATTCCGTTTGATGTTTGCAGCGAACAAAACGGGAACAAAGTTGTCTTATCCCCCTGGGCGCGTAACGGCTGGTTCGACGGCGATTCCAGAAGCCCGACGGCCGAAACTACTTTGCAAACGCAATAATAATCGGGATTACGACCGCTTTAAAAGTTCATGCTTAATGTAACGTCAGTCCATTCCACCCTCTTTTTGCTTTTTCTCGCGGACATCGCGACTTCACGGTTTTCACGTTCCCGTTACGACATTTTGCTAATGAGATGCCAGGGAATGTTACGAGAACGCCACGATTTTTCTTCATTTAACCAGGGAAATATTTAAACCCAACTGTTTCGCTCGGTACACTTCGAAGTTCCATCCTGACACTGTTGTTACGCTAAAGCCCCCATTGCTTGGAAAATGGGAGCTCTCTTTAAGGAGTCGACATAAAAATTCACGAGGAATTTTCACAAACGGACGCTCCGGTTTCTTTTCCTCCCTCCTCCTCCCCGACCATTAAAGATTCAAGATGGGCACGGTCGCCACGTATGAGATTACGAGGTCGCGGGTCAGAATCGTTCTATTTCTATTAAATTTTAACGAAGCTATAAATAAATTCGACATCGGCCACGATCGCCGCAGGAAGCCGCGGAAACAGACTATTTCGAATAGCGACTGCTTAGTCATATTTTCTCATTTGCGTCATTGTAATATCGTTTTAATTAACGAAACGTTAGCCTGAACAATGCACTAATGCGAAATTGCGTTATTTGCAGCTCTCGACGCAGCATGGTTTTACCGCAGGAATATTTCGTGCCCCTCCATCGGATTGTTCATCAAACCGCTTCGCGCGGAGATCATTTAAAACGTACCGTGGCATTAAAACCCGTGACGCTCTTTGCAGCCTGTCCATGCTGCATCATTAATTGACAATTTTAAACATCTGCATATGCCCGCATCACCTGTACACCGCTACATACTTGGTGGCGGTATTAATGAAACGCTTTCATTTACTTCACCTGGCAACCAATTTTATTATCTCCCTTGATTCCACTTCCCCTTGATTCCACTTTCTAAAAATCATCCCCCCTATTTTTATACTTCATCTCTGTAGTTCAATACTCAGCAAGTTCCTCGAACTTGCTTCGAGTCAAGCAGAAAGACCTGTCATGTTCGATTGAACCTGATATAGGAGCCTGTTCCATACTCTTGTGTAATTCAACCCCATCTCCATTGCACTGCAGCAATTTTGCAATCGAGTTACTGGCAACTAATCTAGAACTCCGACCCTAAGGTCCAGTCCCCTGGACCGTCATCCTCGACGCAACTTCGATTTGATGCGAATCGTATCAGATAAGAAACTTATCGCAACTCGCAGATGTAAATAAATAATCGGTACAGGAGTCGTCGAATGGCGGGGCGCAAAAATCAAGCGCGAAACGAAATCAGAATTTCTGTACAGGTCTCCCAATGATCGTGAGCTACGCAAGGGACATTCCGATGCTAAATGAAGACATTTTTACATTTAATCCGCGCGCGAACCCGAGCGGATTCAATCTACGAAATGACTGTACAGTATCTACCGAGTTATACAAGCCAGTGCTCTCGGATACGTTCTTTTCATTCATGAACGCCAGCGAATGGTTCCAGTCGATTGCGCGCTATCGATTCAACGATCGGAACGCCGCGCGGGCCGGAGCGAGCAGGCTTTATTTTGTTTTTCATCCGCGGCCCCTAGGAATCCCGTGCGAGGCGACTTTAACCCTGGTAAGACCTTAAAGTGGCCCTTTAGTGACGCAGCCTCGGCTTAATGCGCGCCAAACACTTTGGGGTAGTTTCGCCCCGCTGGCCCGGTTCAACCCTTTCAGCCATCGTGGCCCATTATCCCGGGCTATTAACAGTCTTATGCAGATTTTGTTTAGCACCGACCGACAATACCGGCGAAATGGAAGGGGTGGGCCGGTCATTGTTTCATAAACGCTTCTAATACCATCGAAACAGCGTCGTGACACCGACATTTTTGGCGAGCTCCACGGCCGTCCATGGTCTGCCTTTGCCCGCGAACGAACGTTCGCGACGGACGACGCGTGTAATTTCAAGTTAAATCACCGTTAGAATAAAGTAATTTTCGCGCAGCGTGCCGAGTGACACGAGGCTTCGCGGGACGGTAATCAAGTTGTGTTATTATTTACCCGAAGTGGTCATTGACGTTATTGCGCGGCTCGTTTGGTGACTCGTTCAGTCTGTTTATCGAAAAACAAGGAAACAAGGGCAGATTCAATGAAACCAATTTCAATTTCATCGATTTCGAGGGGCAAATTAGCAATTACCGTGCTCGATGGCAGACGCTCGAATACACGCCACTCTGTTGCCCTCGATGAACCCTTAATTGAAGGAAATTTGCCTCCGCGACTATAATGTTGGGCAAATTTTTATTAAGTACCTTTCGCACGCAACAAGTGCCGAGCTGTCTATTATCGGCGATTCGCTCGCCTGTCTATACGAGTGAAACAATTCACTACCCGCCGGATCGATTCCAATGAAATTCATACTCGACGTTTCCGTCAATATTTATTGAATAATTTCAACGCGTGATGAGAAACTTATAAAGACGGACGTAACCGACCACGCATGTTACAGAGAGTCGCGCACTTAAATAACTTTCTCACCTTTACGACTGAAAAACCTTCGGCGTCATCATATTCGAATTTTTCGTATAAGAAAATAGTCTTAAAATAAGACGCACGTCTTCACATATATTTAAACATTATTAAACATTAGTTTTACAGGAGCACAATTACATAGTGCACGACTCATTCACTGTCACAACTTATTTCTACCACTTCTCTAATCGCAATAAAAAGTCTTAGTCGAAGTGCAGCAATATTTGTTGATCTCTTAGCTCGCGTTTGGCGGATCGGAACGAACGGTACTAAAACTCGGTTCGCGTGAATAAGAGAACAGTAATTTGCCAGAGTAAAGCGGAGTAACCGAACGCAACTCGTTCTTCTTTAATTCGCCTGCCCGTTGAGTTTCCCCGGCCACGGGCGAGGGTGATTAAACACGCGATCGTGTTTATTTCACAAGCAACCGGAATAATGGCTCGCGTAATTGGATCCGTGGCGTATAATTGTTGCTTTGTCACAGTAGTCGTGCACAGACGAGCTGGCTCCTTACGCGATCGGATAAGCGACGCGACGACCGCGCTCCTTCTTCCATCCCCCTTTGAACTCTCGTCCTCTGTTTCGCTAAGTCCGTATTCGGGCGCAGATTACCGAGTTCCCAAGTCGACGTACCCACCAGCCGAGAACGAACCTAATCGAAACTAAGGCAACTTGCCACGGGAAGAAAGGGGTCGAACGCGGCGGCGGTGGTCTGACGAAGATCGACCTGACGCCCGTCTCGCTGCGAAACGGGGAGCGACGAAGCGCAGACAAGAGGTAGAATAGATAAGACAGAACGGGGCAAAGAGTGGCGGGGACTGGCAGTAGATCGTCGACCACAGTATGCCCGTTTGTCTTGTTACATGGGGAGAAGAAATTATCTGCCCGGAGGGCGTACAGTGATTCGCAGATTTTTTTCAAGGAATAATGGACGATCGTTGGGGTTGGTTATCTTTGGATTATAACTGTGAATGCTACGTCTACCGACTCCAAATTTGACGGAACACTTTTGGTACTATTAGAATTATGTGACGTGTTTCTTTTCTCTACTTCATACAGTTGTGTTTGATGAGAAGTTAAGATCACCTCTTCGAATTTCCGTGGAACGTCAGTATATTTGCTTTCGCCTGTAACATGGCTTCGATATTTCTCGGTCAGATCCATAATGACCCCGTCGCACAATGGCACCGATTCCGGTAATTTCTGCTGCCAAATAATTGCGCGACAGTTATGAAGTGTGCAGCAACGGTGGAAGTACAAGAGACATGTGTGGAACAATAACGTTCACCATCGAGGCGTTGTTGCCTGCCTGATTCTCCGTCTCACGGAAAGTACAATCGGCTACGTATGAACGAATGGGAGTTGAACCAGTGTCCCGTGGAAACTAACTTTCCAGCAATTTAGTCGAGTTAAACTAAGCAAACCCGGCAACCATGACCGATTAGAATTATACCGTGCCTTCTATCCATATCTGTTCACACGAAACACATCGTTAAACGTTAGAGAATACTCGGCTGAGAGCCTCTATCGTTCCTACGTATTGGAAATTATCGAAACTTGTACCGCAACAACGCAAACTAAAATAAGATGCCACGAATCCAACATTTACATTAATATGAAATAACAACGTCCGTTAAACTGGTAAAAGAGAGCCCGGTGTCTCGCCGAGGTCATTGAGGGATCCTAAATCAACCCCAAAAGTGCCGATAAAACGGCCCGCTTATTTTCAATTTCTTCGACCACCCCTGCTGCAAACGAGGAACGGGCAGGTCGTACAGGAACGTGAGACAATTTTCTTAGAAACTTCCGCTTAGTTCGTGTCGTCACCAGGGGGCTGTACGTACAGTTCAAAGAAAGAGCTGGATGTCGTAAAAGGTCCCTTTAACTCTTTCTGCACAGGAGGCGATGTAGTTTCAATTTAATGCAGCCGTAAACTCCGCATGGTCGCAAATTATTAAATAACGGTGTAGATTATTTATCGCGGGCACAGCAACCCTCGCCTTTGTGTCCTGCTCTGTACTCTGCGATCGTTCTCTGTGCCTGAACGGTTGCACAAACATTCGCTTTAATATCAGGCTCGTTTCATCGTCGAAATATTTTAGTACAGCTCACGAATACTTTTGTGAAGCTACAGGGACTGCTAGTCGTCGACGTTAAAGTTCATCCGCGACACATTAATTTTACAATGAATGTTGTTGCTGAAATTTACCTTTCTCCCAAGGGGACGCGATTTCTGTAATTCAATCTCGGCAACTTTTGTCACGTATTAGTGCGAATTAATTGGACGCAGCGAGTTTGCCGCGGACCACAGGCTTGTATTGTGCGGACCACAAATATTTTCATCGTCGGTGCAAGCGATTTAACGAGGCCTGTATTCACCCCCCGGGGGGGGGGGGAGTGGGCTTTTCCCTCCCCGCAGAAATATACATATAGGGTATCGGATGTGGTCCATTTCCATAAAAGAGGCGGCGAATCGCGTTGTGGATATTGATTATTCGATTTTCGGGACGCGAATGCTTCATTCGCGATGAAGTAATATTGCCCCGCGGATAAAGAAACAGCCAAACCTGTGTCAACTGTGACAGCAAGAATTGCCTCGGAAACCGCGTTTACACAACGTATCAACGGGGATACAGCGGGGCCTGGAAAAAGTGCGAGATTCAATTTTACGGTTCATTGTCCCCCGATACGGCTTCGTGCTATTTATTTATTATACGTCCGCGGAGTTTTTGCTATTCCGAACGAATATTTCGCGTAATTAACGCGTCGAACGTGACTCGGCGGGAACGGGCCGGAGAAGGGAAGGAACGTAAATGAAAAATATGTTCGGAATGTTTAATTACAACATTTTAATGGAGACTCGCTGCTCGTGGGCCGTTTATGCGCCGCGACAATAGGATTTTCATAATTCCTCCCAACGAAACCGGGGGATCAGGAAAAATACATTCCCGTGTCTCTTTCGATCATACATTTACTCTCGTGCTTTTCGCCAGCTCAAAAAAATTCATTGTAACCCTGGGAAAAATGGATGCTGCAGAAGATGAGTGGAACTTCTTAATAAGATAAACAGAAGTGCGTTCCATTATTTCATTTCTATCTGCATTCAAGCGAACAAAATACGTGATTCGTGCCAATTTTATGGACCACTGCTGTTTGAACAGTAACCTTTATCGAAGATCACGGACACCTTGGCAAACGTTCGCAGCCAGAAGGGAAGAGAATTAAAATGAAACTGGTATCGTTGCAACCCTCGCAAGACCTGTTGAACACGATGCAGCGCCTCGACAGGTGCATCCGTCGGAGGTTCCTCGCCGATTTCCCAGCCGAATACGCGTCACGTTCGCAGCATCGATTTCCCATATCGCTCGCCTCTGGCTTGAACTTTTATCACGCGATGGGAAATGAAAGTTTTCGCCGTGAAAAGTGAAGCAAAGACAAAGGGGGGGGGGGCAGATCGATCAGCCGTTCGCCCAGTTTTCGATTACGCCGCCACCTCCTTAAACGTTGCCCCGTCGAATGGGAAAGTTTCGAGGAACCGTCTCCCGTTCTGCGAGCGGACAAGTTGGATTAGGACCGGAATCGGAAACGAAATCCACGGACGACGGCACGGGAACGTGTTTAACACTTTTAGCGTCTGACCAAACACTGGCGCTGCAGCTGGACAAACACAGGCCAGCCCGAAACTCTGAAACTTCTTTAACGTATGCGACGAGAAAGTGAGGCTTGGGAATGAAAGTTGCCGCACGTTTCCAGAACTTTCCCGAAACTAAATTCAACGCCCGTGCGTGGTTTGCGTTACATTTGCCGAACGCGCACGATAAAATGCTTTCGAGTGGCTCCATGCGGGAACAAAGCTGTGTAAAAATGTTTCTCTAAATGCATAGAAGCCCGGCAGTGCCCGACACTTGATGCTTCGCTCCAAACATTTTCCAACCCCTGGGCGATGTATAAAACCTCGGTATATGGTGCAGGATCAGATCACACTCAAAACTGTTCCCGTTTAAATATTCTATCGAGGCAATGGGCGAGTATGATCGAATTTTAAACGAAACCAGTCCCGTGTATTCAACCATGCCTTTTATTAATATAATGAAATCACCGGCGAAATAAATTATGTAATTTTAGGGAAATTCAATATTTGTTATGCGCTCCCTCTGCCTGCTGTTTATTATTCAACTCCTACGGCTCGTTACGTGACCCAAGAATTTTTCGGCGAATGAAACTACCTACAGCGCCTGATTGCTTGCAAAGTCTCCTAAAATTGGTAATTTCAATGTTTCCAATTGATTGGAAGCTTTGCACGGTATCGATGTGCCTGTACATTTCATTGGAATACATATCGTCAGTTGATCCGTAGTTGATGCGAATCTACGTCAACCCGATTCGCAATTCTAATCTATCCGTAATGGAATTAATGTGAGCCAGAAGAGCTGGAAGAATAAAGGGAAAAAGAGGGGAATGATCGATCACTGGACGGTACGTTCCTCGTTCAAAGCGATGTTCTGAGCATCGAGCACGCGTAGAATTTAATGCGAATCCGTAAAAAATGGAGCCTCGTGAAAGTACCATTTTTCTAGTAGGATAGACTTCCTAGGAAATTCAATTTACTATCAAACGGCAGGCATCGTAAATCATTTAAAATTATTTCCCGAAGGGTTTTATCAAAGGAGCGTGGAACCGACGCAACCATTCGTCGAACGATAAAATGAAGTGTATACTTTGGAATCTGATTACGACTGATTATGTTTAATGGGAAACCGTTTTTTTTTTTATTTATTTTTTCCATGTCAAGGATAATTAATTTATTGATTACCAAATACAGTCGAAGAGACTTTTTCTATCTGTAAATTACAGTTATAAATTAATTGTGAGATGCAAATGCGTAATGGAAGACAATGGTGCCATGCAAAGCTTTTTATTATCTATCTATGTTCGTTAGTAAACTGACTAAGCATTTCTATTTCATTATCATAGTTTCAACGGGATAGTATAACCACGCTGAATCACACTGGAATATGTAACATCCTTTTAGGAAGTATCTATTCTTATAGAAACCACCTCCACTTTTTACTTTTGTACTCTTTCAATTTGGTGGGAAAGAAATATACTAAAAATGTTCTACGATCAGAAAAATCAGGTATCATATGAATTTACTTTATTTCTCCATGCAAAAATACTGTACCATTTGTGCTTCGTTATTTCTTCAATAAAAAAAAAACGCTCGATGACGATTACTTTTACTACCATCAGCCAATTCAGTAAGTTTAAGAAAGCATCTTCTACTGTGGACAGCTTTGAAGCTACGAAAATGTGGATTTATCAACAGACATAGATATCCTTCACTTCGTGCAACACCGCATTTAGTCAATCAATCCTGGTTGCGACAACAAGTCAGATATCATGACGAAGTGGGACTGTCTGGTTTCGCGTGGAAGTTCTCCTGTCGTTTAGTCAGCTGACCATGTTCACACATTTCGCTGGCACCTTCTCATTCCCTCCCCCCCTTTGTAACCAAACAAATTAAGATTGATTACATCAGAGTCTTTGGTTCGTCGTGCCGTAAACAACTTAAATCTTCATGAACAAGCAGTTCATACTCACAGCGAGCTCCATATCATACTGTTCCTAAAAACAGCTACGGTTCCCTGCTTTGAATATCAGTATTCATCGGGGAAAATTCCTATGCATGTTAAGTACACGTAAGAAGCATGATACTCGAAGGAGGCAAGTTGATGTCTGTTGGTGGAAACGCGCAAAATTGCTTCGAGACACTCTCGTTCGCCCTCCGTGATATTTAATGAAACAATTAATTGCACAAATGACAATATTAAGGTAGACCGGGGGGGGCGGTAGTAACACTTAGACTTTGCAATAGGATTACGCAGTAACTGTTACATTTACAACAAAAACACTTATTTGGAAATGTTACTTACTTATCTGACATCATTGAGCCACAACAGTTTCGCTATATGTCAAGTAACATCCAAGTTATTAATAAAAAAATCAGAAGCGAGTAAAGTGTTACAACCGTTCCTGACCCCGGGTCGGTTGTAACACTGATAGTAGTGCAAATTTAACTTTACAAAATTAAAATATTTATTGATTTAAATTATAATAATAAATAAAAAATGTAAAGTCTATAACTTATACATTCCTATAGTCAAGAACCCATCTTCAAAACTTAAGGAATTTCTTCGCCTCGGTCTGAACATAAAACTTACACGAGATTGAAAGATGCAATCACGCGTTAGGTATCGTGATCGACCCTTGCTCTACACGCTCTAACTGAGAGGATCTTGATGAAGCCGTAGTTGGGATGGTATCATCCACAACCCCTTATTGATTTCACGACAGTCAGAAGCAATTATTGTCACCGTAATCCCATCGCAGGCATCGAATCACGACAGCTGACGTAGGATTATAGGGCAACGTCTAAGTATCGATATGAAACACGACGTGCAGCGCTCTCTCTCTCTCTCTCTCTCTCTCTCTCTCAGTCAGTCAAGTTTGACCACTGGCTGATGGGTTCACCGCCTAATCCCATGACTGCTGCCTGAACGATCGAAATTATCTTCATGATTGACGTCGTAATCATGTTTGCCGGCTGGCGTTGTGCAAGCTCGCCGAGGTGTGCACGCGCGTGCTTACACACACGGCCTTATGTCAAACGCATAATTAGTATGTCAAAATATATATCGAACATGGTGATAATTATTAACGTTGTATGGTTTTAACGAGCATCCATAGAAAGCTCGGGCAGCTTCGATTGACGTAGCCGATGCACATTGTTTTTGATGCTTTTTAATATTTTGTAACAATGCCAGACTCATACGAGATCTGGCGAACAGGATTGCAAATACCGTAGCAATAAACAAAATATATCACGATTGTATTAAGAGGGGAATATTCAGAATAAGAGGAATGTTGCATATTTTCAATTGAAATTTCCACTGGTAAAATACTCTGCACACTACGAACGCATTGCTTTTTTTAATTGCAAAATATTCCATGAAACAAATATACTTTTCAATATTGTTAACGAAGCGCTGTTGCTTGCTGCAACAGAATTCTGCCACCAAATGTTTGATTACTGTAACCGGCGATGTTACTCCTGTTGTGGAAAATTCAATCGCATCCATGATGGCTGCAGTGGACCCAAACAAAAATGGAATAAATAATGCAGCAGGGTGCAAGTTAAATTATTCCGTTACAAGTAAGCATATGTATATTAGCACAGTGAAATTGATCAGTCTCTGCGTTCAAGTTTCTTCGTATTGGTATAAAGATAGAAAAAGTTCGGTGCAATACACTGGTTTTGAAATAAAAATCGTACACGTGACATTTTCCCTACGATCATGTCATTGTTGAAACCGAAGCTACCCCCATGTTTCCCTCTACCGTCTACTTCGTGTACGTTCTCGTCGACTGCAAGTAGATTCCGAAATCGACCGACAAGAAATCGCGTTTCCCAGTTACATTCGATCGCGCGTCGCAACCACACCGGGAGTTTCATGAAAAAGCACTCGGCGTTGACCGAGTTGAGCCGACGTTTCTAATTAAATTCCAGAAGCGTCAAACGCAAAATCACTTTGCCTCTGGCAGAAACAGGAATTCTTGTTCGTCGAAACGCCACTGAACGTACGGCGACGATTACCTTAGCCAAGTATCTTGACGATGTCGAGCTGCTAGCTTTCAAATTTCTCCAAGCGTGTGACCGAAAGTTGGGACGGAATCGTGACTGGACAAAGAAGCTTCGCGGAAATTGGACGATATCCCCGCTGGTGGAATCATTTTCCTCCGGTGGAAATTTGACGATGCAACTATTAACGGTCGTGGGATCGCCAATGACGTGGAGCTTTGAATTCGTCCCTTCTAGTCACTCTAGAGCTGTGGGCAGGAGCGCGGGCTAGTTCTTTTTAGATCGTTCCTCGCCGTTCCATTCGGCCTGTTGGCTATAGTCGCATCTCAACTTCCTTTCTGCCGCCGCGACAACCGTATCGTACGGCGAAGTGCCTCCGCCACGTGTTTTGTTAGCGGAAATGGAAACTTTACGCCAATAATATCCGCCGCTTTAAGATCGTTCTAGCAGATAGAAAGGGTGGCGAGTATAATGGAATGATTTCTCCGGTTTCTCGGTGCCTCTGCTTTGTAATAGCGGGTGAAAAGCGGTATTGCGCCCGCCGCGAAGTGCCAGCAGGACTTCCGCTGATAATTTCCCCATTTTTATTTCGTGGAACGGCGAGGCGGTGTCTTAATATTTTCTGTGCACTCAAGAAAAAGGCGGGAAGAATTGGAAAGCGATTTAAAGCACTGTTATTAGTTCGCCATTCAAACGCTGGCCCATTGATCCAGCTTCGACAGAACTGTGACTGTTGACTTCGAAACTCCTTAATTTACAGTTCCGCAGCTTGGAACGCTGGATATTAGTACAGTCGCAAAACACGGTTTGCGTTCAACCAAATTACACTAGGAACTGCAGGAATTACGGAGTCGTAGGATCAAAGGAGACGGTGATTGGAAACGCCTTGCGTGTAATGAATAGCACAACCATCGAACTTGAGGCTTAGTTTCGCTTTGGAATTAATGCTCGATGCCTTGTTTTATTGAGTGACAGCATACGTTTGAAAGACTCAAGCTCGTAGCCCACTTCGTGACGAATCAAATGAGTATACATAATGGAGAAATAATTAGATGAATAGCTGTAGAATGATTTCTTTATTGACTCGCTTCGAAAGACGAGTCGAGCAAGTAGAACTGAACAGCGTATGGTCAGCCGAATCACTAATCCGTACCACGTAGTCGTAGATATATACGCAATAGATTGTTTTAATATCGGACATAATGTCCCTTCATTTTGCAACAATAACGCAAAGTTTCCCACTTTATACCCACTGTATATCCAGTACAATCACAGCCGCGTCAGATACAGAGTCATCCGAAAGTACCGCCAATAGGATGGTAGACTAATACATCACGTTTCTCGTTGTTTTCAGGAGCAATCTTCCACGCGGGCGACGACGAGCACAAGGCTGCGTTCCTAAAGGCGGTGTACGAGGCGAAATTCGAGCACGTCGCGCCCGCATTCGAATTCCAGCCCATCATAAAGCAGGTAGAGGTTAATACCGACAGCTTCAAGACCGCCACCGCCGGTTTGTATGAATTCTCAATACAGGTCATAAATAGCTTAGTACGGGCAGACGAGCGAAGGGAAATCAGCCCCGCCTCGGGATTAAAACAATTAATGAATCAATTAAAGAGCTAGGAGATGTCGGGGTGCGCGGTCGCCCAACCAAAGAACCTGGCCGTCGCGTCTTTTGATTAATTGTTGCGAGTGTCGTGGAAGGGAACGCGCGAGTGTCAATTACCAGCGAACAGCATCGGAGGGGAAAATAACTATGTCGCTCCCGTTCCGTCTTCTTGCCGGTGGCCGGGGGCGTCGACTTCGATATCGCAATAAATTTCGCATTAAGTCCTGCCTGCGGCAAGACGGACGTGATAACAAAGCTTAATTAAACGGTCTCTGCAGCCTTTGCCTCGCAATAGAGTTTGATATTCCAGAAGTGCGTCCTTTCTTGTACCTCCGCGACGAGTCATAAGATCGCTTTTTCTCCTCTGTGCATATTCGCCTCGCGGACCATTGATTTTACACCGATAAGCCGATTACAGGCAGCTCGGCTCTGTTCGGCAAGAAACGCTCGGGTGGCAGAAGGTAACGGGGAACTTGCAGAGCAGTGACCCAAAAATCAGGCCTTTTTTCGCCTCCTTTTGGTCCCACGAGTTGGAACTGAATTTTATGCCAAACGATACCTTACGATTAGACATCAATCACACGAAATTTTCAAGTTGAGGTGATAATTAGTTTCTGAGATACGGGAGGTCAAAGAAGGGAAAATACATTTTCGATGCACGGACTTTTATGTCAATCCGATAATTTAAACAATTATTCACAGGGGTTTTACTGGCTGCTAACAACAAATTTGAAAAACTTATAAAATGAATTTCCGAAACTAAAGTAATATTTATGGTTTTAATAAAATTATTTTCAATTTTGTGCAAGCTGTGTATTCTGATTGATAAAATATACACGTTTACTTACGCCCGTATTCGCTGTGTGACTCTGTATTAGCGGTATTCTCGCAATAGAAGTTGTAAATTATGAAGATCTAAGTTCAAATTCGTTGTTAGCAGTCAGCAAAACCCCTGGGAATAATTGTTTAAATTATGGGACTGGTATAAAAGTTAACGAATTTTCACTTCTTTGACCACCCATATCTCCGAAACTAATTGTCACCTCAACTTGGAAACTTCGTGTGATTGATGTCTCGTCATAAGGTATCGTCTGGCATAAAATTCAGTTGCAAAATCGTGGGACCAAAAAGAGGCGATTTCTTGGGTCACTCTTTATCTCGGATCCTAATACATCAGTGTTTCGAAATAGTCGTGGTGGCTTCGCGAGGGGATAAAGAGGCTGACTTCCTTTCGGAACACGAAGCACAATTTATCGGAAGATTTTCAACGGGCAATTTCGACGTCCGCCGCAACAGTTCTCTCGGTTCGCGCGATAACAGCTTACGTGGTCGCCCCTAGTCTCGCAACCAATTTCGAGGGCGCTTCATTTGCGCGCCCAGCGCGATGCAAGTTGGGGCCAGCCGGCATTGTGGAAGAAACACCTTTAACGTTGCAGCTTGCGAGCTGGTCGAGGAAGGTGTGGCAGCGATCTTCGGCCCCTCGAACACCTACACATACGGAATCGTAGCGAGCATTGCGGCGCGGCTCGACGTTCCGCACATTGACTATTTCTGGCGACAGAATGAGGAGCTGCAGGTTGACCAGGAGCCGAAGAATCCGACGCCGATGACCATCAACGTGTTCCCCGATAGCGACGTGGTCGGCAAGGTATGTGAAAGTTTAAATGGTGACCAATTCATTGCATGCCCTTGAGACTAGTTCAACTATCCCCTTGCGAGGCCTATTCCCTTTCAATTTGCACTCCTACAGCCGAAACACAATGAACCCCTTCAATTCCAAAAGAACACAGGTACCACCCAAAAGCTTCGAACACCATCGCCCGTTAGAACATTCACCATGAAACCGTCAAGTATCAAATGCTTCGCTGTTACGCGCAGCGGTGAAGCAAAATTGCATTCCCAGCTCGATGGATTATTGCTCCAACTGAGGCGCCCAACCCGTTGAAGGGGCGATACTTGACAATCAGAAGTGAAAGCAATCGGCAAGGTGGCGCTGCAACAAATTTAAGTTACGCGCCAGGACGTGCAAACATTAATATACGTCAAGAAATATTTAATCGCCCGCGAGAGCTGTCATCCCCGCGTTGCTCGGTGAAACCTTAGGTTTAAGTAATTGATCTCGACGCGGTTAGAATTTCGGTTCGGCTACCGAGCCGACCCGAGAGCGCGACTCCGCGCGACGACACTTGGCGCGTAATATTTCCGAGCTCGTCGAAATGTGACGGATGGGAGGTGAAATATAGGCGACAGGGAGGCAACGTTTACGATGCATTTTAAATTACGCGTCTAACGAGGCAAATCGACCGAGTTTGATGTAGCTTGCGCGCATTAAACCGGTAAGCCGAAGCTAATGAGCATGATCAAAGACTGAACTTGAGTTAATGACTCTGGATCAGTTTCTGTTCCTTCGCTTTTAGCATGGAAGACAAAAAAAAACACACACAGATGGAACATTCATACAAATTAAGCGACTATCGGTTAAGTCTAATTAAAATCATTCGCTCGCGATGGAACCTGGCGCAAATTACAACGCGTATTGATTTAATCCTGTAATTAACGCCGAGGGTAGTTTTACTCATTCTGCGTCCGTGGTAAATAGAATTGGCCGCCGTACCTGTCTTCTGTGTAAATCCGTGAATTAATGTCGAGATGGGAAGTTCTTTCGTCGTGCTGTGCAAATGTATTTCGATATTCTTTCTCATATCAGCTGTTCTCTCCTCGCTTCGAAATCGCTTGCCTTTTTGCAGCTTTTTACATCACGGTGGAATAGAGAAACTTCCTCGCGATCTTTCCTCCGCGGAAACAGCTTATTTTGAAATGTTCAGCTCAGCCCTGCTAATTCGTCGCGTTCAATGTGCAGCGTTGTAATAAATTCCATGCAATTTCCCGTGCTCGGATACATATCCAAAGTGAAAATACTGCATTCGTTTCTTGCCGAAAGGCATTTCCAGCCACTTCGCTTGGAAATATCGCGCGAGATCTGACAGATATTTCACGCAAACGTTTAAATGGTTTACTTGCTAATGTATCGTTGGTATATGTATTTCCAATTTATATGGGGAAATTAATAAGCACGGTGTTCGAACGTACGTTCGATATTTGTTGAATTTCGTGCTCTACGAAATACTTATACCGCTCTGCAATGCTAGAATACTTGATATTTAAAAGATCTGTCGAAAGGTTTTTACAGAAATGATAAAAAATTGGAGCTAGAAGAACTATCTTATATCTACATTAAATGCTTCTGAACGATATACGTACGGATATATTAGCAAAGTTTTTTAATTTCATGCGATTGAAACGCTCACGCGAGAACTACGTCGAAAGTAAAGTTTGGCTAGCTCGAATGCAATTTGACAAACATCTCAAATACAATTTCGTGGCAGAAACTAGGACGAAATGTGAAATTACTGTATCGCAATACGCTGAAAGCTATTTTCCAAAACATTTGAATGTTTCCTCTGCGCAAAACACTCAATTATTTCAAACTGCTCCCCTATACCACATTTCGCGCACGATTATGCAGCATAATCATATATAAATTTCTGTATAATTCTCCGATCCATTAATCGAAGCGATACACTGGAATTCTTGTCGTGTACTGGGATTGTTAAAGCGAGCAGCATTCATTTCGATGAGAAATCTCTGTTCCGAGCCGTGTCGTGTTTGCCTGTTTAAAGTTGAAATCAGAATTCGGTGAGAATTCTTCAGGAGAGATTGCGAAAACTTTTTCCCAGACGATTGCTGACGTGGTCGAGTCCATGAAATGGAACACTTTCGCGGCGATTTACCAAACCAACGACGGTCTGTCACGGATCCAAAAGGCTCTGACGCTGAGACGGAAGAAGGACAGCGTGATCACGATAAGGAGACTCGGCGAAGGACCAGATTATCGGCCAATCCTGAAGGAGATTCGCGCACTGTCCATCTGCAACCTTATCGTGGACGTCGAGCCGAATAATATCATCGACGTGCTCTATCAGGCGAAAGAGGTCAAGCTGCTGGCGGACTACTGTAATTTCTTAATCACTTATCTGGTATTACGCTACATTCCATTTTCTATAAGCATATTTCGTTGCGATTCAACTAACAATCTCCCTTTCGTCATAATAATGGTCCCCGCATGACCAGAAAATACCACGACCGTGCCAACGCTTGCCAAAAGCTTTCCATTTTCGCTGGCCGCTAAAGAAGACAAACCTTGCACAATCATCTCTTAAAATCCAATTATTCAGAATTCATTGAAAGTTTCTACGTCGAAGCACCCACCGCAAAAAAAAAGAAGCGGGCGCGAAACGTTGACTATTTTAATTAATCTGATTTACTCCCACGGCGACGCAAGCCGAAATAGATTTTCCATGTTTCTTGGAGTCTCGCTTCTCCAGGACAGGCGGCTTATTTCGGGAAATTTACCCTCCCCGGTTTAATGCGTGCCCCGTGTTAAAAGCAGCGAAGTACAGTCAACGGCGAGGTATTTATGAGACTGAGACTCGAGCTTGCCGCGAGCTCTGGCCGTTTACATCGTGCAAACGTGGCTTTCACTGGGTGCATTCAATTTTTCCGTGAATTTTACGAAACCCTTAACACCGAGATATTTACCACGACACGAAGTCGACGGCGGAGATAGCAATTGTCGAATTGGAACGCGGAACGGTTAATGGATCGTCAAAGGTGGCCGACCACCCTTTCGACGCGGTTTTTCCAAAGGAATTTCGTTAATAAATCCGCGGTCCTGTTTACCCCGCGGCGGTAACTGCATTAGCCGCCGCGATCGCCGGGGCTTTTTACTAAACGGTCCCATAAATTGTCGCAAGTAATTGTTTTCAGCGATACGGGGGTAGAGTCGCGCGGTCTGAACGTTCCTTCGCCCACCGCCGCCCCCGGAATCCGCTTTTTATGACGCATTACCCACGAGCACGTAACAATACCGCCATAAATAACGACATTCGCGTTGCGTCCAAGGTTTTTTTTCACGCGAACCGTATCGCTTTTTTGCCTCACTCCCGAGGCAAGAACAATGAGCACGCCTTCGCGACGTCGAAGCGTCTCTTTTATCGCCTCTTGACGCGCATGCACGAAGACAATGCTGCGGTTAGGACGAAAATTGCGAACCTCTACTGCTTCCAACGAGGCTTGGATGGGAAACCACAGGAGATCTTGGCTCTTTCCTAGCCACACTTCAGGGGAGTTGCGGGCATAGAGCGACGAAAGGGGTAGTTAATCCCGTAAGCGGGGGGATATTCGCTGGTGGTTGCACGGGGAACACGGTTTTGTTCGCGAACGACAGCTTGTTAGAACTGTCAATAGTTTCTATTTTATTTAGGATAGAATAATTATTTACTCGGCGCTTGCTGCACAGTGTTTCATTCATCCTGGGACGTTTTATGAACGAGTACTTGCTTTGTTCAAATACTGCAGGCTCTAATGCTGAACGTGCTGCGCGAGATAAGCCAGCATGATGCTTGTCTTTGCACTTTGAATCAAGATGGTTCCTCCAGCTTGAGGAGTTAACTCGTCTTCTGGGAGAGAACGGGCTAAAGTACTCTTCCGTAGAAATGGGGAAAAACTTTCAGTCCCTTCTTCATGGTTACGGGACGCGCGCCAGCGTTTGCCAGACATTTTTTCTCCCTTTTGAAATCGTCACGTTGTCGCGCCTAGCTGAAGATGTTCTTTGATCGGCAGCGGTGCTTCTCGAGGAAGTTGTTTGGACGCCTCTCGTCCATTCGCAAATAACGAAATTTGTCTGTGTACACGCGTCGGGGTAGGCGAGGGAAGGGTGTGCCGGTAGGAATTCTTAAGAAATTTCACGTTGCATCTATATTTGTCCTGGCTGTCGAGAGATTCGTAGAAGGCGCCTCGTTGAACGCTGCCACTCTTGGATCTCGAGCCAAGGTGAGACACGGGGCGGACCCACGTCAACGTCATCGCTCCTGCAGCCCCGATGCCGCGATTTCGATAACCCTAAATCCCTCCTTTGACACTCGCCGGATACGTTCTAATTATAGTCCGCGTGCGAGACGACCGAATCCATCGCCAGCGCTAGCCACTCAGCTTGCACGATTTCAAGATAGCCGGCCGGCAAATCGTGCAAGCTGAAAGAGAAGCGAAACTGAAAGGTGCTCAAAGGCGGACCCAGCTTTCCCGATACTTCGAAACCCAGGCAAGAATGAGCGGCAGAAAAACTGCCCCCCAAGCGAAGTTTCGCGATACGTCGCGCTTCCATTTGCAAATGTACAGCACGTTCTTGCAGTTACCTTGTGCTGGCCGAGCTAGTTTCCAAGTTATTCCCTGCTTGTTGCACCGGGGCGGCAGGAAGCATCGCGAACGTCCCGCTGTTTCGAACGCTACTTCGGTTTTTTCGCGTCCAAGTTTCGCAGCTGCATCTCCCTAGGTGGTTCCTCCTCGTGGAATAACGTCGACCCTGTTAAAGAGCTGCGTGTAAAATGACGGATCGTAGATCGGTGCGAATTCGAGGAACCGTCCGAAATAGACGAGAAGCTTGGCGTGGCTCCATTGCCAGGCTGGCGATCGACACTTTTTCAAATGAGACCTTGTTTGTGGACCCGCAGGACTCGACCAAGCTCCCCATCCCGGATGTGCGGAACGGTAGCCAGGTCAACATCACTGGGTTCAGCTTGAGGGAGAACGACGTGGATGGGATTAATTGGGTAATTAAATGGAGGAATCTATCTTCTGGCCCAGACGTAGTCCCCTTTCTTTTGAATTCTATTTGGAGGTTCGATCAACATCCTCCGTGACAGATATCGAACTCATGCCATTCTAATAAATCCAGATCCACCCAGTCCACGACACTGATCCTTGCTCGGCTAGCAAAAAAGAAGAGTAATAGAGACATTTAATCATAAATATTGCCTGTCACGCTGAATAGAAGTCGCTCTGGGTGCTCGGGGTACAGTTTTCTATCGATCACGACTGATCTCCTTGCGCTATCGTCTCGCGGCCACACAGACGGGCGCAACGTTTTCGCGTCGGCGTGTTTTAATCATGGCTTTTTCACCGTATGCATAATAAAGCCATTTACGGCCGTCAGTCGCGGGAAGAATTGTCTAAACGCGCTCCGCTGCGGCCGTTCGAGGTAATTTCTTCATTAACCCCGCGGCATAATGGAGCACCGCCGCGCTCCATTTCGAGGGATGCGGCCGGAGGCCACCACCCCTTTCTGGAAAATCCACCCGCGACACGGTACTTACGAGCAGCTGACGGGCTGCCTTAATTTTCGTTTCATTAGCCTCCGTCGATTCGCTCTTGTATCGTGCCCACTCGGATGGGGGAAGCAAGGGCCGCCCACGCGCGCAATGTTACCCCAATTTCCCTTTCTCGCGTATATGCAAATGCAACCCCCTAGTGGAACGATTAAGCCTGTTGTTCTATAATTTCGCGAGATTGGACGGCTTAATGTTTCATTTCTTATTGCAACCAGTTGCGAGGCGGCTACTTTTTGGAGACCCGCGTTGTATCGCGAAGGGGGTGCGGCCGCCTGCTGCTCGCGATCCTTTTCGAGAATTTCTCCCGTGTAATTGTAATATTCTCGCTCCCTTCGTGCAATGCTTCCCTTGTAATTCGGTTAATTCCCTCTCTGATCGATGGTATTACCATTGAGAACGTTCTGGCGAAGACACACCGTCGAGAGGATATAATCGTGAAAGATAATCACTTAGTAGTTGCCACCCTCTGAAGCAACTATAATATTTTGCTTGCAAAGCGCGGTCCTTCAGAAGCCGACGAAGTAAAGATTCAAAGGCAACGGGACTGAGATAAAACCATTCCTAAAATTGGGGTATTTCCGTGCGATAAAGGTGGAATCGGCTGTTCTCTACGACTCGGTGTTCCTCCTGTACAACGCGCTGGAGGCCTTGAACGCCAGGAATAAGGACAGCGAGGAGCCTGTAACTATTGACCCGGTACCGCTCTCTTGTGAAGGTACTGAGAAATACAGCGCAGGTCCCAACATTACCAACATGATGCGAGAGGTAAAGCCGTCATTGACTTCTTCCGACTTGGAAAAGCTCGAGCATGACGATTCCCTAAGCTACGCGCAGCGAAACTTACCGACCACGTTCGAAAAAAAACACGGAAATCGACTTGACGAGGCAATGAAATACGACACGCCGCGGTGTTCTTCTAATGCTCCGTATCGATGACAGAGTTCGGGTTGCGAGTGATCGCAGTTAACGGGGGGGTGTGATTTCTGCAGCTGTCCAAGCAGGGTAAGATCACAGGGCCGATGGCGATCGACGAGAACGGTCGTCGTCAATACTTTAACGTGCGCATCATGGATGTCAGACCAGGGGACAGCGTTCAGATCGGATATTGGGATCCAGATGGGATTCACGCGATTGGCAGCGAAGCAGAGCGTGAGAATTACTTGTATAAATCCATCGAGCAGAAGAAGTTCATAATTAGCACCAAAGTGGTGCGTACGTCGTCAACTTTTCTCTTTTTAATTAAGTTCCCTAGAGTTCCGTGACCAATCTCCTTATTAACAGAATGTTAGCCATGTCTGAATAGGCATGTGCATTTACAAGTAGTTGATTGATACGTCCCAAGGAAATTGATGAATTGTTTCTAATTCAATCTGAAGTTCTCAAATAACTTCCCTCGTCTGTTGCGAAAAGATTGCTAAATGTTAAGAGCTTCTAATGGTAAACGAAGTGAACACGGTTCGCCAGGGCCCACCGTATATAATGGAAGTGACGGACAGCGCAACTCGAGGCATCCTGATCGAGCAAACGCGCTACGAGGGATTCTGCATCGATCTCATCGAGGAGATTTCCAAGCTGCTGAATTTTAAATATGAATTTGAATTAGTGCCGGACGGGAACTACGGTAGATACAATAAGGAGACGAAACAGTGGGACGGTCTTATCAGACGTTTGCTGGATCGCGTACGTAGCACTTTGCGATCAAACGAAGTTTAATTAAACCAGTAAACACACTCCAACTTCCCCTCGAGCGAATAGGAAGAGATTTAATTAAAATTCAGCTCCACTGTGCCCATTCGCTTGGCATCTTTCACTTACTTTTGCTTAACTCTTCCAACTTTGCGATATAATCGTACAAGTCTTGTTGTTTATAATTAAGGCGTATTTGAATTACAATGATTTGATGAAGTTTGATAGAAGTTCTGGTCGCAGGATGCTGATCTCGCGATTTGCGATCTAACCATCACCTACGAGCGAGAGAGCGCCGTTGATTTCACGATGCCATTTATGAATCTAGGTACATTACCCCGCATTACTTATTCTGCTTAAATCCCCCATCGAGTTGCGCGGCATTGTTATTTCATTCGGTGTGTCCAAGTCAGGTATCAGCATTTTATTCAGAAAGCCTGAGGAGAAGGAGCCGGATCTCTTCTCGTTCTTGTCACCGTTGTCAACCGACGTCTGGATTTACATGGCGACTGCTTTCTTAGCAGTTTCGATAATGCTGTTCTTGCAAGCCAGGTAAGCTAGCCAAGGAAAAATAATAAAGTGTGCCAGAACTTCCTGTCGGGGGGGGGGAGGAAGCTTGCCTGCTCGCGCTAGTTAAACACTTGATCCAGCGATATCATAAAGTTGGGATGACGTTACACCTCGGGAATATACTTCTCCATTTAACGCGTCACGACAGTGACGTTTATATTGCGGTGTAATCACTATGAATGGTGTAACACGCAACTTTCTTCTCGCGCGCTTGGAGCCGTCTACCTATCTGTAAGATATTCTAAATATTACAATCATTACCTTGAGTTGGAAACAATGAAAAATACACCTCTGATTTTTATAACTCATAAACGAACTTTCCAGTTACTGCTAATCAAAATTTTCGATGTCGTTATAGAACTAATCTTTCTGGGGTGCACCACACAACGCTGCGCGATATTTATAGGACTTTGAACGTTTACTTTCAGAATAGCTCCCGGTGAGTGGGACAATCCGCACCCCTGCAACCCCGACCCGGAGGAATTGGAAAACAATTTCAGCCTAACGAACTCCATGTGGCTCATTTGCGGCTCTGTCATGCAACAGGGCTCCGATATACTACCCAAGTAAGTTCCAGAGCCTGTGAACTTAACAAAGCACCTATGCCACCGCATCCCACCTTACGTGAATGCAAGCCGCGCAATAATTGCGCAACAGAAACCGCAATGCCAGTGCAAGTGCGACCCCAGAAATTACGTATTCAAGCCGCTTCAAGTAAACTCAAGTTTCTTCGCTGCTTTATTAAACCATGATGAACCAAATGCCACCTAACTTTATCAGCGAAAAGACACTTGGCAAATCTCACGCGCATTTAATTTTTACACACCCTGAATCCACAAAGTATCGTGGAAGCATTCTTTTAAGCATCCAAAACTCATCAAAATTGGTGCGTAAAAATTCACATATTTCCGGATTTGGTAAGCAATGAAACATTTCACCCAGCAAGATCTGCACAGATTATAGAAGATGGCAAAAAGTATACAGCAATAAGACACGACGGTATGTACGCGCTTATGATTTATTCGACGGTGCAGCGGCTCGAAATAAAAATCCTCGCGGCTCGGCCCGCCGACATCCTCGATCTCATTATTCTACTTAAGGGAATAAAATATCGCGGGCCGTTTGTAGAAAAGCCTACAGAGACGGTGCCAAAAGCAGACGCGGCAGTTGGTTCTTTTTTTTTCCGGCTGTTCTCCCGTGTCCCCCGGGGCGATCCTCTTTTTTTCACGACAATTAAGCTTAACGAGCCGCTGTTTGCCGGACATATTTGAGGCGGCTTCCCACTTATTAGCGCCGGCACGGCGCTAACTCTCCGCTCGTAACGTCGCGCGTGTTTGCTCGCTACATACTGACGACGAACCGACTAAAGACGACGACGACGGCGAGGACTAACAACAGCGTGCCTCCTAACTGCTTCCTATCCCGCTTGTTTATGCTACCAAGACGTGGCGTAGATTGCCGTGATTTGCATGTAAGTAATATTTGGGTATCTTCTCGCGTCCTTCTCGACGACACCGGCCGGGCAATTTGTGTTATTGTTAATTTCGCGTGACGGTGGCACGGTGATTCCGTGCTCGTTACGATCCTGGAGATAGGATACAACGGGGGTACTACGTCAGCATCATCCAGCATGCCACAGATCCAGTGTCTTTTTTTTTAGAAATTCAGTTGGCATTCGTGTTGAAGTGTCTCATATTTTATCAGGCATTCTTTAGACATACTGTTGTCGCAGTGGAATAAAAACTTGCAGTTACTACTGCACAAGGGCGGCTCCAGAGGGAGGCGATAGGGCCCCCCCCCAAGAGTAAAAAAATTTAAAAAATATTATGACACTGTGTACTATTCGGTATAAATAATTATGTGAATTTAATTATTTAGGTTACAGTATCAGATAGAAATATTAAAATATAAATTACAAGCAAATTTTAAATCTTGTAAAAGAAAGTTCAAAAATGTACTTAGGTACTTTTACATGTTTCGCCCCCTCCAAGAAAGGCTCCTGAAACCGCCACTGCTACTGCAGCATTAAGAAACCTTTGAAAGTGTAAACTGCAGTCGAAATCGGTAAAATGCTTTCGCCGTGCAAAGCTGCCGTTTACCGATTTCATGCAACGTATCGTCGCGGCAATTTACGCGCAATCCATTTGTCGGTGGCGAGTCCCCGTTTGCGAGGAAACAATGTCCTTTGTTTCTGTATACGTGGCCCCCGTTGCGCGCGTTCGCGGCGGTGGCAGAGAGGTGGAACGTCCGCGCGTAGGTGTGCATACAGTATACTGGGCAAACAGGCGTCATTTGCATACGCGGCCCTTTAGCTTGCGCTTAATTAGGAAAGCGCGATGCCATGCTTCTCGCGGCGCGGCGTGCCCGCCGGCTTTTGCGCTCGCGACTATCGCGCTAAGACGCTCGACCTGCTCGTCTCCGGACGATTTACTTTCGCGTCATATCGCGGAGATTGGCTAATCGGGATTCGCCGCTAATGTTGCCGGATTTAATGTATTAAACGAGCCGAGGAACTTTCGGCTGTGCAGAAGGCAAAGCGACTCGCGCCATCGGTAAGTGGGATAACTTGTTTCGGGCAAGATTGTACGCGGAATCTGCGATAATGAGATTGAGGTTGAAGTATGCGTAACCGGGGAGTCAAGCATCGTAGAATACACGCTTCACTGTTGTACTGTCGTCAAAGGACATCTCGTTACGTAACAAAGCTGATAGATCGTTGCATCATCGTTCGTTAAGGGGGTGCTCTAACGATCGTTTCTCAACGCCATTTTCGGGAATTTATTTAACAAAAACTATAAGTTTATACTGTCTGGCGGCTTTGGTTGCATATTAAGGTACGTTTGAAGTAATACTCAGAACTTTTTCGAGCTTTCTTATCGCACGTATACATAGATATAGTCGTAGGCGCAAGCTTCTTAAAAAAAATGTCTTTCCCGACGGGCGATGTTGTGGAGACTGTTATAGTCATCCAAAATGGAAAAACTAAAGTTTATTCTCTGTATTATGGTTTTCGCTATGGTTGGAATCAGACGAAAACAGCTAAATTTTTAGGAAAAATCGGAGGTTTTTCAAAGATGCTGCCGTTCTGCAAATTTTTATTGCTACGGGGCCTCTGTGAAAGAGGCTCTTTTATCGACATAAAAAATATTTTCTGCGAGTTTAAAGATGCTTCTTTATATCCCGAAAGAGTTTAATCCAATATTAACAATACTTTTTTCAAAAAAAAAAATCATAAGTATCAGTTACTTTTCGGGAAAGTCTCTCTGTTACACGAGAATCCCCCCTTAAGTGAAAGTGAGATAGAGCAAAGGGGGCTGAAATATAGGAAGATTCTTTTCTCGAAAAGCATCCTTCATTTTGATGCAATTTCTATTCCTCAAAGGTCACCTTCGATTCGAATGGTGGCCGGTATGTGGTGGTTCTTCACGTTGATCATGGTTTCATCGTACACTGCCAATTTGGCTGCGTTCCTGACGGTCGACAAAATGGATACTCCGATTAACGGCGTGGAGGATCTGGCCAAGCAGACCAAAATCAAATACGGTGCTGTCGCTGGTGGATCGACGTCTGCTTTCTTCAGGGTAACTTGCCACGTCCCGAGCGCACCCTTCGTTATTGCCGAGTTGAGCACGTATATTCTTCACTGATACTTTATTCCATTCGAGGATTCCAACTACTCAACTTATCAACGTATGTCGGCCGCGATGATGGAGGCAAGGCCCAGTGTCTTCACGAAGAGCAACGACGAGGGTGTCGACCGAGTCTTGAAGAAGCGCGACTACGCCTTCCTCATGGAATCCACCACTATCGAGTACAGGATGGAGAGAAACTGTGACCTCGACAAAGTTGGTGGGCTTATTGATAACAAGGGATACGGAATCGCTTTGCCGCGAAGTAAGTTGAAAAGGAAACACGAGGCACGGAATGTAATGGAGCAGAACATGTATTTATATAGGGTAAATCCGGGAGAGGCGGTCGGGCCAGAGAGTTGATCGAGTCGCTATATTTCAGATTCTATAGACTTCTAGACTTGCGGAAGACACGTTCAGTCAACTGTTTGACTCCTAGAGAATCAATTGTTCTGAAACTTAACACGCTTTTGCGTATATAGAGTCTGAATTATATCGACTCGACCAACTCTCCAGGATTTACCCAATCTAGTCTCCTCCAGTCGGAATAAGATACTGACCTTCAAAAATCCTTACCTAAAAAATTGGGCATAGGTATCTATAAAAGAGGACACTGTACCTACGTGTTCCTGTTGGAAAACAAGATTTGCGGATCTTCTTGCAGATTCCCCATACAGAACCCCCATAAGCGGCGCGATACTGATGCTGCAAGAGAAAGGGGTGCTGCAGGACCTGAAGAAAAAATGGTGGGAGGAGCGTGGGGGAGGATTATGCTCGAAAGGTGACGCGGAACCCACGAATTCCAGCGAATTAGGGCTGGCCAATGTCGGTGGTGTTTTCTTGGTCCTCCTGATCGGATGCTGCGGCTCGTTCCTCATCGCCGTCTGCGAGTTCCTGTGGAATGTGCGAAAGGTCGCCGTGAATGAAAAGGTAGGCATCGCGCTCCCTATCTTCCCCTTAAATCTTGTACCTCGAGACGAATGATAAATCTCTGCTCGCGAGCTATGCATCGAAAAGTGAAGAAATCATCCCTCCGCGTAAACGTTGCGTCGTAAGCTTCCTCTCGGTGAGAAAAGAAGAAGTGTTCATTTTCGAACAAGCTTGTTCCTTTTCTGGAAACGAATTCCAGGTCCCGTAAGATTTCGGGAAAAAAACAAAGAAACGTAGAAAGAACCCGGGAACGCTCGTTCTAGCGGATAGAAAGGAGCAGAATGACGACAAAGTTTGAGTGCGACGTTAATACACGCGGCGAGACGAACGACGCTTTTTTTAATTAAGCGGTGGCACGACACGAAACCATTTTTCGTCGGCATTTCTTACAGGTCACTCCTTGGGAGGCGCTGGTAGCAGAATTTAAATTCGCCGTGAACATTTGGGCGGAGACGAAACCCGTTAAAATGTCGAAAAGTAGCGGCACGAGTTCGATGGAAGGCGGCATCGGTCGAGCGGCCTCCACCGCACGGTCCATGGTCGGCTCGTTCCTTCATCTCGACATGTTAGACAAATTCGATAAAGATAACAATACGAACAACCTCAGCAGCAACGATCGCAAGATCAATTAAGATTACGTTGTACACCAGTCGACGTTTCGCCTGCTGCGGCCGAACGAGTTAATTAAATTACCCGATACGTGATTACTTAGCCATCGAGTCCCTTAGAATAGTTTATACTGCTGTGAGTTATGCAGAATACGATAGGGAAGACTTACTACCTTCTTCTGTCGGTGAACGGTCGTTACATTGTCTTGGATGCTTTATGATACCCAAAGCTTCAGCCTCCCGAAAGTTCACGACACTCCCGACACTTGAAAAGCAAATGTACTGTGGCAAATTACGGTTTCTGCAGTAGTAAGTGTTTCCTTTCCCGCCCTGTATAATATGTAGAGATTAGCAACCCGATCTTAATTTTTACAAGCCACCCATAACATATACCAGCGAAATAAAAAAGATATTCAACTAAGCTTCCATGTTCCTTCGTAAATTATATTGCCTCGAGCGTTTGGAACTAAATATTACTGGCTGAGGAACCGATGAACGTCAGGCTGCCCTATGCCACCGCGCATAAAGTCGTCACTCTCGGGGATGCTCGCACAATGACGGCGTCATGGGCAGCAGAAATCTTCGCTGTAGGTCCAGAAAGGTAACCAACAATATTTGGACGCGGCCACAATGGCGCTAACGAGCCGTGCCCTTGGTTTAGAAGATTTTCGTCCCGAGAAATCACCTGGAGGTCCACCGTGAGACCAGTGCCCACGAGAATGGACCGTCATCTTTGTGTCATTATTACCAAGGAACGTTTCTCTACGTAAGCGTCCATCCAAAGCCGTGGAATGAACACTTTTAACTTTGCCGACGAGACGTAGCTTACGTCAGAGGAAAGTGGACGAGCAACTGGGCCTGTAAGTGACTCCAAAAATATAGCGGCTTGTTACCCATCTTCCTGCAATAGTAGTACTTTCCACGGGTGATAGGCCTATAGTGGCGTCATGCTTCCTTGCGATGGTTATTCAGTGATTGCAAAAGTCTCGAAATAATATTCCCTCATTTTATTAACTAACTAACTTGCATCGTTATCGGTGGATTTTACAGTGTTCTAGTAGAACATTCGGCCTTGTATTTACTTATAAGTAGCATAAGCTTACAAAGCTTTGGCACTTATTTCTGAGGTAATATTCTATATTAGTAATACCACCTTAAAGGGGCCTGCAGCCTGAGGCGGCAAATTTTGGGGAGCGACAAATTTTGAGCGAAAGAAACTGGGGAAGGTTTACACAGAGGCTTGAGACAATTTTACAAACAATTCACTAATTTTCATATAGCAAATTAGTAATAACTCATACGTGAGTTGCCATATTGAATTAATTCTGAAATTGTCTCGACTCTTTTAAATTCACATATTTGATGATATTTGTGCGCAGACACTTGTTAGTCTAGGGGTGCCAAATCTCCAAGTTCGCCCCTGCCACCGCACTTCAAACAATCGCCATTTTCAGTGTACCAAAATACTGTCTATTCAAATGTACGGATATTATTGCAATCACCTATCAGTTGCATGGAAATTCTTCTCCGTTGCGCGTGATTATGGTACGCGGGAAATACGCGGAAATCGATCCGATCGTCGACCGGCGACATCGGGGTTCACAAAGCAGGAATCAGCCCCGGTGAATTTCCACCGGCGCGAATCAAAGGTTTTCAAAGTATGAAGTCGTACCGCCGTGCCTAACAGCAGTTTGGTGATAAAGGTGTAAGGACATCAATTAATACTCCTTTTCATTGAGGCAGTAAAAGCGCGTGACACGATTACGGGTAACGTTTACGACCGGCAAACGAGCTGTTAACTGTACGCGGCATTTTTCGCGACGCTCATAATCGCGAGCGTTTCGCGAAATGAAACTTTCGCCTTTTTTACGGTCACGGTGCCGTGTGTTTTACGAGCCTGACACGTTTAGAGCTTGACGTGGAAGCTGGTATATGTAGTATTGTTCACTCAAGTAGCATCGAGCGTTCTGTCTGCAAACACTTAATCGGAATGGTGAAGAAAGTTCCGTATGATAAACTGGAGTTCTCTAAATTCCGACTTTACTTAGACTCCGTCGGAAGATCAGTGAGCATTGAATGGAATCTCTGAGGATGAAGATCGTGACTCAAAGAAGGTTGAAAACTGAATTAAATCCATATTCCTATTTCCCCTACCGAATATCCAAGTTGAAGTATCTAGGTATGTATGTATGTATTTATTCATCAAGGTGAGGTGAAATTGACGTAGACGCATTACTCTGATTTTCTGGAGCTGAGTCTATGAAAAAGTAAGATCAAAGATACGGGGAAAGGTCGCATTAACGTAACGTGTCCCCGTTTAACGATACCCCCTGGCTCGTCCAATAAAACGTCGCTCTCGGAAAGAGTACCGAGCGGAATCCATTCCGGGCAAACGTGACTAGTAAAACTCGGGTCGGATGTGATTTAAATGGACGTGGATTTAAGCGCCTAGCGGATTCAGATTATC
Organism: Andrena cerasifolii; assembly: GCF_050908995.1. Lineage (NCBI taxonomy): Eukaryota > Metazoa > Arthropoda > Insecta > Hymenoptera > Andrenidae > Andrena > Andrena cerasifolii. Next base: position 13,786,218 of record NC_135122.1, read on the forward strand.
GAGGAATCCCCTTAATCGGCCGGGGAATAAATCGTCGTGCGAGGGGTTAATTAAGTTTTATGGTAGGAGCGTCGAGCGGCCGTTTTGCAGGTGTACCGTGTTATCTACGATACATCTTCATCTTCGCGGGGCTGACTTGGCCAATTGAAGCCTTTCCTCCTCTCTCGCGCGTACGTTCGCTCGCGCGCGAACAACGATCTTATCGCGTACCAGCGAAAACAACAGGTGCACGAAATCACGGCCGCCAGCTTCGAGATCTACCGTACCGCTCTCATGTCCTTTACGACCGCGCCGAATTTCAAATAGGATCGTAAAATTGTATCCTTGTACGTCCCACTCGTGTGTCTTCCTGGAGGAGCTCGTTGACCCTCTGTGTATCTCGTCCACTCGAAGAAAGCACTGGCAAATGTAACATCTGAACCGAGCAAATGGTCCTAGTCGGACGTTGAAGCGCAATAAATGATACCTGCATACGTATCCTTTTCTTCCCCAAGTGTCTTGTCATCTTCTTCGTAAATCGCGGTTTCCATCTCACTTTCAGAAGAGGGGCCTGATAACCCATCGTCAAACTTCAATCGTCTTTCTCCGTAACACCCCAAACCTTCCTCTGAACCTGGACACGCTCTTCCCAATTTTCTAAATCCACTTTCAACCAATCGTGCTAAGGGTATGTTTTCCAATATGCGTCTGGAACGGCAAGAAATTCAAAGTCGATTTTCTCGAGAATGAGGCGCGATATAAGAAAAAGTTACTGTTCCTTTTCGACGTATAACAGGCAAATAAGTCGAGAAGAAGGAGTAAAATTTTTTGATATTGCGCTTCATTTTCGAGGAAAATCGACTTTGAATTTCGCGACGTTGCGTCCAGTCGCGTATAGGAAAACGCTAGCTTAATGGTTTACCCAATTGGTGCCGCCGCGGAAGACAAGGAAAGGGGGCCGAAAAGGAAGCGCGCCTTTCCGTTCCGCCGTGAATCCTAGTCCTGGCACTGGTACCGGCATCTCGGAGTTAGATATCACCGGATAAGCCGACCGGCGCGGTATCAGTCGCCGGCGAGCCTCGAATCTCTGTTCGAGTGACATTCGCGAAATCGCCGGCATACCACGGGCCAGGGGTGGCGGAGGCGGGGGCACGGAAGATCGGCGAGTGAGGCCGTCCACATAAAACCCGAAGGTGTTAAGCAAGGAAGCGTGCATGGAAGCTCAAACGGTGCCCTCTCTCAAAGAGGGAACCGCGCGCGGCCCGCTCGAGGAGGCGAGCGCCGCGCCGCCGGCTCGTAGGAATTGAAATTGATTTCGGTCGACTTCCATTACTCAAAGAGGACCGGGGAACGCGCACCGACAAAAGTCACAGACCGATCGTACGTGGATAAGAGGCTTGCCCCCGTAGCCAGGACCCGCTCGAACGAGACGAGAGGTTCCAGCCGGCCGTGCCCCAGGAATTCCTGGCGAGTTTTACCAGCAGGAGAGGGAGCCGGGACTTTTCTCCCTCCCCCGTCGCGATACTCCCTTCTATCGGTCGCCGACGCGACGGTGGTGTGGAATCAATTTTTGGGTCGCTCAGCTTGTGGATGGATCGGGGACGAGGGTACAGGGTTCGAGGGTTCATCCAGGGCAGATTCGCCGGGGTGCTCGCGATCTTTTTATTTCGGGCATTGCCCAGCGATATTGATGTTGTTATTATTGTAATATCTTTATCAAGTTTATCACGTAATGTTCAGACACTTCACATATCACAGATTTTATTTTTTGTTTCTAACGAAAGTAGGGTAGATGCACCATTTGTGGCCACTTTAAGGTATTGTACCAGTTTCGGCCACTGCTCAAAAAATATAATACTTTTCCGTGTAAGCAATAAATGTAACCTTATACTTCTGGCGGTGTACTAAACAAAATATTTATGACCCGAAATTCTCCACATCATAATGATCTGCAAGCAGTTTAAAAATAAGATAATTATGCACATGTCCAGAAACAGTGCAATGACCACTAACTTTTTTTCGGGAAAAATATAGTACAAAAATATAGTACATTGTGAAAAATATAGTACTTTCAGAGGTGAAAATGTCAAAAGTTTGATTGCTCTGAAACACCAAGTTCGCATGTATAACGAGGTCGTTTCTTATGGGAGATAGAGTGGCGCCGTTTCTCTCTTCTCGCCACTTCATATTCATTATAGACAAGATCCCCTCTGATAAAGTTAAAATTCGCAAATTAAAGTTTCGATGTAGCCATAGAACAAAAAAGTAAGTGAACTTTTGGAATTATATCGATGTATTGGAAATATAGTATTTTTATGTATTATATAGTACAATACTATATATTACAGTACGGTTGGCAACCCTAAGTCCTGCAAATGTTTATGGAAAACTTCTGTTTGCCGGAGCCGGCTGAAAATCAGTTTGTAACTCTACTATGACAGTCACGTGTTGAGAATCGTCGGCGCGGCTCTTTGCCAGAGCGACCGGGCTCGGAGGAATTCCCGATGGACTCGTCAGATTTTTCCATTGTGTCACCGGCTGAGCGCCCTTTATGACTGACGGTAATCATCAGAGAGGGCCGAGACCACCCGGTAGATGTACCACTCCAGAACTTCCGGAATCTTTCTATACTTGGGCTTCCCGGTAAGGGAGTTGGACTCCGCTTCGAGGAACTCTACCTGCGGGAATCGTCCGGGGATTCAAGAAAGTTTCGCTCGAATTCGTGAGTACATGAGTATTACATCGGTACACGGGCGTTTCAACGAATCAACTAATGAATTGAGGAGCGTATTCGGTCTTTACGAAACCCGCGCACCAAAGCAGAGTGTTTGACAATCACTTAGCCTATTAAACGAGCGAGAATGTTTCCCGCCACTTGAAATTCTTCGTTTGTGAAGAGATTAGTAGAGCTGGCACGAATATCAATGGCAAAGTCTGATTAATTCGTAGTCTTCTGATTTATAGAGTAGGAAAATATTTTAATCGAACACATTTGTGTATTAGATGGTAAAATTAATTCTTCGAAGTGCACGGCCACAGATTTTATTGAATTTTATCTTGACAATACATGCGACTACTAGAATACGATGCCTATTTAGTACAAATTGCTAGCTACATCAAGCTAGAGGCTTAACGTCTACGAAATTGATGTTCAAATTATTGACGTTCCATCGTAATTATACGCAAGCTCCACAATTGGATGTAGTTGTTCCGTGGAGAGCAGATTCTATATCGATTTGGGGGGATTTATTTACGCACAATCTGGATATAATAGAATTTCTCGAGGCGCCTCCGAATGTACCTATACAGTTCCGTCGTATGTAGATAGAACAAAAGATGCCGCACATAGTTTGCGTAGATCCCAGGAATTCCAGTGTGGGAGGCGCCGGGGCGTCGAGTCGACGCAGATTATTAGTATGCAGAGCGAAGTGAGAACGCGAAATGTGTTGAAACAATTACGTTGCATATTGAAGCGAAGGCAATGAAGCCAGGTATGTACTTGGGCGCGTAGAAAAACCGCTACGAAGATGAACCGAGTTAGCCTCGATTTCGGAGCAACTTGTATAATAATTACACAACGTTAAAACGTTCATAATCATTTTCATTCGCGCATTCAAGAATATCTATGTATTAAGGGGTCATTCCGGTTAGCGCGCCGATATATTCAGTGATTTTCAGGAATTTATTGCGACGAAAATAATTACGGTAATGGAATAAAACTTTTTCCTGCTTATTAAACTACATTTCTACTGTAAATAAAAAATATAAAAGTAACGCAATTATTGCTTTTCAAATGCTTTTGAAAGCGATCTTTATGGACATGTTTATAAATTCATGCCTCGCTCGTGAAGGCGATTTCAGCTGTTAGGCCTATCTGACCCCAAAAAGCCAAACAGAATCTTGATCAGTATGACTGTCGCTATCGCTCGGACTATAATTAGTGATTTATCTAAAAAATAGCAAAATAGCGGGCAAAATGCAAAAATAAAGTTTTTCGGTTTTCTTCTTTCGCTGTTTTCAATTTTAAAAGCAGGTTGGACTCAATGGAAATACTTGGTTGTAGTCTCTGCGAGAATCACACGTGTGTAGAATAAGCAGTCAAATTTATAAAGCAATCGGTTCGATAGATATTGAGATTTTATCTTCGCAATGTGAAAAAATGACGTTTCGTGAATAACGCGTTCGAAGTTTTCATCTATAGAGACCGAGCCTCTGCGCTCCCTACAAAATGTCGCTGTAGAAGCTAAAATAATCGGAATTTTTGTATGAAAAATTAAAGGTACATTCTTAAGGATATGTACTTTCGAAAAATGGTTTAAAAAATTCGAATTTTTTCAACCCGTCTAACCGGAACGTCCCTTTAATGGATATTCAGTAATAAGTCTTCAATCTTCTGTAGAATACCATCAGCATTAAAGTCCTATTACGACACTCGGAAGGCGAAGTAGCGAGGGTGACGAAACTTTCTGAATAATACGTCGAAACAAGAGACTTCGCTGCGTAGGAGCTTATTTCTAAGGCATGAGCACGATTCGCACCTCGTGGCAAAGACTCACCCCCTAATCTCCAGCTTGCTTCGTGAAATAAGAAGCACCGCCAGTTGCCGCGACCAAGTGGAAGGACACGGTCACAGGGCAGGGAGCCGGAAAATTTATAAACGGACAGGCGAGGATGCAGCATCTCATTCATAGTTGGCCGTCGGAATCCAAGCGTAGGAGGCGTCCCGACGCGACGCAACGCGGCGGCACCACGCAGCGGTATGCAAAGCTGTAGTCTCGGGGTAACCAAACGCACGATGGTATCGGCGCTTGTTAAGGGGACTCCAGACTATCGCAGCGGGGTGCTTCCCTCGGCGGCGAACCTCCAAGAGGGCCGCGAGCCCCCGGGAACACCGTGCCGCGCGCGTCCAGACGGATCGTTAAAAAGTAAGAGAAGTAATGGCCCTATGCCGAAAGTGGCGTCACGGGTTACCAGCTCGCGGCGAATCGGCCCCTCGTATGTGGCCTGTGTACCGATTCCGTGACGGAAGGAGAAGGGAGAACGCGAAGAACTTCTTATTTATCTCGATCGGCCGGGAAATTTATAGAACTCGGGCCCATTCTTCTCACCTTCGCGCCGAATTCTGCAACGAACTTTTCACCACTTCGGCTCGGGAAGGTAGAAGAAAGCCCGTGGCTCCTCGCGCAAATTTTCCACCCTCGATTAGTGACACGCGTGCGTAAGATCAGATTCTTTAACAATCCTGGAAATTGCACAGGCCATTAAAAAGCTATCGACAAGCAACCCCGAATTAGCAACCCCTCGAGTTGTACACTCCTTCCCAGACGCGCCCGCTCGATTATTATTTCCGTTTCTCTCGGTTTTAATGCCGCTCCGACCGGCCGGTTAGAAGCTGGCGTCTGCTCGTTCGAAAAAAAGTGAAATATCGTTTTATGATAATGGACGATGCATCGTATATCAGGCCCCTGTTCATTTCTTTTTCGGACGTCCGCTTTAGGTACGCCATAAGCCGGCCCACTAGGCATATATTATATATCAGTTGTGTTTATTAGGGAGCGAAAACGTGTCTACTGTGCTCGCCCTAGAGGCGGTAACTACAAAGGAGGCCAAGACAAGGTGGTTTGTTGGAGAGCAGCTTACACGAACCAACACGAGCTACTTGTTTGCACGAACCGGGCCCGGTCACCCACATAAGTCTACACCAGCCACCACGCTCGCTTATCGTCCGCTATCCTGTTTATCGTTATTAAAATACGCTTAACGTTTCTTGTAATCCGCTCCGTTTCAACGTCCCCCGGCTGAGCACTTACGCGGCGCGTAACACGCAACACGTACCTAACACCTTCAACTACAGAAACACATTTGGCTCACGGTGGCTCTGATAACTTCCCTCGCAAGGATAACGAAGTACCGCGCTATGGCCACCTGCAGGACAAAGTTGCATGCAAACTTTGGTGCTGATACCTGCTATGGTTCAGCAGGTAGAACCTTCGGTACTTGTGGAAAAGTCAGTTCGAGTAGAGCGACTCGAAAGTTGGAGAACCGGACTTTTTCTTGCAGGGCTGTAAAGTTTTTTTTTTATCGCTTCTCTCGGTTGTAGTGGCAGCGAGAGGTGCCTTTGTGTCCCTTCTGTAGGTAGCGCGGCTTTTAGTACACATTTGGCGTAGGTAGCGCACCGTGTTTACGAAGAGGGAAGAGAAGAAACGAGTCGCGATCGTTGAGCCATTTATTCAAACGAGACCGTCAATAATGTCAAAGGATAGGAAACGCGGGGCCTTAATTACAAAGTCGAGGCGGAGGTATTCAGTCGGCTCGTGGAAGCCGCTGGACGTGCAATGCATCGTGCCGGGCAAAAACTGGCAGACGTGTGCAAAGCATCGAGAGATAATCACTGCCACGTGGCTGCCGCCACGCCGACCCGTTTTTGCGGGCATTACGTATCCCTAATCCGGCCCAGCAGCCGCCATAATTGTTTCGCTCCTGTTCGACGTCCGCCACCGGCCGTAATCCAAGGAACTTGATTCAGGAATTTTTAAGGAAGACTCAAACTGGTTAGTGCATCTTTTATCATCTTCCACGTCAGCTAGATTTCACTTCTCACATTTTTACTCCGGTTATCCTATAACGTCATTCTGGTGATGGGATACGTCACTTCTAAAATAATTCACGAAGCATTACGAAACGATTGTCTAGCAATAAGTGGTGATAAGTGGAGAGACAGGAAGACGCCTGTTTCTTCGATTAATCTTCTTCTTTTCGAGTGCCATTTTCGTGCTACCAAGTGCACGGGAGTATTAGTTCAGCAGTGCTACATCGTCGTCACACCAGCTATTGAAAGAACCACCTTCGGGGCAAGTTTTACCGTTGCCTAATTCTATTAAGAAATTTAAAGAATTCTCGCCACGTAACCTTTTGCATATTCTTCGAAAGGCTTTTGTAATCGGTCTCGTTTTTGTTTCGGAGCGGCGAGCAGCGGACCGGCGTAGACCCGACTATCGTCTGATCTCGGTCTTTAAATCTCCTTCATTTATAAGCGCCTCTTAACGATCTCTTCTCTGCAGGATCCGCCGATTTAGTGCACGCGAATGCAAATGTGCCACGGACGAATTTGTCGGCCGGATCTGACGAACCGACAAATGCCGATCACGGCGACCTGGACATTTCCTTATCGTAATGGCTTCTTAGAACGGGGCCCTTATCATTTTTACAAACCGGTCCGGTAATCTTTATTAATTGGACGTTACACGCGGCACATTCTACTTTCGCCTCGTTATTGTGCTCGCGTTCCCCCTCGCCTACCACCCTCTTGGATTTACGAATGCATTAAGAAAAGCCTCAAGCCACTTCCATCGACTGCCCCCCTTATCCAACGTCCAGCGCACCGCGATTCATTTACACCATATTCCCGTCTATGATTTACATAATCCATAGTTTTATCAAGAGAATCCACGACAACTTGGAGAACCAGACGCGGGGACGTGTCGTCGAAGCTCGCCGGAAGCTCGTCTCCGACGACGATTTAGAGGCGCTCACTTTCGCGTGGCAAAAAGGACGTAAAAAAAAATCCCATCCGCCGATGGAATAATCCAGTCCCTGATCAAAGCACGGTTTCGAGGAGCCGACGATGCCGACGGCTAATTAAGCGCCGGCGGATTTCTCGATGCGGCTGCGGACTCGCGAAAACATTACATGATCGGTCGTCGTATACGATTACGTCGTTTTTATCCGTAAAAAAAAGCACGCGGCCGCGTGGAAGCCCGTATCCGTGCCTGTTTCCATCGCACGTCCATAGCCATGCCGGTACATCAGAGGGAACTTCCGATCTTTTGAATATTCCCACTCGCGAGCGCGCACACGCCGTGCCGGAAGGGACTTGTCCATATAAGCTCCGCGGCTCGACGCTTTTTAACGCTTGCCTACCTGCCCGACGCAGCAACCGGACGACTGATTTTTAATTAGATCTTTGCCTCCCGTCACGGCCACTCAGCCAACACTTTGAAACTTTCAACCGCACCGAAGAAGGTTCTTTTCACTTTAACGCCGTTAAGTCTACTGCAGGTATCGCTGATAAGAACGTTCGTCCATGGGATATATCCCGCGCTCGTAGTTTCCGATTTTTCGTCAGTAAAATCGACGCGGATGTACTTAAATAAACAATCGCGGTACCACCATATCACCGAATCCTACGTACGGTATCGATTTAGTTTCGAAACCTCGCCAATCCAAGCTTCTAAAAGACATCATCCCCTAAATCTCCACCTGCTCTGAAAAAAACACGAGCTCTTTTCCCCCGGCAGGTAGAAGAAAAAAATCTGTCAGCTTTTCGTGTCCTAGATTTCACCGCCTCCCACCGGTTAAATATTTATTTAGCCAATTCGTCAGCGACCCATCGTGGAGCCCGTATCCTCGAAGGATCAGCGGGCAGAGGCCGCTGGACCAGGAGATCCCCGAGCGGCGGGAATAACCTGCTTTGGGGCTCGGTTTGCCCGTGCATTGAGCGAGCATAACCGATTGGATCCGAAATCGAGCATACGAGGTGCTCATTGGCCGTGACAGAGCGCCGAGGGTGAACAGTGGGGATGTGTAAGTGGCGAGAGGCTAGAAGAAAGAGGCCTGGGCGGCACGGTTCAAAGGGATGGTGACATGTGACCGGCATTGTGAGCCGTGGAGACTCTCTATGGCCGTGTGGTTATGCGCTTTTCTATTCCGACGGAACGGTCGCCCCGCTTTGACGGCCGCCTCTCGCCGACGCGACGTCTCCTCCTCGGGGCCAACCCTGAACAACCGATTCGCATCCCTTAAGCCCTGGCAACGTGCGCCACTGGCGCGACGTGCTCTATACGCGCCGCGGCTACAAACGTCGTTACTTTTGCGGTGCCTCAAAGTGCACCGCGACGAACCACTTCGAAACGGCACTCTGTATTTGGCCAGCGCTTTGTACTTCGGCCCCGCGCAACCCCGGGGCTGTTATACGCTCTGGGTGACGCGTTTCCAGGGTAGGATGTGTGCTGCCTGATGGCCTCACGGACCTTCCAGCCGGAGGAACACAGGCGCGTTGTGGACTGACGTATTGTCAGCGGGCAACATGACCTGTCGATTTCCTACCGACACGTTCATTTAATTCAGGTGTTAGGCCAGTGGCGCGCTCGCGGCGGACATTCATCTCTTTGGTAGTTATTTGTAGAGACCACAGTTTCTTTGTGAAATTGCACGGTGTTTCGGGGTTGGTAATTGGGTCGCTTCTTCGATCACAGAAAATGATCGAAGATAAATTAATGCGCGTAACGCAGAGGCATTTGAAGATAATTTCGAAGGATGCTTCCAGCTTGATATTTTACATAAATATTTGCAATTCAAGGGTGCACCGTTTGCAACTCACAATGCTGCACTGTACAAGACAGCCGTGCAGCATCGCAATGGGTTTGCATTTCAAATTAACACGGTTCGCGGATCAAAATGAAGTATAATGGCACACTTTATACTTCAGGGTAAGCTGCCGCGCATTTCGTACTTCAACATAAACTTTAGTAACGCATTCGGACATCAAAGGGTGCCGCGATACTTCGGCCCGCGGTTTCAACGGGTCCGCGTTTCAGCGACTATGACTGAATTCGACTTTCATTCAGTTGCGGGAACAAAGCCGTGATTGCGGCGCGTTCTTTGAAAACGCGTGAAAATAATACAACTCGTTCCACTCAGGCATCCTATAATCTATCATTTTATGAGAACCTTTAATAAGCCCCAGGATAATTCCAACAAGTTCCCATTTACCTTTATAGTACTGTATATTGTCTATACAAACTTGTCCTGAGGTACTTCCACAAAGTTCCTACGACTTGTAATTAATGAGCCTATCTATACCAAGATCAATCATTCAGTCTGTCGACAAATTGCCCGCAAGAAAATAGTGACGCGCCCACCACATTTATAACCGGTCAGACACAGAGATTCCATAATCCAAACCTATCCATCCGCGTTAAAAAAAAATGGATCCCTGATTAAACGTAGAAGATCGTGCAGAGAGACCATGATTAAAATCGAATCCGAGGACGAGCGAATTCCAGTGGGGCGACCTAAAATCAGGCATTGAATCGCGACCTTTCGACCGAAGGATCGGCGAAACAACGCCGCGCAGCTTCCTGCGGGTACCTAGAACAACCGCAACCGGTCGCCCGAGCAAAGGATCTTCGATCGTGGCCGGCAGCGCGGTCCAATTCGTGGAACACAGAAGACACGTATCGCGGCGATCTAAAGACGAGGCAACGATATTACGGCGGGGCCACGAAAAGGACACGTGTTCCGGACACGTGTGTCCTCCTCTTGCACTTATCTAGCGGCCTATCTAACCGCATTGTGTTCTGGCCCATTGTAGGTACTGGGGCCGGCTTCCTATCCGTTGTCGGCCGCCACCAAAGCTCCCCCTATAAATTCAGCTGCGAGGAGGTTAATGAAGCGGGCTGGATTCAGTTTCAGATTTTCCGTGGCGACCACGACCGTTTCCGATTCGGTACCACGCGCCTCCGATGGGAATCGGGACCGTTCGCTTCCTGCGTCTCCTCGATGATGCGGAGACACGACTGCGGCCAGCCGTTGGCACTTATCGTTAGTCGATTGTCCCACGTGGAGTTGCACGGATGGCAAACATTACAGTTCTCGCAGTTTTACTTGGCGTGTGTTAGCTGTCTGGCTCGAGCTCGCGCAGCTTCTTTTGTTACAACGGAACAGTTAATTAAACGTAATGGCAGCTTTCGATATTTGCGGTCGAGTCCTCTGAAGTTGAAGATTCTGCAGTAGCTGGCGTTTGATCCTCCCCGATGAAGTCCCTTTAAAGTTTTGCTAATAACAATCTCGCGAGACTGGCGCAGTTCCCGATCGGGGAATTACAAGTTCCAGGACTTCTCAGGATTATCGCGTTACTTATCGGTAATGACTCCACGAAACCGCTCCGGCTCTTGCAAGTTGCGAGTTATATGCTTTACTACTAGTCGGTAGCTTCTGCAACTGATAATTGAAAAAGGAATCGGAGCCCCTGGAAGATTTAAGGTCGGGGAAATTCGACGGGGTGAAACGTCGGATATCACTTTCTGCTGGATTCAATTTCCACGGTGAATATTTTTTAAACCGTGGAACCTAATAGGTAATTCCACTGAAGAAAATTCCATTCCTTCAGCTTGCAGCACCCTTCACCTCTGCATCTACCGGTTTTTCCTTACGGAAGACCCACCCCCCGCTCGCACGTGTCGCTAATCGTTTTCCTATCACAGAGAAACAGCCTTCTTTCTAATTCGCCAATTTCATCTTTCGATATTTAGGCTTCTACGTTTCTGTAGAAGAGCGTAGTCCGTGGACTACAGGGTCGCAGTGTAACTCGTAGCCATCAGCGAGAATTACGCTAATTTATCGAGTCCCTTGCAACCGCGACAAGAGCACTGGCGCGGAGTACATTGCAATAACAATAAAGTAAAGGCTTATGGGGCCCCTGGTCGAGGATCGTCTTCGCGAAAAGGCACCGAAACGGCATTATCGATATTTATTTAACCGCGTCCCTTGTAATATTCAGAACGATTGCCGGCATTTAAGCCGCGTTCGACGCCACTGCCGGCCTCCGCCCACTAACGGACGAAATATCTCTGGTGTGTACGTGCGCGCGCGCTATCACAACTGCATGGTCGAATAATAATTAGAGGACTCATCGGCGCCGGTGGTCGTGCTTCGCCGTAACCTTTCAAAATGCTTTATTCGAGACGCGAAGGACCCTCGAGAAGCAGAATCGCAGAAAGCATGGCCGATAAATAATGATTTCGTCGTGTAAATCGCGTTCGGCAGCCAGCACGTCGCAGGAAGTAACGCAGAACAGCGACTGGGTGTTGGTGTTAATTTAATTCGACGCCGAAAATGCCGCGCTGTCGCGATTATGGTAATAGGGGCGATTCGGGACGGTTGGCAGCGCCGCTGTCGGAGGAGCAATAATTTTTCATAAATCATGCTTCGTGCGAGCGATATTTCATGCTAATTTCACAGCTTGCCAGCTTCGACGGCTTTTTGATTCGGGAACAGGGCCAGTTAGTCCCGTGAAGCAACGAGATGAAAGCTACCCCGATGTTTACACGATGGTGGTTCGCCATGATTTCTGGCCACCTTCACTCTGCATATTTTCATGGTTTCATATCGATCTTGTCGCGTACTTCCATACTGGCAATTTTCTTTCTCGCGGTAATCGTAGTTCCAATTTTTTTAGAGCTTTCTCTTCCAACATTTACCACCTGACTGATCTGAATTCAACATCGGAGTACATCTCTCAAAGTTCTTCCTTGAACGAGTTTCTGTCTTTTAGAACAGACGAACCTATTGCAGTGTACTCTAGGAATAATTTACCCGTAGGGTAGGGTGGGGCTGAAAGTCCTCACTTCTTGTCACTCACAACCCCCGCCCTCGTTTTTCTTTCACCTCGATCGCTCACCCTCTTACCCCCACACGTTTTGTTACACTTCCCCACCCCACTCCTCCCTTCATACGCCTAATTCTTACTTCCGACTGGCCCCCACTATTCCCCGCCCCATCCCAGGTTGTTCGAAACTCCCCTCTTAGTCCGCGAGGCGTCTCGGTTTATCCTTCGTCCTTCGTTCGAGCGCGACATACGCATCCCACCGTTCCTGCTGGCGAGCTGCGTGGCGAACATCAAACGTGCCGACAGCCACGACGTGCACCTGCCTCCGTCACGCGTCCAGGTAAACGGCTCGTTCCGTCCTCCTCTCGCCCCTTTACGAGCATTCTCATTACTCCCACTCCGCGGTGCCAGGGCCGTATCTTTTCTTGTACGCCATCCTAGATAACCATACCTCTAAGGGAGCCAACAAATATCGCCGAAGCGTATTCAGAAATTTCCTCAGCTCGGTTTCACGAAGCCCTTCATTGTGCCCCGTTTCCTCGCGCCTTCTGTACGATATACGATATACTTTAACCACAGTATGGCACATTTGGCTCGCCAAATGCTGCACCCTAATCGGTTTCAGCTTCAGAGACGTTCTACGCAAACGTCACCACCGAATCGCGATCAACCAGTGGCTTGGAACCCAAGGTGCGAAGGATCCTCGTCCCGTTATGGCTCGCAGTCTCTTAATTAGTACAGCGCCGATACGCGAGTGCGTGAACAACGAGCAATCATTAACAAGCCGCCCTTTACTGTTCCAGTTTCACGCGAGGCTCGAAGATCGTCGAAAGATCTCACCGCGGGGACCACCTAAGACGGTTATACGACCAGCTATCATGCCGCTGCTTAAGTCTGGCGAGCAGCCTTTACAATGGGATTGTAAAAGCGTTATTATCATTAATTTTCGCCGGCGGAACGGCCGCGCTACAGCGGCGAGAATTGACGATAATAGCTGTGTCCCTCGGGCTGTTTGTAAAGAGTCGCGTTGCTCCTGGACGCGCCGCGGCACCGTGGTTGGCTTTTCCGCCGTGAATTTTTCCCTTTCCCCGAATCGCCGTCTCGGGGAACGAGCGGCTCGAGACACCAGATATCAGTTTCTTCGAAAGGACGATTCGAGACGACCGAATCCGTGAGCAGCATTCGAGGTGGAAGAGTGCGTTCACCGAACGAGACGGAGAGGGAGGATAAGAGCGAGAAAAAAAAAAAGAGATAAACGAGAGAAGTGGCGGAGGAAGGGATGAAAGGCGCCGACTGCCCTCTAAGATGCTCCCCCTCCCCCCTACCGTGGCTCCCTTTTCTCGATTACACCTGGTCACGACGCCATTCCCGTACACCGCTCCTGTTAGTGTCAAATCACCGTGTTACGTGTCCTACTGCGTACCCGCGAAGTCAACGCTCCTTCCGTTCTTTTCTCTTCGACGAACAACCGTCCGTCTCGCTAACGACGCGAAGTCGACACACTTCGTCTTCCCTCCTTTTTCTCCCTCCTTTATGATCAATTTGGCCAACGACTCAGGGAAGAACCGCGGATAGAAATTACGGTTTTCTTTGTCCCTCTTCCTTAGAAGCCGAACAGTTCAGCGGAAGCTCGTTGGAACGGTTAGGTACTTCTTAATCGGAAGAAATTCTGTGTCACACTTGCTAGCACTGGTCCGTTCTGTTTCAGGGATTAATTGAATTTCAAAGCTCTTTCTTCCCTTTGTATTTGGGGCGTAGTACTCCCACCATGAAGCAGGTTGACATCAACAGCGATATGAGCTCAGACAGGTTGGATTTTGTTATAACGGTCAGCCACATTTCAAGCCGTCTCTAATTCAAATCGTAATCTTCAGTGGTGGATGTAACGGGCGGTCGACCAGCAGACGATGCCTGGGCCCAGCCCAGAAGGCCCCCCACAGGGCCCCATCTTCCAAAGAAAAATTGATTTTTATCCAAAAACTATCTGTTTTTGTTTCCTATTAATTTGCATACCACGCGCGTGTAGATTTATTTGTATTTCTGTTACGTATACTGGGTGTCCCAGAACGTTTACCTCCTGGCCTTTTTACCCGTGCTTTATTTTTTATTGTTAAGTTTTGCTTACATCGTCGCGTGTTTTTTTTTTAATTTTTAATTTTCTTTTTTCTTTAAATCGGCCATTGGTAATCTTCCCTTATTAGTACCATATGAGCTCACCACCTTTTATACAACCCGCAGTTACATCTTCGAATCCCCTTGCAATGGCGACTAAAACCCACCGCAGAGTTCTCTGTCCGCATTTCGATATCGAATCTTGATTTCGCCATTGCGTGGCCTGCTCAAACGCTGCCGGTCGTCGTTTCTTATCCCGCGCGCCGTCCCATATTTGTTACATAGTTCTTTCTTCGCGCGGCGATCAGATTTTAATCGCGGCGTCGTTTTTCTCGTCGATTATCGTTTAAAAGTGCTGGTCCAAAGACGGCGCGCGCGGCCCCCGACGGGATCCTCAGTGCCGCGACTTCGATTCTCGATCGGCCTCAATTGGTATCGACCGGTTCAGCGATGACTCACGGAATAAGATTCCCGATACGGTGCCCCGATCTTTGCCTTATCGTTAATTCGGCACGATAACATCCCGGCGACACGTTCTTCGTTAATAACGTCATTTCGGTCGCCCGGATCGGCGACTTTACAAAGAAGCGCGCATTCGAATCGCCGCCGCTTCAAAGGTCGCCGTCGAGCAGGGAAAAGAAAAGGGAAAGAAAAAGATCGGCTCCCCCTCTCCCTACCGATCGAGTATCCGCTCCGCGAGCGGCGGCTCGCCGTGGAAACTTGCTTGCCGGTTTATTTGTTAGGTCGGTGCACGCGCGACGTCGTTTTTCTGGAGTTAATCGAGCCGATATGTAACTGCCAATCGTCGTACACGCCCTTTAAGTAGAAAGAAATTTTGCTGAAACCCGCGCACGTTGGCTTCCGAATGGGACCCTTTTCATTTAACGTCGCGCGTAATGGGGACCGCGCAACACGTTTTATAAAATCCTCGGGCCTCGGGAATAATACGATCTTTGAAAGGAACACGCTGAAAAGTGCCCCTGGACCGCGGCCAAATTAAAAACATTGGAGCGCGTCCAAATTGGAGACGCAAGCGGTCTTTTAATTTAATTTTTACGCGCCATGAAATTTAAGAAGGACGTTATACATATTTTGTTACTGGAAAGCTGGCTGATGCTTTGGCCCCGGCGATCGCAGGGGTTTCGAATGAAAGGCAACGAACCATTTGCATATTTAATTTCTCTAAATGAGTCAAGGATTTCGATAAACCCCCGTTCCAGCCCTACAATACTTCAGACGTATAACACCCCGCGCTCTTCCCTTCAAACAAATTAATTTCCCAGTTAATCGCTAGCTGGAAAAAAAAAATCTATGCCCTCGCGATCGTGCGAGGGGGTTGACAAGCGGTAAGTAGATAAAGGTGGATGCTCGATGGATCGACGACGCGTACACGGGACACGAGTTCCTCGAATCGACGCGGGTACGTCGGTAGAACAAGCGGATATCAAAGAGAGTATCGTGCTGGCTTCCTGGCAGCCAGTCGGCTTCTAGCTGCTAATGATCGCGGTGTACCGTAACGTGCTACACGATTTCAACGATAAACTACAGCGCACCCGGCAGCACCCGCGGCACCCGCGGCACCGCAAACCCGTTTTTCGAGCAATAGACTTTTTCTACAGGTACACCTTCTCTGCTCGTTCGTTCGTTATCCACGTCGCTGCAACCCCCTCCGGTGGCGAGTTCCTCTGTCCGACAACGTGGCCGCTGGGTGATAAACAGTTGTTGTTGTTTACTGTACGGCCATCGACTCGATAGATCATTGGCCCTTCTCTTCATTTACTTCTGTACTCTGCTGCTCTTTTTAATCTTGCGATACGGGGTGAGTTTCTGTACGTACTTATCACCCCAAATGATTACTTTACTCGGGGAAGAAAATACGTCAAGGGAGGGATATGTTCCGCTTTCTATTTTGACACGATTATGAAACTGTTATAAGTATAGTAGTATTTTGACTATCAATTTTCTTTGGAACAATTCTCCGTTCCTAGCCTCTGCTAAGTTTTACTCCGCAAAATTGTTTGCGAGTCCATTATCATAATCATTTACTCCCTTGAAGGGAATTGTTTGATGCCTGAGGGTTCAAAGTTCGCGAATGCCAAGTTCAGAATTTGCATCCACGAATGGCCCATATTGCCCCGTAAAGGGAAGCTCGAGCTGCGAAATTCTCTGATGAAAACAACCCTCCACGTGGCAGGGATTCATCGCCGCCCCTCCCTTGTCTCTCTCCACCCATTTCTCTCCGACTCGATACCTTTCCCCCGCCCTCCGACACGCTGTTGTCTGGTTACTTCGCGCGGTTTAACCTGGCCCGATTGTCAGTCAGTGCCAAGCTCCGATGGCGCAAGGAACCTCCAACTATTCGGAGTAACGTCCCGTATCTGAGAATCCCAGAACACAGGGGCCAAGTGCACTGTACCTGACGAATAAGAAATCATTACGAGAGCCCAGTCTTCTTACCAATTCTCAATTATTTATTCCCATCAATAAGACAGCGGCTCAAGAGAGTCTCACCAGTCTTGAAGACACTTTTATCTAACGAATAGCGGATAAATATTTCTGAGAAAAAAACGAAGAAGCTGGTAACACGGTCTCGAGAACTCAAGTTCCACTGGGGGACGTCCTCAAAGATTCACCGAAACCGATCTTCCACTTCGCGGTACCGGCCGATCCAAGGAAGAATCCACTGATTTAGCAGATGATCGTGAAGCTTGCAAGGAAGTATCGAGGAATCGTGGAAAGAAGAGGAAAGTAGCAGAAGGCAGATCAGAATTCTAAGAAGTAGGATCCGTCCGTGTCCCAGCTCGAATCTCAGTTGTCGATCGAAGCCGGCCAAGAGAAAGCAGAAGGCAGAAGGGAAGGAGAGCGTCCCTCCCGCCTTTCGTAGTGCTCCCCCGCCCCTCCCCCTCCCGTCAATTAATCTTCCCCGGAGCTCTCCTCTTCCGGGTCCGAAAAAGAGCGGCGCGGAGGCAGCCGTCAAAGAAAACACCCACAACAAACAAGCGGCAAAAGAGCAAGAAGAGGCCGCCGGCAACAAAGAGGCCCCGGGACAGGGAACGCGGAGGAGAAGAAGAGGAGAGGCACGGGCAAAGAGAAAGGGTGAAGCGCGAAGAAGAGGAGGTGTCGGTCGCTGTTCCTCGGCCGTGGCCGGCACGTGCGCGCACCGGCTCCTCGTGACTCGGAAGAAGGGCTCGTACCTGGCGAGGAAGGAACGAAGAAGGAGAAGAAGAGGAAGCGCGCGAAGCGGAAAGTGGCGGCAGTGCGCCGCGAACCGTCAGCCGGGACGTGCGTCGAGCCAAGTAGCCCTGTTCTTGTGTTTTCACGCGTCCGCCGAACCACGTGGGCCATCGTTCCCGAGCTTCGCAACCCTCCTCCTCCGACGGTGCCTGCTCGCGTAACCTGGGGCAGTCCACCTGTCGCTCCGTAGCGAATCTAGACGCCGGACAATTTTAAACGGTGCCGTCCGCTCCGTCGAAACCGGGAATGACGGAGAACGGTAGTGTTCGCTGGTTGTGAGCCTGAGGGGTTGCAACGAGGGCCGAGAAGTTGAAGATGATCGAAGTGTGACCGGGACCGAGCGAGCACTTCCGGGCGACGCTTCGCCGCTTCCTGCGGCCGCTGAGGAGGTAGTCGTGGTTCTTGGCAAGGACGATACGCTGCAACGAAGATGAGAGCAGAACTTCAGGTGAGTTGTTCTTTTTATCGATCTTGGGGTGCGCTCTCTTGTTTGCTGTTTGACGATGCCACAGTATTGAACTGTGAGATGTTGCTGCTTGAATCTTTTATATGCTGCAAGGTGACCAATGTTCTTTTGGTTCAGTGACATTATTGACGATGTACGTTGGTAGTTAATAAGATAGAATATTCAATGAATAAGATGCCATATGTAAAATTGCAGTGCTTCTATTTAACTGCGCCGATGGAGCTACGTCAATTGTGAAATGACGGTGACTTTTGGTTTCTACGTTAAACTGTTTGATATTTCTGTTGAGAGCTTATCAGTCGTGGTTGCAAACTTGAAACATAAACACTAGTTGGTACATGATAAATACGCTGTCGACAGAGCACAGGAGTGTAACCCATGTCGTCGCAGCTAAAAATCTTGGAGCAAAGTTGCGTAAAGAACGCGCCATATTATCTCCACAGAGAAAAATCTGGAGCTATGCATTGATAATTCCCCGACACCCCCTCGACGAAACGACCCTTCCGTTGCATCTGGAAAACTTCTCCAAAGTTAGAAGATTTTATCCGAACGTCTCCTCGAGAACCAGTAAAACCACGTACGTACTAGAAATCCCACAGAGAGGTTAAGAGGCATTGTGCATCATCGAGGAAAGCAGATTTATCCGTGATGGTTAGCTCGCTGAGAGGGTGGTGCGTGTATACGCGTACGTATAAACGGGTGGCAACGTAAAACGAGTAGCCGGCAAGACAACACGATCCTCTTTTAACGCTCTTTGATCATCTCTAGCTTCTGCTTTCACGGCCTCCTGTTATGCTTCTTCCTTCCATCCTCGTCCCCGCCCCTGGTTAGATCCTTTGCTTACGCTTCGGGCTTTAACTTTTAAGTACGATTTAGCGAAAGCCTTTGAACCTGCCCTCCAACGAAATTCCGACCACGGTCATCTAAGGGTCGTTTGACTTTTGCCAGCACGTCCACCCTCGAGAATACTTGTCCGCCTTTGTCCTCCGCTCCCTTCTTCATGGTCTTGCACGAGCGGAAGCCTGGCGCAATTCAGCCTCGTTTAATCGGTCTTTCCTGCTTTTGTTTTCGGAATTCATTCTGCAGAGCTTTCTAGTGATTGTTTTTAACGTAACAGGACCTCAACCAGTTGGACGACCGAAAGGAAAGTAGCGTTTGTTCAGGTTGACAATATTGAGAGTTTAATTATTATGAGTTCAGTGGATAGCGCGTCGATCGTGTTTTAAGTAAGCTCCTATCAGATTCAGCAATTGGGACCTCGAGAATTTTGGATTTCCTTAACCCATTAGCGTCCAACGTCCTTTCAAAGGGCCATTAACGAACGTTAGAACCTTTCAGTCCGTACAGCTATCTTTACTTCAGTGACAAAATAATTTACTTGAAAGATAATCGTAAAAACTACCGCGCGTGGACGTTAATGGGTTAAACTCCATCCGAGGCCCAAGCGATTCGGAGGCAGCACATGGGACTCGAATCGAGGCGATCCTCGCACGCGATCCTCGAACACGTAATAAATCACACGCCGCGAATCTAGACACATGCGACAAACCGCGAGAGCGACTCGCCTAAATTTATCGCCGTTCTTTGGCGACAGCTCGTGGGGTGCCTTCTGTCACGTGTACGTGGCGCCAAAACTCTCCCGTCCCGCTCCCCCCTTCTTTGCCCCCGATTAATTAAATTTGAATTCCCCGAACGACCCGTGACGTTCGCTGCATGGAACTTTATTTTAATTCGTCAAAGCAGCAGGTTCGTGAAATGGCACGGCACTTTCGCTATTCTCGTGGGAGGTGCAGAGTAAATACGGATTTTATTTTATTACAATTCGATTAAGGCTTATAGGCTCTCCTTAATTACAGTTTGCTAGGTCCTTAATAGGACGCTGACCTCGTTGGACGCCTCGAAACTTTCGTTTGCCCGCTCGTCTCGCAAATTACCTAAGGTCACAGGTGCCATTTGGAGCACAAGTTGCTGAGAGTTAACGCCTGAATCTTTCTCTTACGTGTCGATACTACTTTCATGATAATTACAGTCGTCGATCTCGTCGTTCTCCTTTGACGACGCGTTAACTCCACTCCTCCGGATTCTCACTTACTCCCTCGAAAATTCTCCAAGAAAAGTTGCCGCGTTAATTGCAAATAACGCGGTCATCATTCAATTACCGTCTTCAAAGCTGCTCGAAACCTCGCGGGCCGCGCTAATCGTTTTGTGACACCAAAATACCGCGCCTGTTCCGCCCCGAGAAATGCCTTCTGCTTGGCCCCGGTCTTTGAAGTTTCACAATACATTCTCAAGAGTCCACGCGGTCTGTCTGCAGCCCATAGTCTGTCGCGATCGCTCATACGAGAATTTCTTTTCGCGCTTTGATGTCCGATCTTTAGATCTTTAGACTATTTCATCCCCCAAAAAATACGACGCCGCGGGGACCGGGCCGAAATGCCATCTACTTGAGTTCCACGGGCGAACACGAGGAAATCGAAGGTGGACCGCGAGGGGATCGAAGAGCGGTCGCGCGTGAACGGCGTCCCCCGAAATAGGGGAATCGAAAGTGCTCTGCCGAGAGAAAAGCAGGGATGAGAAGGGAGGTGCTGCGTCCACCGCGGCACCTGCTAAAAGAGGCAAGGTTAATGGCTCGCGATATTTGTTCGGATATCCTCTGGTACCGTGTTCCAGCCTGTTAATAAGTCTAAATTGATTTGGAGCAGTGCATGACCGAGATCAAAGGGGGCAGAGGAGCAACAAGTATTCCGAGGAGAGAGAAAGAGAAAGCGAGAGGGAGATCCAAAAAGCAGAGCTTACGGTTTAAGCCTGTTTACGTCGGGATTCCGTCTGTGATCTCGCGCGCCGCGCATAGTCAGCGCATCGATTCGATCTCTCTGCTCACCTGTCTGCTCCTCTCTATTTCTATTTTCCTCCCTACTTTCGTCCATCTTCGCGTCCTTCTATCTCTTATCATTCCCTTTAATTCTGGCGAGCTGCGTGCGCGTTCTGCTTCTCTGTTGTTTTTTCTTCACCGGAGACATTCAACGGGAGTCGATGGTCGAGGCACGCGAAGGAGTCGCGAGGGATTATAGTAGCAGCGATAGCAGTCATTCATATCGGGCTATCTTTATTCGAGGGAGTGAGCTGTTGAGCAGAATAGATACGAGTAACAGTAGAACAGCGTTTTATGGGGCCATTTTTTATCTTCATGGTACAGCTAACGTTTGCACCAGCAGCTATCGTTGTCTCGGGCGCAATTCATTTAACAAAGTATCCCGGACATCGCAACAAATTCAACTCTCGCTCGTTCCGCGCGCCTTTCTACCTGGCTGAATGTCCTGGATACGAGTCATTGTCTCGTTGCGAGTCTGGAATTACGGGCCGGGCATTTTTCTTTGGGCGGGAGATTGTTGCAGCCGGACTGTAAGCGTCAAAAATCGCAGGAGTGGCGCTAGACAGGCTCGTAAAGACTTCTAACTGTACGCGGGACGAACGAACTGTTAGATCGTATCCCGGGATCTGCCATGATAAACCGAGCTGGCGGAAAGCAGGAAGAAGGGCTGCGCGAGGATGCTTGATATCGAGACTCTATTTTTCTAGCCACGGTAAAGGGACTTCCCGAAAGTTTGCAATAGTGATAGAAGAATAACATTCCGTCTCAAATGTCGACTTCCACTCGGAAAGGAAAGCGCGACAAGAAAACTAATCCAGGAGGAGCTTTTCCGAACAGCGGTTCGCGCGACGGCGGGGAAGAAACTTGGATCGAAGAACGAAGACGAATTCGGCTCACTCTCCTGCGCAGACACCAGAGAATATCCGGGATTTTCCAAAGTGCGGGGGCGAAGTGATAGAAAACGAACGACGCTCGCTAACCCAGGTACCAGGCCCTAAGCATCGACGTCCAAACGAAACAAGGGAACAGGGTAAAAGCTTTCAGAGGACTGCCCTGAATGCATATTACTTTGCGTTAATACTGCCAGGTTCCGCGTGTGTGCACGCGCGGAACGCAACAAAGTCACGATCTATCACCCGAAGAGCCAGCACTTGGAACAATTATAGTCGGGCTACCGAAGCAAACGAAACGGTCGAACTCGCACAGAGCCCCTGGGGCCAGGAATTAGCACATGGCTGTTGTTGGGAGCAGGTTGTCTAGTTCGTTACAGTTAAGAGGACGTGTCCACCGACGAACGGCGGCGACGTCGACGGGGTCCCCGACGTAGACTCGGCCGAGGATAACGATAACGATGACGACTACGACGACGGCGACGGCGACGACGCTTCTGCCGTGGGGCGGTGAGCAATTAGCGACACAGCGCGGCGAGATCAGAGGCTGAGGGCGTGGAGGGGAGCGGCGGCCTAATTACACACGGTACCGACCGACTTCAAAGGAGCCGACAGTTCCTCTCCTCCGAGCCATCCCCTCCGAATGCTGGGCCCAAGAACAACGCTCCTCTTCCTCGTATACCCCAGAACCCAGCCAGCCGTCGGCGACGCTGACCTGACTAGCCCCCGATACTCCCTCCCTCTCTTTCCCTCTTTCTCCTCCCCTCCTCTGACCCTCCGTTTTGGTTCCTCCTGCGATCGCGCCTTCGTCCTCTTGGTCACGTGCAGGACCATTCTTTTACGCGTTATCGATTATCGGAGCTCGAGTTCTCGGCTGATTTTCAGTGGTTTCAGGGGGGTGGTTTGGCCTGCTCTCGCGCGCCCCGTACATTTGCCAGGCGCCAAACGGGGGCGGATTTTACTTTCGCGATGGAGGACCTTCGGGTCGTGTGCTGTTAATGGATTCGGTGGAGGGTGTATTGT
Source organism: Andrena cerasifolii (assembly GCF_050908995.1). Classification (NCBI taxonomy): domain Eukaryota; kingdom Metazoa; phylum Arthropoda; class Insecta; order Hymenoptera; family Andrenidae; genus Andrena; species Andrena cerasifolii. The sequence goes on from NC_135122.1 coordinate 13,809,182, forward strand.
ATTTGATGGAAGCTGTAATCGATTTTAATTGTACCGTGAATGAGATCATTTCTTAAACAGGAACAGCTCCCTCGGGTGTTTGGAAGTGATTAATGGTAGGGTTAAATTGTTTTATCCCAGGCAATTGATGTAATGGCTTGCTGAATTCGTTTTTGCGAATGTAATTATTCGGGCCTCGTCTTTATCATATTACGTGTTTATTATTGTAATTGCCTGGAGAAATAGATGAGGCGTAAGTTTACTCTGGATCAGAGACACTTTCCTAGTAGAGCAAGATTTACAGCTATAAGCGTTGAGCAATATCAGTTGTAGGGATCTGTGCGGAGAAAAGCTTCGCAATCTTATCTCGGTTCGTTAAGAGTCATGATCCAATGGGACAGTGACAAGTAGTATTAGACACTCTCGATGAACTTTTCTCTTCCTAATAGACTTATCCATTGACGATTGATCTCTTTCTTCTTCGTTGCGATTTGATAGGCAACAGACTTTATAGTAGCAGGCTTCTTGCTCACTATTAAACAACATCGAAACTCACCGGAATAATACAAGCCACGTAGCTATCCTCGTTTCATTAAGAAACTCATTCGTGACGAAGCTAAACTTTCCACCACTGCTAGCACAAATTAAGTCTCGAAGTACCGAAGTAATTCAGGTCCACCGAATCGCCGCACTTCCGGAGAACTCGTGGTCCCGCGGACGCGGCGATCGATTATCGAAACAGGGGCGATCGATCCACGGGTAACACGATCGTGGGGGATATAACACCCTAGCGAGGGAGCAGAGCAGGCTGGGGAATCCCAAAACGGTGGACACGCGAGTGGGCACGCGTCTTCCCAGGAAATCGCTGTTGTTCCCCGGTGGAAGAAGAAGATTCGGGGATCGAGCCGTGCCACGGCCCACCTTCTTCCACTTATTTTTCGCCCGCTGTCCGTCTTCCTCGGGCCTACTCTCCTCCTTGTGTGCGCGCTGGCTCGCGGGGCCCGAGCGAAGCAGCGCAGCGGCTCTCTGCGGAGTCGTCGTGGCCGCAAGTCATCAGTCAAGTCTTTGGAGGTCGGCTTCAAGCTCTCTCTCGGGGCCCGCAGAAAAAGGCCTTTTGCCGATCTGGCTTGGCGGTGAGATCAAACGCTTCTCTTCTCGGTCCACCGTACGGTGAACCGACTGTGCGCCGGGACGCTGCTCCAGCCCGATATACACGGATGTACGAACAACGAACGAACCTGGGAAGTGGGAGGCGGGGGAGGTGGCAGGAGAAAGGGACCTCGGGGGTGAAAGATGGAAGAAGACGGTGAACCTGCTGGAAAGGACAAAGGAGGAACATCGATGACGGGGGAGGAAAGAGAGGACCGTGGTGGTCGAAGGAGGGAATTATGTGGACAAGGGGGTGAAAATGGAGGGATTTGTCTGGGTAGCGAGGGGGAAATCGAGATAGATGTTTCGCCAGTTTATCGGGCGCGAGGAACAGAGAGGGCAGGTGGGAAATTTCGAGAAAGGTGATAAGAGGAGAGGAAGACGGGGGATTGTTGTGTTGATAAATGGAAAGGGGCGAGGAAAGTAAAGAACCGTAGAGATGGAGGATCAGGGTGCGTAGTGGAAGGTTTGGCCGTAGGGGAAAGAATTAGAAACAATTGTTAGAACGCTAGTGGGCTGAAGGAAATGGATTTCAGAGGGGAAGGTAAATGGTAGTGATGTAAGGAGAAAGAGGTTAGCAAAGAAGGAAGAGGAAACGGGTAGAAAGTATCAAAGGAAGCGACTGGACAGCGAGGATGGTGGTGGTGCTTAGGTCTTCGAGCAAGCAAAGAGAGGACAGCGCTTGAATAAATACGCGTGCCCTCGCTAACCGTTTGCAAATTTGCGAGGTGTTTTCTCGAACACCCTTTGACGCTCTGCAGCGTTGAGGAGCCACGTTCGCTTGCGTCGACTAACGGTGAAATGAAATTTTAGTTTAGAACTTCGAATCAGACGTCTGTCGCTGTCTGCAAATAGATCCGTTGTCAGATGATCCTCCTGCGCTTGAGGAATCCTCAAAATCCCAACAATCCTGCCGATTTTCACGATAATTCCAGTATTCCATTAATCACAGCCGTTCTTTCAGACTTATCCCATAAGTTATACCCAGGCTTTGTTCACAGATCCTCTGATTACAAAATCCTTTGCAATCCTGTACGGTAATCTGTCCCATAATTCTCATCGATCACCGGATTCGCACGGGCGAATCAAAGCTTCTTAATTAACTTCCGCGCGATAATACTAAGCAGCAAGTGACACAAGCACTTTGCCGAGGAACGACAACCGCGCTGCCCAAAATCCTCCAAAGCAAACAGGTCTACGTTTCCAGCGTTCCTCTAACCGATTACGAGTCGGCCAAGGTGTTCGTCTTACAAAAGAGGCTGCGGCGAAACCCCGTCACGGAGAGCAACTATGAATCGCATTATCGATTTGTACGCCGGCGCGCTGATCAACGCGAGGAGAACCTTTGAAGTGCGCCGAAGTTCGTGGGGGCTTCCGGAAAGAGCGCACGGATGCGGCGAAGGTCCGCGCGCGGGTCCAGCACGCGTGCAGAATGTCCGTGAGTGAAAGGGAACGGAGAGAGAGGCAGAGGAGGAGAGAGATGCTCGGAATAAGCCCCCGTAAAATGATTGGTCTACTCCAATGCAGCTACCACGCGGGGTTCGATTTTATCTAACTCACGACCGCGCGGAACGTCTTTGTTCCGTGTCAATCTCGCGGCGCGACTTGGAGGCATCGACGCAGCCATTCCTCTGCTCCGCACCAGAACGTCGCTTCCGCGTGGCTCGCGACTTTAAACAAACGTTTCCAACAATGGAACAGCCGAAAGGGATCGCCGGCAATGGCCAGGAAAATGGTCACGCAAGGACGCCTTTTCCACTGCGCTCCATCCCGCCAACGACCGACGATAATCGATCCCCGGTTTCGCTGCCGAATCAAGGCCGGCGTGCCGCGCCTCAGCCTCTGCCGGTCAGGCTCGTCACGATTTTTCCGACTCTCGTTTATTACCGGGTAGCGAGTGGAGGGTAACGGCAGAAAAACACGGAAACGAGCTGGTCTGAGAGCAGGGAAGTGGGCGACCAGGTGCCGCTGTGGGAGTGGAAGGAGATAGATAGAGGGAGAGAGATAGAGAGAGAGAGAGAGAGAGAGAGAGAGAGAGAGAGAGAGAGAGAGAGAGAGAGAATCTTTTTGCACGCGAGAGAAAAACACGATCCAAGCGAGTCGGCGGCGCGAGAGTTAGCAAGAACGCGGTGTAGGCGGCACATCAAAGGCGCACCTCGGGCGTGAACGAGCGAGCGGGCACGCGGCTCAAGTAGAGAGCGGAAGACACCGCCACCAATCCTACCACCATCCAATATATTTACTCCGATGGACCACCGCTACCCATTGCCATCGCCGCCACTAGCAACGCCAGCCAGTGGCCGAGCCAGCGCCACCGATGCCACCACCGCCTCTACCACCGTAACCGACGGCCACGACCACCGTGCAACCACCGCACTCGCGATCACTTTACGCGACCGATACGATAGCCTCCTCACCCCTCGAATCACGAAACCTTTGGCCTATTGCCGATGAAATCTACGAGAATTTGGATCGCTAATCTGGTGGGGTAAGCCGTAAGATTTGGATAAACGTTCTTTCACACTTCGGTGAAGGGTCGAGGAGAATATTCCCTGTTTCCCTTGAAAGATACAGAGGCGGAAACTCGTTCTCGCCACTAGCAATAAGAGGTAATTGATCGAATTACGAGTTAAACTGCGTAGTTGTATTTATAAGGACAGGGGGGGGAGGAAACGAGCTCAATGTCCTCGTGCGATTGTGTTACATAATGAGGCATGAAGCGAATTGCAGGAAAGCGTGAACAGGGCAATTCCCAGATATTCCCTACTTAGCATGCAAATTCATGTTTTCGTTCCGAAGGCATCCTCCGGAGAAGAAAGGCGATGAAAAAAAAACGGTTTCATGATGTGTTCCGCGAACACTTTTATATCTCGTTCTTCTCGGACATTCGTCGCGAGATTTTGGTAATGCCGGCAATTTTCGAGGGCCGGAAATCGCGAGTGCTGCGGTTTCGCAGCCTGGAAGGACCGCCTCCGAGTCCCCGGCTCGTGCAAATTGCGGTTTTAAAGCGCACACCGAGCGGTCATCGCGTACAAAGTAATCATCGTCCTCCTTCTGTTGAAAAATGCTTCGATCGCAGCTGGTAATTTCGCACGATTTCTTCGGCACATTTTTCGGCCGCTCTGGACCCGTAGATCCTGCCAGTTCTTGCGAACCATCAACGTCTTCATCATCGAGACGATGACCATCAAATGTGCCTACCGAACCACCGGAATTTTCGTAATCTCTACCAGTTGCTGATTCATCAAACACTCGTTTAGCAAAGTACCCATGCACGGGGTGTTAAGGGGTCATGCTCAGTCAGGAGGCCGAAAAAAAGGGTGGTCTTTGCAAATTTTTTACTCAAAAGCTATAACACATTTCTCAAAAAATCTTTTTTCCTGTTAAGGATTGCATCTAGTACCGTGCATCGTAATTTTTTTATATAAAAATATTTAGCAATAACTAAGTTATTATCCATCACTCGAAGGTTCTCTAAAAATAAAGGCTTCTGCGGTGACCACTGCTGCTCGAAAGTCGATCATCTAAAATAAAAAATTCAAAAGAATTTACTTATTATATTATATTATCTAGTACTTGAACGAAGGATGGATTAGCTTTATTGTTTCTTTATGGTTAGGTGGAGATGTATATATGTCAACCGGTTTTAATCAATCACTCTTCGATAATATAAAGCACCGTTTCATTTTTACAAATTGAGTAACACAGAACTGACAGTGGCGTCAGCTGTTCCTCCAAGCTCCAAAGTTCCTTTACCTGTCCACGAGCGTCGAGAGACCATCGAAACGTCGAGAGGGTGGAAAGTCTGCGAACTGTTTTCTTCACGGTAAATCACGGGCAAAAGAGGTCGACGAGTCCGCGTTCAAGGGAAGTGCGTTGATCCCGGGTCACCTCGAAGAAGACCGACCGATAAATTAGTTGGCAGAAGATATCTCTTTCGCTTTTCCTTGGTTCGTTCGAAAGGCGTACGGCGGCCAAAGCCATGGCAGGCTAAGGCGAGGCGAGGTAGGGCAAGGCAGTCATATTTCAGCCCTTGTTAGGCCGAGGGGCCCCCGCCGAGACGGGATGGGGAGAAAATCTCTTTGACTCGCCGCTCCGCGCCTTAATCCACTGGCGTATACCCTATCTTGCCACCTGCTCTCTCTTCCTTCCTCTCTCCCCTTCTCTTTTTCTTGTTCTCTTCTTCTACTTCTTCCTTATGTCCCCTCCCTACCATTCACTTTCTCTCTCTTTCTCTTGATTCTTCTCGTTTCTGCTATCTTCAGCAACCTGGTTGCTCTTCCCTCTCATCCCCGAGTTCTTCACCATAAATTACAGGGGATATTACGGCGGTGCCCCGATCCCCCTCTTTTCTGTTGTTCCGGAGACGCAGGCCGGAGTGCGCGCGAGGGCACGTTTACCCTCGTTCCGGTGCAATTTTTGGGCGTACGATGCAGCGATGCGTGTTCCGCGAGGCTGCTACGCGGATGGGCAAATTTGGGGCCCCGAGGACTGGCTTTACCGGCACGAGGTTTCACCGTGGCATTAACTATGTAGAGATCGCCGGTTCTGGTCTAATCACCGATCATAGCCGCGGAACAGCAGGGTTGCTATTAAGGGTTCGTGACTTCGGTAGCAATAGTTGATCCCTTAGATACCTATTTCACTCTGTCTATCCACCTTTCGTTCCCGAATCAGAAGTAGTGCTAGGCGTCGGTATATAATCAGCCTTTCGAATAGACAAAAAAACATAGACAAAGACATCTCAGACTCGAAGGCCTGGCGACCCCAGGCCTCTGCGCGCTAAACGTCACGTATCTGCTCCAATCTAATACAGACCGTCAGATAGCAAAAGGAGAAGGATCAATCCGAGCAGGATTGGGGAAGGGGAACGATCCAAGGACCTTCTCTCATAGAGGGAACACCTGCTAGGCTATCTTGGAGCGGGGATCTACGTGAAGCGGCGGAAGCTGATCCGCCGATCCGTGGACGGTTTCGCGAAGAGGAATGGCGAAATAAGCCTCCTCCGTTCTTTCTAAGTTCGCGTTACTATCCAGCGGCCGTGATTCGAAGGCTCCGTAACCTCGGGCTCGTAACGAGGCCATCGACATCTCGGAGCTCGAAACTCATCGGCTGGTCTCCCGATGCCGAGCACCAGCGATCGACGCTTGGAAACGTATCTTTGGCACGGAGGACGGCGCGTTTGAAATCTTCCGCGCGCACGCTTCTTCTTCTTTCTTCCATCGGCTTGTCGGCCTCTTTAGCGGCGGCGGCGGCTGGCTCCGCTCTTCTCCGCCAGGAGATATGCGACTCTCGATCGCGGCAGGCTCCATCGATTGAGCTGTCGACGAGGATAGATGTCGGGCGGACTAGAGCGAGGCTGCTCCGCGGAGATTTAGTAACGCTTTCCTGCCGGGTGCCTGCGAACCACCTAGCGAAATGGATTCATATTGTCGCCTGATCGCTTATAAATATTCATCGTCTTCAATTCAACGGTCTTCAATGGGGGTAGAACAGGAAGTTTGCAGAGCCGAGAGGGCACGGGGTAAAAGCACAGCGTACGCTACGTTCCCACTTTACTACCTCCCCTAAAAAACCAAAGCACAGGAAACCACAATTCGAAGCTGCAAAATCCTGCGCTCGTCGCAGCCCCGCTCTCCCACAAGACTAACTCGAACTCCTCTCCGCGGAGGAGTTTAATTAGATACACATCGCTCGGCGTCGCAGCCTGAAAATCGCGACGCTTTAATAGAAACGCAAGCAAATGACATTAAAGCTCCTCTTCGGGGACGGTGACGGGGGACGTGTTCAACGACTATGTAAAGGGAAGAGGGAGGAGGGAGCTAAGGACGCCTGACAATTGCAGTCAATCTCTGGTAGAGAGCTAGCTAACAGGTCCCCAGGCGGTAAAAGCGTTCGCTGAGAGTTGCGGCGTAAGATCGTTAAGCCTTGGTAAGCTCGAAAGCGCCGCTACCAGCCGCGCGGCGTCCTCGCTATTGCCGTTGCTGCTGCCGTCGCCGCCGCCGTCGTCGTCGTCGTCGTCGTCGTCGTCGTCGTCGTTGGACCCTGAAGAAGCGGCGACGGTGTTTCTGTGTGCACACGCGCGGTTATGGTAATGCAAGGTTTGCGGTGCGTGTTAGCCGGCTGCGTGAGCGGCCCTCGTAATGGTAACGAGACGGTCTCTCACCATCATCATCAACATCCGGACGACGAAACACGATGCGAACGATCAACGACTGTTGCGGGTTCCCGAGCCGCGGCCTCAAAGGTGCCGACCGCGATCCGCTGCCCCGGCTATTTTTAACTTGTTTTCGCGTCCAACGCGAGAGTACCGAGGCACACCGGTGCGCCTCCTCGTGGCCGTGCATTCGATGGAATGCCACGCACCAACGGCCACCGGGAGCACCCGCGAAACGAATCGACCTTCTGGAAAAAGGAGGCCTCGCTCTGGAGCTGCCACGGGGATGAAGGAGAAGGAACAAAGAACCCTGGATAACGAGGGGATATCGTCACGTTGGTGGCGTTTCCTCGATCCTGCGGGGGTGGGTCGCAGGTGGTTGTGACGTTCTTTGATGTGTGCAAGGGTAGAGGATTTGCGGACGACCTGGATTGGCTAGTTAGTCGAGTAACTTGGTTTGATTGATTTCTTCTGCTCACGTGGTTTTGAGGTATAGGAGTGGGTGTCTCGTTGGGGTTAACCCTCTAGTGCATAGATTTTTAATTCAGTTGGAAAAATTAGACTAGTCTAATTCGAGGATGAAAAGACCGAATCCGATGTAGACCGAATAGACTGTGAAGATGATCGTGGAGAATCACTGATGTACAGGACTCGGTTGTGGTTTAGAAGGAAATCGTCCAGGGTATTGGAGGCATTTTGGGGTAGTATTAGTATCTAAACACTAAAGCAGTATATGGTCAGCCTTTCTACAGCGGCTTGACTAAAATTCGAAGCCAGGCGTCCCCAGAGGGACGAAAGTGGGTGGTGGTTAGGAGAAGAGACTAGCAGAGCGCAGAGGAGCCGCGAAATTTCCGTGGCAGAAGTGGAGAACGATAAACGGATCGGGAGATTTTCGTGTTGAGAAATTCAACGGTAACGCAAGGGATTTCTGGGATATCGACAGCTGTCGGTCCGTGGGACACACCCTTAACGTGACAATTATTCAATTCTTTCCATTGAGAAGGGGAGGGGGCGTGCGAATGTTGAAACCGTGCAACGATTCTGCTTCTATGGATTCGAGGAAATAGTCACGTAACCGTACATTCGAACCAATTTCACGCTACGTCGATGTCTTTTTGCAACACAGAGAACGGAGTTGGAGACGAAAAAGGGCAACGTTCTTAGTAATTCGTATCTTGATATATATATCTATAAAACGTACTCGTATCCACCGAGTCCATTAGACTAATGTTTATCGTACATAAAAAATATATTCAAAAGTTCAATATAAACGTGTTCTCCACTCGATCTTTTGTACATCACTGAAGTCTTGCATACACGAAGAAAATATTTTGAAATGTAAGAAGCAACGAAACCAAGTGACCAAAGAAGAAAAAAGAAGGCCGAGGGAAACCCCGCGCCCTGAACAAGGGAATCTAGCCGCGTCGTAGCCATTTATTTGCGCCGTGATTCATCTCCCTGGATTCGGATACCCGGAATCTTTAAACGCTTTACCTGCTACCGGAATCTCTGCAGGCTGAATAGAGGATGGCGGCCAGTAACAGCCGTCACTTTGTCGGCCTTTGTCACGGGGATTATGCGCCGGGTGGCAAATTATGACGGACACCTTCACGCCCAGGACACCCTCTAATGCGCTGGACGCGGAAGAGAGGAAGAGAGGCAGAAGAAAGGAGAGAGAGAGAGAGGGCTAGGCGGAGGGTAGCCGGAGCCACAAGGTAAAAGAGGACGGTGGAGGCTTTCATAAGCACGTGGAGGGGCAAGTTCTTTGAGAGGCGCGTCCGAATTATACGCGAATCCAGGCGGATTATAAATTTGAGGGGGATGGAAGTAGATTAGAGGCTCGAGCCACGGATTCCCTAGTAGGAATTGGTCGCGCGATAGCTGCTTGACCTCGGTGTTACCACGAAATCCTACAGATCCCTTGCAAGTCATACAGAGTCTCCATAAAGCCTTCGACAAACAAGCACATGTCGTATACGAGAAATGTTTCGGAGTTACAAGGGATCAAGGACTCAATAGCAAAAAATGTTCCCTTCGTACTGTACTCCATAAAAGGCAGCATAAATAACAGAATAGACTTCGACGTTTGGCGTTTTAAAGCTTAGAGCAGAAAATCTCCGCCGTGTTACCAGCAGCGTACACCCGCGGTCGCGCGCGAAACCGTGTAAAATTAATAGGGGATGCAACGGTGGCGAATTAAAGCAACACGAGACCGGGGATTTGCGTGTCGCCCCATCGCTCAAGGCCGGAAGGGTGCTTCACCCACAGAGGGCGATTTCCTTGTCCCACTCCCCCCGTTTCGCCCTTTGTACGAGGTTTTTCGCGAACGATCTCTCGACACGGCGCGTCGTGGAACCTACCCCTCGGTAACAGGCGTGTTCGAGTGCAGGGACAGCTTGATTTACGGCATAATAAAGCGGTTGCGCAAAGCGCGGGAGGACCCCGAGTCGTGAATTTTATTTACGATCTGCAGGAAAGTTCGAATTCGTCGCGGCATCGCTTCGGAGAGCAGCGACGCCGGCGACCATCGAGACGGACCCCCATCGTAAAATCGGAGACGAGAGGAACGCTCAGTGGGCCAAGGACAGGGTGAAACCAATTCTCCCCGCTTCGAGGTGAATTTTTCCGCGATCGAGCGTCCCCGTACCGTGAAACCAGAGGCTGCGAGGAAACGTGTCCATCCTTCCTTCCTTCCTTCTTGTCGGCGAAGGTGAACAGCCCCACAAGTCGTCCCGGCAGAGTTCTCTGTAAATGATATTTACGACTGGCTGGGTCGGATCCTACGTCGACTTTGCACGGATTAGCCGTAGTTAACGGTGGCCGGCTTAGAGATTCTGTTTCCCTGAGTGGAAACACTTTGCAGATAATTAACGGACTCCGGCGAGCGATAAGGCTGACTTCGGGGCAGTTTCTGGTAATTGTCGTGGGGCGACGGCTTCGTTGGAGGCCCGTGATCCCGGCGACGTGGAATATCGGAAGGAATATCGCGTGGACGTTGACGGTCCTCGAGGTATAGGCATCTGTGTTAGCAAGAATTCGACTCGGTGTGCACACATCCCTCCCGAACACTGTCACTATTAGCCATGGATTTTCACTGCGGGGCAATAGAAAGCGATAACAAGGCGCGAGCGTCGATGTATCGAGAAGAGGCCGCGGGAATAATTTAAAAGGCGGAAACGTTTGTTCTCCGCGCGGCGCCACTCTCTCCTCCTCTCCTTTCTCCTCCTCTCTTTAACTGTGGCTGATGCGTTTCGCCACAACCTCCTCCAACCTTTCTCTCCTCCTCCTCCGGCCACCTCTATCGGCGTGGCTACTTAGGATCAAATTCCAGCTTCCAGGACGGTAGCCGGCGGCGGAAACACCTCGGAAACAGAAGCTCGTTTCTGTCGGGGCGACGAGATGAAAGGGAGCCGCCCAGCTGTGCCCGCTGAAAAGGAGAAACGTTGTTGCGACGCAATTATGATCGGGCATAATGGCCCGCGAACACAGAATCGGCTCTGGCAACACGTTTCTGTCCAGCGGCGCGACGCCAGCGGCGGAAAAGAACCTTTTACGAGGAGGAACGCGCGTCCTTACCGCCGATTTTAATGAAACTTCGCCTGTTTACGAGGCGATCGAGTGTCCTCAACTGAACACATCTGCCTCGTATGTAACGATCATTTCCACGGGGATGTTCCACTGTTGTTAATCGCTGAAATGAGGCAGTGTATAAAACGATAAGGAGCAATAGGGGAAATCGTATGGAAATTCTATTAGATTTCCTGAAGTATTCGTTGCGTGTACTTTTAATTGTCCTTAATACGCGCTGAGGATAGTAATATTTCTATTTCGAATTTCAGTGGAGTAGTTCGAAGTGAGACCATAGTGGTCTCCTCTCCGGTTTTCGCTCGGAGACTTCGGGTTTTGAAGCTAATCTCCGAGCTCCGGTTTTACTGGAAAAATCTCCGGGTTGTAGAAAAAAAAAAGAGATGATAATTAAGGACCTTGGGGTTCATATTACATCCGCGCTAGATTTTTCCAAACTCTATTCAGTGATTAGTAACAAAGCCTTGAAGACTTTGGGTTTCATGAAACGTTTCTCTGCTGACTTTGTAAATGTAAGTACTTTAAAGTTATTGTACACATCCTTAGTCAGGCGTCATTTAGAGTATGCATCCATTATATGGTCCCCAAATACAATTAAATACAATACTCAACTGGAAAGGGTGCAACATAGGTGCTTTGTATTGGGCAATGCCCGTTTAATTTTCAATAATAATAATAATAATAATAATAATAAGAAATTGTGGTAGTATCAATTTTATATACAATAAAAGTTATTAATTATGAAAAGAGATACTGTTAATTACTGAATTGTTTGAGCTTAAAAGAATTGCACATTTGTTTTCCAGATATTCGGAAACAAAACTTTATTTTGCTTTTTCCATTTCCGGGTTTATATTTGACTCTCCGGGCTGGAATGTGTGGCACTCCGGGATTTATATGGTGATAATGTGGCAACCCTGAGTGAGACTGTTTAAGAGAGGATTTATCTAAAGAGCAGTTCGCTTTGATAAAATTAGCCGCGCGATAAACAATATTCTGCGCGCGTAGGTATCTACGCAGCAATTAATGGCCGTTGGTCATTGCCGAGCTACTTGCAAGGCAGGTGATGAAGAGCTTATCTCCTTCACTTGTAATTCTGGTTCGCTCAGCCGCGGCTACTTCCACCGCGGGCTCATTATCATGGGCTACACGGTGATTAACGTACTTACCTCGACGTTTCCAGTTTATAACTCTCTGTCCCATGGCGAGCGAGACCCGGGACCCCCCGACCTTCGTTAATTCGATCCCGACCGTATGCTCGAAATTGCTTTTTTGTTAATCTCGTTACGCACGCTAGTTACGGCAAACGCCGGTGAATTTTTCACGTTGAGGTTACCGAGGATGGGAGGGGGGCTTCGACGAAAGTTGCAGGAATATGCAAATATTTATCCACCGGTCTGCTCCGAAATTCAAAGTTGCCCGCTCCTCCCCCTTCCCCCGGTCGCTCTCGGAGGATTTCGAAAACAAGCTTCCCTCCATAAATTAAGCTACCCTTCTTTGCTTTAAAAATTGAGGGTAGCTTCGCGTGGTTGTTTGTCGCCAGTGCTGCTACTAGCCAAAGTGATTTACCTTTCTTTAGGTAACTGCTTCTTGCGTGCAACTGAACCGTCGTCTTCTTAAATAATTTATATTCGCGCTTTAATAAGTATATATAAGCGCTTCATAGCAATTAGACGTACGTCCCCATCACTGATCTCAATATAAAAATTTTTTAAAAAATAAAATAAAATAAAACTGATTTAAAAAAAAAATAAAAACAGTAAAAAGTAAAGAACAATTTTTTCCCTTATTTAATTTACGACTCTCAATTTTTTTATGTCGGCGCCTCATCATTTGAACTTTGTAAATCTGGCGCCGACTTAAAAAAATTGAGAGTCGTAGATTAAATAATGAAAAAAATTATTTTTTACTTTTTAGTGCATTTTATGCACCACCATGTTCCTCTTTCGAATAAAAAAAGGATCATCAAAATCGGTCCACATGCGGGGACAATCATAAAAAAAATACATACAGCTCGAATCTATAACCTCCTCCTTTTTGAAGTCGGTTAAAAATTGTATCGTCCCCGCTCACCATCTCTGCCTTTAAACTTCAAAACACCAACGGCTTCCAAGAAGTAAAATTTCCCAAGAAACTGTCCAGCAGCAGCTGTCGAAAGCAACATGGAGGCAAATGGCAACGTGATTTGTCAAATTTCGCTTTGCAGATCTCAATGTGCCTGACGGTCCTCGCGCTGACGATAGCAGCCGAGGAGAAGCCGACGAACACCGTGTCGGTGTCGGCCGGTTCGCCAGCGATCCAGAGCAACACGATCCAGAAGCTGATCAAGATCCTGGAGAAGTACGGGCTGGAGGAGCAGAGGGGCCTGAAGAGGGTCTACCTGAGCAACAGGTCGATCACTTGCAACGACGGGTCGCAGGCGGGATTTTACCTGCGAAAGTCGCACGGTTCGAAGAGGTGGATCATTTTCCTGGAAGGTGGCTGGTACTGCTACGACCACAAGAGCTGCAGGAACAGGTGGCTCAGGCTGAGGCATCTGATGACGTCGACACAGTGGCCCGAGACACGCGACGGTGAGCACCCTTCCGCCATGAAAGTTCAGCGTGTTCAACGAGGCGCTGACACTTTTCAACGTTTCCGTGCAACTCCTGTCCCGCAATCTTTTTCTGCACGCGGACTGCTGCTCCCGCGAGACGTGGCGGCGCGTCACGTCGCTCTAATTCGCAAAGCTCAGCCTGTTTCGCCGAGCGTCACAACGGCCGAGCGTCTCAGAGCGAGCATGCGGAAGAATTTTACGCGACAGGCGGCGCTTTTAAATATAGGGCACGGAATATCGCGAACAGCGTCGGAGCCGCTTCCGCTCGCTCCTGAAATGTAGATCATTATGGCGAACGGGTGGATAAGCTTTTCACATTCATCCTTTGTTGCAGTTGGTGGCCTTTTGTCGGCGAACCCCGAAGAGAATCCATTCTGGTGGAACGCGAATCACGTGTAGGTATTGTCCATCTTGGCCGAGGTATTTCACCCTATTCAGCCTTGACTCTTTTAAAAATCCTTGCATCTTATTGTCGATAAAAAAAAAATACGACGCGACGTTAGAAATATTTCTGATCGAGTGGGGGATGTTTCGTTGAAATCCTGAGAATTTCTGAATACTTTCAATATCGTCCGGCTGGCTGGGAAGGGCGAGCGGTAACACTTTGGTGACGAGGCGTCTTCGTTTCCTCAGGTTCGTCCCTTATTGCACGAGCGACAGTTGGAGCGGCACCAGAGCTTCTCCCAGCGACATGTTCTCGTTCATGGGCGCGGAGATCGTTTTGCAAGTGGTGCGGGATCTCGTTCCACTGGGCCTCGAGAACGCCAGCTCTCTTCTTTTGGCAGGGAGCAGCGCGGGCGGGACCGGTGTCATGTTGAATTTGGACCACCTGCATAATTTGGTTCACCACGAATTAGGTGAGCCAGGCGCCGTTTGTTCGTTCAACGACCCGTGTAAAAGCTCATCGACCACCTAAACACGTGGCCTTTAAACCGTTCAAATTTCATACACCATCGGCCAACAGTTTAGCACACTTTTATTAGCGATCTACGAATCCGTCGGATGCTCTGTGTAGTGCTCTGTGTTAAATTGTGTTATCCGATGTTTGCGTAGGCTTGAAACACATCGCGATACGAGGTGTCTCCGATTCAGGCTGGTTTCTCGACAGGGCGCCCTATTCCCCGAACGGTTTGTCACCCGTAGACGCAGTTCGCAAGGGGATGGACCTTTGGAAGGCGCGGATGCCTCATAATTGCGTTTCGAAGCACACCAGCGAGCCGTGGAGATGCTATTTCGGATACAGACTGTACCCGACGTTGACAGGTAAAGGAATTTCCAATTCACTGTTCCTCTAACTTATCAAGGTAGAATTTCTGAGACGATTCGCTTCGTAAGAGATGCACGTCGCGAAGAGACGGATAAAACGACAGAACGCATCGCACGCCTCCCACTAACGCAAATATTTGCTTGCCGGAAAATCATAGCGCCCCTGTTCGTTTTTCAATGGCTCTTCGACGAGGCGCAGATGTCAGCCGACAACGTGGGTGCACCAGTGACGAAGCAGCAATGGGATTACATACACAAGATGGGCGACAGCCTGCGGCAGACCTTCGAAAACGTCACCGCGGTCTTTGCCCCGAGCTGCATTAGTCACAGCGTCCTGACGAAGAGGGATTGGCAGCTGGTTAAAATAGACGAGGTTTCCTTGGCACAGGCGTTGCATTGTTGGGAACAAATGCCAATCGGCAATCACCGTAACGAGTGAGTGTCAATCGCTGCAAAAGTGACGATCCCTTTCGATGCCGTGGAAAGCAGCAAGGCCCAACCCAGGCTTTCTGCTCGTCTAATGGCTCCCATACAACAGCCGATAGAAATAGCCGTAGAATACTTCCCCTCTTCCCAGTTGAAACTTGTCATACGCCGCCGCCGAAGCTTAGAATGGCCAAGCTCGAAACGAAAGGAACATTTTCTAATTCATTTTCTGATTGACATCGAAATTGAATACAGACCTCCTCAAAGTACTTAAAGGCTACGCTCAGGCACGCTGAATTTAATTAGGGAGATTGTCATGCTAGGAAACATTTTGTGATATTTGCCAAAGGAGGAAGAGGTCTCCCAGTATTATTCTCAGCTCTGTATGCAACAAGGGAACTCATTCCCCGCCACTATTTTAATATAAAGTCACAAGACCGACGGCCCCGTCGTTCATATTAATTTCAGCACGCGCTCGCCGATTGAAACGAACCAGCCGTGTGCCAAGTCGCTGCGGAAGTTGCTGCGCTCAGGGCTGACGAAAGGAAACGGAACTTCGCCGGAGCTCGGAAGAGCCGGGAAAACCGAGTCCTCGGCGGTGTCGCAGAAAGTCTCGTCCACGGTGATTACCAAGCCGGACGGGGGGAAATCAGCGACCGTCACGGCGCAGGGAAAGGAGAACAAGAAGAGGAAGAGGCGGAAGCACAAAGGCAGGCGGAGAGAACGGAACAAGGATGCGAGGACGAAGAAAGAGAAGCACGAACGGAGAAAAGCTGCGGGTACGTTTCACTGACGATTCCATAAAAGCCAATAACGTCGAATTCCGTTTCCTGGAGATTATCCTCATGCTCCTCTACAATCGTCATTACAAAGCCAGGCTATCTTTGAAACTATGAGAAAGACCAATTAAACGCGATCGCAGAGAAGAAGGCAAGTGTCTGTACATGGAAAATTAGGTGATTTCTGCTGGTAGCTGTCAACTCGAAAGACTGGCATTTAAAACGGACGGTGTTAGAGAAAGGTCAATCGCATTGATGCAGGACTGATTCACACAGCGGCGCCTGCTTTAGGCTACCGTGTGTTCCTCAATGGGGTCCGCTGGTTGTGAATGAGAGGTGAGGTACACACTCCGTACGACCCTAAGTGTGGCTCGCGTGTTTACTTTCCCACGGTTGTTTTCGAGTTCGTTGTCCCGGCGCTCCAGACATGTTTATGTTTGCGTCCCACCGGGCTGACCCACTTCCCGATTTCGCTGACCACGCACATAGAGCGAGTGGAACAGAAATGGGCCAGTGGGTCAAATCATTCGGGCGTGAAGGTAACCACGTTTCGAGCGCCAGGGCAAGGACGCTGGAAAGAAACGCGGGGAAGCGAGGATGCACGTCTTGCTGGGGGTGGTGTGCAGTATCGATCTCACCTCTCATTCGGTTTACCATTCGCTACCATAGGTACCGTTTTGCACTCACAGACACCGAAGGGTGCAGACGGTTCTCTAACTCTCTACCTCAACTGTCGTCCCTTAAGTGTCGAATTTACTTCAACATATTAAAGTGTAAAAAGTTTAAAAAGTCGATGATAATTTAGACCAGGGGTGCACAGGGAGCCGTTTTTAGCGCCTACCTGCGAGCAACCCGCCTGTCCCGTTGCTAAGGTGAGAATCGGTGAGGCGAACTGCAGCGTACGTGCATTTGGTTCGACTTGAACCCAGCTTATACACACTACTGCAGTTCTCCTCACCGATTCTAACCTTAGCAACGGGACAGGCGGGTTGCTCCCAGCTAGGCGCTAAAAACGGCTCCCTGTGCACCCCTGATTTAGATCCTCCTGTGTCTTTTGACCATTATCACAGCGCGAATCGAAGGATGAACCCTGTCTGTACCCACCGACATATTGCCGTTGATGATGTCGGTGGCGTGCTTCGTTTCTCAGGACACGGATGACTTTCACCCGTCACTTTTACACGTAGTCACTTTATCGACTTTACCGCAAACGGACACGTTTCGACGTCGAACTGGAATCCCACTAAAATTTGCAGGCCGACGGAGGGGCAACAAGCAGAACAACGACAACAACCACACGGGCATGTTCAACGGCACCAGGCCTCAACGGTCGGTGATACCATCTGGCAAACGGAAGTGCGTCCAGGGCTGCCACTTCCGGTTAATCGAACGTTGCACTTGGCCGCAGTGTAATCACAGCTGCCCGAAGCTGCACAATCCGTTTACCGGGGAAGAGATGGACTTCATCGAGCTGCTGAAGAGCTTCGGCCTCGACATGAAGAGCGTGGCGAACGCTCTGGGCATCGATATACAGACGTTGAACAGCATGGACCACGACGAGCTGCTGAATCTCCTCACGCAGCGAGCGAATTAACGCCGACAGGCGTTACAGCGAACTGTGGCGAAGCGAATTTTCTTTTAAAGCCGAAAGAATTAGGACTTCCCTAGGAAGTAACATGTGTTCGTTTGTCTCTTTGGTCCTGTGCGTTGTTCGATGAAGATGAACGACGATAGTGTCCGAAAGGAAGCCTTGATAGGACGATGGAAAGTGGAGAGACGATCGTTTCACGTTTCTCTAGAAACTGAGCGAGAGTTTTGTCTTGCGTTTGTGGCAGAGATCAACCAAATTGAATGTACATAGTTTGTTAAAGAGTCTACGGAATGCGACTAGGAACCTTCGTCAGCGGAACCGAGGGAATAGGATCGAGCTTGTCCGACTCGATCCATTCTTCCAACTGACCATTGACGCGCGGAGGAGAATTTCACGAGAATACCTGGCTATCGGGTACGCGCCTGAGAAATTGTACATTTCATTTTGTCCTCGCGAGTAACCGAGTATTTTAATTTATTTCATAGTTCGTAGGCAAAGTAAACGGGCATGTAATCATGTTGTTACGATTTTAATCCACTTGGTCTTGGCGGCCACGCTGTCCGCTGTTGATCGCTTGACTTTCATCTTACCAAAACTTCTCTTCAACGTTTGTACCTGGTCAAATAGGGAGCACCGCGTCTACAGGCAACGTTTCTAGCTTGACGAACGTAAGCGGCAGAGATTGCCTGGTTTAAAGGCGATCGGAACATGCAAATTCCCCGGAATACACGAGTGCGCCGTCGATAAGCTTTCAGAGTCAGATCGATAGGTCCCATTTGTAGCTTCTAGAAAATGTCACTTCTGTGGTTCGTTTTTCGATGTGTCCAATAAGCATTGGAGCTAACTGGTAGTTGGAGCACTGTCGCTCTTAATTTTGTGAAATACAAAAATCCGCGTTCTGGGATATCATTGCCTACCAGGAAGAGGTTCCCGTAACCATTCGGCAGAACAATATAATTGAATCTAATTAAGCAAAGTTTAAAGAGCAACCAGTGCAATAACCACCAATTGTTCCGCGGAATCAACGTTCAATTAAATCAATCCATGTTAAGTACTTAATGGGGTTTTGACTTTAAACGTTCAGTATTAGCGTTAATGGTTCATGTCGAAACATTCGACTGCCCGCGTGGCTGGATTCGATAGAGGGCCGGAACAGAGTTTTTCCGAATTGATGCCACCAACGAGTAAACCGACCGACAAAGCAGCTTCATAGACTGATTAAATTATCTACCTCAACGAATCAAATCGTATTAACGTCCTTCTGTGTACTATAAACATCGATTAGAGAGCGTAACGCGGGCAAGAGTAATTAATATAGGCTGGCGCGCTCGCGCGCGCGCAAATTGCGCGCCGCTGTATCGATGTATCGGAGCATTGTAATATAGTTGTCGAACTAATATTATTTATTTAACGCGACCGAAGAAACGTCCACGCAATGGTCCACGGGGCTCTGGCGGAGAAAGTTCAGTCCGCGCGAGCGGCTGTCAGAATTTAATATTTATTTTGTAACGGAGAATCGTCGAGATATCCACTCTTGCGTCCGTGCGAAGCATTGTTATTTTATACCAAGCGTGAGACTGTAAATAAATTGTATATCTGTTGTACTAAACAAATTGCAGCGTGTTATTGCAAGTATTCAAGCTCATATTACTCCCGATTCCAGGGAGTCACTCTGTAGGAATGTTTACCGCGGGGAATCAAGATTCATACAACAGTAAGTTTGGCTATAAATCTTTATTAAACGTACAGTTACATATAAAATATCACGGTTAGTCGCGAACATAAATAGAAACTCGTATAGAATCGACTAAAGCGCCGCCAACATGATTCTTAATGCGACAGAGAGCATCCTTGCTGTACGGACAATTGCAGCTTAAGGTTCCAGCATCCCCATTCGAAAATCCAGCGGGACAAGGAAGAACGCGAAGCGTATCAGCATCGATCGAACGTGATCGTCCAAGTCGTTCGGCAAACATCGCATCGAGTGCTCGGGGTAACGATAAATCGAGTCGCCTCGTTGGCTGCACCTGTACCTAATCATCATCCTGTTAGCTCTCACGACTACTCCCCGGCCCCCGTTGACCCACGAGCGAGGGTGATAATTCAATGTAGAATCAGAATCCGTCCCCCAACCCCCGAACGGATCCCGTCGTTGCATGTACACACTGATCTCGCTCTCTCTCCTTCCCTCCGTCGCCGTTGTCTCGAAACTATATATTCCACGGCATACGCAGGAAATGGTGTTTAATGGCGACGGGTCAGGCCGGGTCTGACCCCCCGGTGCTGGACGGCGGTCTCTATAGGACGGCCGCACGGGGGGGACAGAGAAAAACGCGCGTGTTTCAGCGAACGGGGGAGCGGGACAGGCCGCTGTGGTCCCCATCTCGGCGCAATTGACGTGTCCGAGGAAGTGATGGAAGGATGATGCGCCGTACAATGTGCTTGAATGTCCCATAAGCGAGCGGGTTCTATATTAAACTGGTCCGGTTACGGGTGGTTCGGCTGTCCATCGTTCAGTCACTGGGCTGTCTCCAGACGGCCGTATCGGCTGGCCAGGACAACGGGATCGATCCTACCCCAGCGAACTTGTTTCTGTTGCCCGTCGAGCGGACACGGACGATGCCACACGGCGGTCCCGCTGAGGCCACGCGATCAAGAAACTGAGGCGAGACGACTATAATCGGCCAAGCCTCCCGTCAATTGGCAACGAACTGGGACTGAATGCTCGATCGGCCGTCGACCAAGGAGAACCAGGACTCGAGGGACTCCTGGCGATCGGCTCGCGGTGCGTGGGCGCGAGTTGACACCCCGTCTCGCCGTCCTCCCGTATCTCTGGACGAATGAAGTGACGTTACTGCGGTCAGTGGTAATAATCAGTAATTAGATATCGCACGACAGTCTCGAGTAATGCTAATAAGTCGCTCAGCTTAGATTCAGCCGCGCTTTGAGTATCGCTTTAACGGCAGGTTTAAGACGAAAGTGGATCTACTGGGAAATTGCTAACGTCCAATTCAGATCTCGGTCCGGTTTCTATTTCTCTAACGATGTGTATGCTCGCTCTTGGATGCAGGTTTACACCGAGTTCTGACGACTTGTTCGAAGAGGTTCCACGACGTAACATCCTTCGATGATGCTGAAGGGGGCGATATTCCTCTTCCTTCACTTATTCTGCGACATCGGTGAGCGCGTTCTCTTTTAATGCTTTAGAAGGTTTCTTCAAAGAGACCTTCTCTGTCGGTATCACCGAGGCTTGCTTTCTTTTTTCAAATTAATACATATTCCTGGATGTAAACTATATTCCTCGCAAGTAACATTCTCCAGTCCTCAAGCAAGACCGTTGCAGCGTTCATGAAATGTTGCAATCATTTTCGAAGAGACACCCGGTTCCCATCCAGAAATCCTTATTTATGGGAAACGATGTGTGTGTGATTCCAGCATTGGCCGCGCAATGCGGGAAAGTATGGCTGACAGTCTCCTCGCTGTGGAGACCGATCGCTGCCAGTGACAAGGTGGTCGACGCAGAGCTCGAAGTAAATTGGGATCTCGATTGTCCATCGAGCACAGGATACCCAGATACCATCAAGGTGTTCACTGCTGACCCAGCACATAGTAATAAGTTTTGTTTGCTTCTCTTGAGCGTCGTAACCCTTTATTCAGGGATTCAGACGAGATCATTTCCATGTCGATTGATTGTACCTATCGCAGCGTTCCCTCACTTTCAAAACCCTTTCTCCTTTTAATATTCATTTCAAGTTTAAGAGTATATTTCGACACAGATTCTTTGGTACTTTGAAAGGGATCTTTGAGAAGATCTCAACTCCTCTCGACTTTCGTGAAGCATCCCCACTTTTATTCATCAATTTCATAAGCGTCCACGAATCTTCTGGCTGTCAATTTGCCGAATTTGTTCCTTGAATTCACGTTTCGGGGTCTGGAAAGGGCCAGTGGTTCAAGACTCGTCCTAACCCAGATCGATCTTCATCGGTCGACGCAACCATCGACACTGTACTTTCAGATAAAACGATCAAGCCCAAGTTGATATTAACATCGTTGCAACACCCGCGTGGTTATTACCGGACGAACATTACCGTCGGTCGACCGCCACTTCCGGGAGGATGGGACACCAAGGATGGCGCGACGCTTCCTGGCCCTCATTGCTTGAAACACCATGCTGCTCTCTACAAGGATGGCGCTATCCTCACCAGTTCCTGCTTGCAAATTTGGCCGACGTGGATGTACGACTTGAGGTAATCATTTTTAAAGATAGGCTCCAAGCTTCAAATCACGATCCGTCCAATCAACCTTTACGGTGACTAATAGCGTCTTCGTTCTAAAACAATGAACGTGAATGGAGAAGTAAAACGATAATTACAGTACGCGATCCGGAACTTTTAGTGACTTACTGCTTAAGGAATATCAAATCAATCGCTCTTCGATAACCTACTTAGATCGTTCAATGTCCAGCGATTTACATGGAGTATAGATATCTCGTTATTTCCCTCGCGTTTGCTGTCCTTTCAGGAGGCAACTAGGGAGGCTTCCGATAGGAAGCTTAATGATTCCAGGGACTCACAATTCAGGATGCTACAAGCACGGCGACCTGACGAGAAGGGACGCCTTCCAAAGGTACCTGTTAACCCAAGACCGCGACGTGTGGACGCAATTAGTTCACGGTATAAGGTATCTGGACATCAGAGTGGGTTACTACCCGTCGATTCCAAACGGCACCGCCGTCGCCGAGGAAGGTAACCACACGAGCAGGTTCTGGATCAATCACGATGTCATTCGGATCACCCCCCTGTCCGCCATCATCAAAGACGTGAGAAACTTTCTGAACGTTGCTAGGGGAGAGGTCGTCATCATGGACTTTCATAGGTAAATTGGCGATATAGAATAATAGTACAAAATGGTGTTGATTTGGGGATCGATGATGTCGGGAGAATCACACGACTATTCAAGAACGAGTGGCTGCAAGTGACTTCAAGTGAACCTCGGCGAATAAATAATACGTAAAGTGGGATTTATTGAGCGTTAATAGAAAGGGGGGAGGGTGTAAAGTGGGATACCTTCAAATTGGTGTGAGTTCTGAATGATATTCTAATGATATTCAAAGGGAATATCGTTGGTATTTTATTCGGAGGGAATTGACGAGAATAGTTTGCCTAGGGTCACATATAATTCAATGTACGACGATTTTGCGTGCAGATTTCCGGTGGGTTTCGAGGGCAGGCCGAGTAGGCACCGACGATTGGCCATGATCCTCTGGCGAGAATTCGAAGGACTGATCCTCAAGCCCGATAGGGGGGTCGAAGGTCTTGGCCCGACCTTGAACGATATTTGGACCGGAGGGAAACGCTTGATAATTTGTTACGGCGATAAGCACACCGTGAATGGTAAATTTATCACCGGGCTTAAATTTATCGCTTAATTGAATGCTTAAACTTCAACTCCATTCAGTGGCCACATCGAACTGGCTCTACAAAAGTATTTTGCGCAAATAACTTTGGCACTCGTGCCTCTCGCGCTACTTACATAAACGTTTACGCATCATTTTATTGAATTTTCAACGAGTTTCAACGCTACAGTTCGTGTCAGAGAGGCAGAAATTGTAAAGGTGTGAATCCACGATGAGATTGTACACGAGACTTTTCTATCATGAGGCAACAACTAAATGTAAATAATGGAAATAGTCGGGGGAGATAAGACTTTTGCAATTTATATTACGATACTTGTCTCGTGAGAGTCTAGTTTCGTCAAACTAATGATGAAATAATTAAAAAATAATATAATAATGAATTAATTGTCTCTTGAGATTAAGAGGCTGTTCCGGTCTAGAGCCTATAAGAATAGGTGATCTTTAGGAATTAATTAAAGGAAAACTACTACGGGTGTTACGAATTTACGGATTTTACGAATTTCAAAAAATCCTTTTTCAACACGTATTCATAAAGGGTTGAAAATTCGAAAAATGAAATAAAAAAAAAATCAATTTTTAGACTGGAACCTCTCTTTAAATGTGAGACACGATATTGTTGTCTCATCGTGGATTTGCGCCGTAACACTGACCAACCCCCATTCCCCATTCTACACGAGCGACACCTCCTGCAGTATCCCTGCTCCATTTCCATCAGCTACAATCGCAACTCGCTGAAGTTGTAAACCGTTGTCCTTCAGAGTACGACTGGCTGTGGCCAACGATGTCTCAAGCCTGGGGCAATCAGCAGACGGTGGAGGGCCTCTTCAAGTATCTGGACGAAGTTATCATTGGTCCCAAAATGTTTCGTAACAGTCAGAATCCACTGTGGGCAGTGATGGCTGAGCTGACGCCGTATCCGCTGGACATAATTTTCAATTTATCCGGCGGGCTGCGGCAAATGGCCGACTCTGTCAACAGGAACCTCACGTTCAAGTTCCAAGAGGAATGGTGGAAGGAAACCAACATAGTTGCCACGGATTTCTTCCTCGGGAACAACTTGATCGACGTGTCGATACAGGCGAATATCAAGAAGAGCAACATCGCCCAATGGCGCCTGTAACTATCGCGTCAACGGATTCGCATACTCTATGAAGGTTTAATTTTAATTAGCTGCTGTTTTATCCACGAGGAAGAAACTGAGGCGACCGGATTATTCCGATCTGTCGAATGGTCGTTTAAATTTGCTTAGACCTGTAACCCTTTGCTGTTCTATGTGGGGGGTCTGTTAACATTGATCACTTAGGGATTAGTTAACAATCTTTCTGCTATTATTCTTGAAACTGGTTACGCGATAGATAGACACCATAGTAACAGAAATTTTAATTAGCGTTGGAAGACGTGCACCCACTCAGAACTATCCTTTGCAATGTAATTGAAATTATTCTAATCATTCTGTGTAAAACACAGCAGAACGTAAAGGGTTAATTTCGCAGCTCATGTTTTATTCGCTGAATGGTAGAAAGGATAGGAGTAACTAGACCTTCTTGAACCAAATTACAGAATTATAATACTATGATTCTAGTATTCTCTGAATTTCAAGTAGAATAAATTATCGAATCAGTGGGATTAAAAGAGAATAGTAGGGTAATTGATATAGGAGTCCAAACACATGAAGAAGCAATATTGTATAAATAAAGACAGTCTAATAAGTTAACATGTATACTACCCAACTACGAAGAGAGGTAAGCATCCCTATTCGATTATTATTCCCTTCGCCTGAAAGAATCCCAAATTGATTCTCCTAAATTACATCGTACGATACAAAATCCCCCATCGCCTCGAAGATCCCACAAATCCTTCTTTCGTTAACACTTCACCCCTTCCAAGAAAACATTTTACATCCCCCACATTCTCCCATTACTAATCCCTTAACTAAACGTCTTAGCAAACGTGGGTGCCGATCAATGGCACCTCGGCACCCTATCGAAAGCTTCGAGATCCTCGGTCTTCGAATTGCCCTTAACAGGGGCGTCTCGACGCATAAGCGAGCGCGAGACCACTTGAAACAAATGCCCCGGCGTTTCGGGGTACGTGCTCCGCCCATGGATCCGTGGCGCGTCCGTGTTTGCGGGTCGCGAGCGATTTGACTTCCAAATGCAGCACGACGCTGGATCACGTTCGGGACACCGGTTTTTCGAGGTAGTCAGTCGTCCGCCAGCTGCCAACAGCAGCGGAATCGATGCGAACGGAATTTCAACACGCGCTGCTCTCCCATCCACCTATTCTTCCCTCCGTTCGCGACTTTCCGCTCCGAGTGCGTCCACGCTCGCCCAGCTTTCTAATATAGCGCCGATTCTTTTCCTGTCGTTGCTCTATCGCGACGTGACGAATAATAATCGACGGTGCGAACGAGACGTTGAGGGAAACGCGTACGGAGAAACGAAGGTGACTCTTGACCGGAGCTTTCCCTGCGATAAGACGGGACACGTTGGCGAGGCAGCGGTGAAATAATGGAGACCAATATCACACACGAGGCGAAAGAGCTGTGGACCGTTTATGCATGGTGGTCGTGCGTTCTTGCGCTGAAGATGTACAGTCTCGCGTGGTTCACTGGCCGGATTCGAGTAGCCAAACAGGTAAACTTTTTACAGTTGCTTTTGTCCCCTTCGCGTTTTACCCCGCGATGTTGTCATCCTCTCGGCTATTAGTCTTGAACCCCCTACTGGAACTCTTCTTTTTCAAAAGCGCTTCACTCTCTTACGTCGTTTTATCGGCTTATCCCGTATCTCTGCTCTCTCCTGCTCTTGTTATTAACCAAAGGAAATGTGTTGTGATTTCTACTATTTTTTTAATAATTTGACACAGTTTACGTTGCGATCCCTTTGTAGCGAAAAAATGGTACTCGACGAGGACCTGTACCTTTTAGTCTGAGCTGTTTTTTTCCACCATCGCAAGAAAAGGAGATCCTTAAAAATCTGTTTCATTATCGGAGCAATTCAAGAGCTTGTTTACGCGCAAGAAAGCGGTAGTCAGAGGGGCGTAAATTCCATTAACAGGGGGGAGGGGGGGGGGAACAATTTTAAGCCCTGTCCCAACACCGAGCAACACATTTTTCAAGCAACGTTGATCGCGCTCGTGGAAGATTTACACCGCCGCTAATTGGATCGCTTCATTTTTATCGATTTTACAGGTGATTCACAGCGAGGAGGACAGAGTGTGGATGAAAGGTCCCAATGTAATTTTATGCCACACCGGAGGTGGTCACGAGGACGTGGACCGCATCCGAAGCGCGCATAGGCACGATCTTGAAACTCTGCTCCCTTATCTGCTAATTATGCCGATATGGCTGTATACGTCGCCCTCGTTTCCTCTGGCTAGGACGATTCTTCCATGCTTCGCGATAGTCAGCATATTGTACACGCTGCTGCACATGCAGATGGTGAACGCGCATCGTTATTGCAAAACTATCCTCTCCGCTCTGGAATTTTGCACCTTGGCTTCCGTATCTGCCATGTCTGTACACCATTATGCAAATGCACCGCAAAATTCGTTATTATAAGTTCGCACTTTTTGAAATTTTAATTCTTCGATTGTTTCGCATTTCTGCGGTAAGTGAATTCAATGTAATGAAATGTACATTTGTAATTTTGTAGCGCATTCAACGAGAAGTTATACAATACATTCAATACCTGTGTGCCATATTATTTCTAACAATTAATCGTTTAATAATCAATAAAGATTTATTGATGCACAATCCTTGCACCTGCAAGAGAAGAAGATTTTCGCGCTGCACCTGCAAGAGAAGGGAATTTTTCGGTTCATCGCTTTGTTGCCGCTGCAAGAGAAGCAAAATTTCGGTTTGTAACTTTGTCGAGGCTTATGGGAAAGCAACAGTGTTGTAAAGCGGGTTTTTTGGTACACGAGCACGCGAATTTTATTTGGAAAATTGTTGAAAAAATCTGTCCTTTGCAACTTTGTTGCATTTTCGCGGGAAGCCTAAAACCAGTATGCAATCTTATGAACTATGATGTGTGTTGTTTGAAATGCGTTGTGTGTCGCGTGTTCTGTGAAGTGTGAAGTGGCGAATGTGAAGTGTCAAGTGTCAACTGTGAGGTATGAACTGTGAAGTGTGAAGTGTCAAGTGTGAGGTGTGAAGTATTAAGTGTGAAGTGTGAAGTGTCAAGGGTAAATGCTGTTATAGTTTGTAGTCGTGTAATTCTGTATGTATGATCTGACTGACTGATCACAGATTAAAGATTTACTGTACAATGCGTGATAAAAACATAAATTGATAAAAAAATCTGTATCTCAGTTCGAATGGCAAGTATGTACTTTCGTAAGATGTCGGGTTTATCCTCGACTTCATATGTGGGGCTTCTACATAAATGCATACACCATCGTACGGTATATTCATTATCATTGAATTTAATTGATAAGTATGTAGTGTCCATAAATTATGACGTATCCACTGTGTTACGTCTTTAAGGTCAATAGTCGGTTATTAAGTTAATTCTTAACGCGGGTCGGCTATACTGGCAAGATAAGGCTCGTCAGTCGGTGGTCGGCAGGCATAAAGTACGCTAATCCTTGGAGATAACCGATTTCGCCAAACATCGAAAATAATCTCTGGTAAGTTTTTAACGCTTCCATTGCCTCGTGATTAATGTAAAGAGGATTTAATGCATCCATAACGTTCGATTGATAGCGAAAGAAAGCTCGCGCTAATGTGGAGGTATATACATCGTTGGGAATCGCAGCAACGCCTCTGAGAAAATATTTAAACGTACTTACTTAGGGTTGCCACCTGTACTTTAAAATAAAGTATCTTACGTTATTACACGTAAATGTACTCTATACTTTTGTATAACAATAAAGTATGCGAAAGTACTTTATTTCACGATTAATGATATTACGCGAAACGTAACGCAATATTATTGTACGTAGTTCCCAAACGTACACAAATCATGATCATCTCAAAGCAATTTCTTGTCTTCTGTCTGTTCCTGCCACTTCAGCATTTACTGAGAAAGTTTTCTTTGCCATGAATGCGAAGTGGCGGCATGAGAGAAATAAGGCCTCCCCTAATTTAATAAAGTACGAAATTTTTATATATTTTAATATGAATATTGAGCGCAATAATGCCATTGAGTTATTTAAAAATGATAAAAAGTTGCTGTGTAATGCTAAACGCAATAAAAAATATGTTTGTAAGAAACAAAAACTAATAAGATTAAAATATACTTTTAGTTTTTTCGAACGTACTTTGTTTTTATATTCCACAAAAGCAAATTTACGTTATTTTCCTGTAAAAAAGGTGGCAAGCCTAAGCCATTTTCAAATCTGGCTTCAGCCAGTACCCTTTTCTTTTTTAATAAGTTCTTCGAGTAATCAAGCTTTTTTGTTCCACGAACAAATACTCTACGGTTTGCTTTTAAACTAATTCTCTAAACTTTCCACCCGAACGTGACCATTTAGAGAAACTTTTACAATATTAATAACAGAGATAAGCAGATGACGGTTTCTCTTCATAAATCGCCTTAACTTAAAGTGACCAGACGTCCCGCATTGTGCGGGACAGTCCCGCATTTGAGCCCTTTGTCCCCCATTGAAAAGTGTCCCACAAAGTGTCCCGGATTGGACATGTAACCTTTTACATTTTCGCAGTGATATAAAGTTACTGTTTCCTCTACTTTTTTTGTTGTGAAAAAAAGAAATATTTTTAATTTCGTTTCAATGTATCACTTTATAATCACAAGTATGTATAAAAATACTATAATATATTTTAAAAAATATACTGTAGATGCTTTAATAAACTACGCAAAAGATCTCCTCTCGGATCTGTTAACCCTTTTTTTTTTGCTTGCTTGCTTGCTTGTCCCGCATTGGAACAGAAAATATGTGGTCACTTTACCTTAACTGCTAATTTATTCGAAACCGGTTACGCATCAATCTTGTCTATTTATAATGTAAAAAAAAAACAGACAAAAAGATCTGCGCGGTCGATCATTTAGAGACCTTGATAGTCATTGGTTTAAATCATTTTATCGTCCTCCACATTCGCAAGTGATACAAACAGTTCCTATTCATAGACTGAATTTCTCACAATATCAATCACTTTACTCTATTTTGTACTTGTTAATCATACAAAGAACTTAGGTATATATTATATCTACGACCTGAAAGACGAAATATCACTGAACCGATTCGCTCTCGGACCAGTGTCTACTAGAAATTTCTTGTTCCTTTTCATAAGTTCTACTAATCGACGAAGGTTATAACTTTCACTTCTAAAGTAACTTTCCATAATTTGGGGCTGTTTTATTACCCGTCATTACACGATTTCGTATTCCGCGCAGGCGCGCTGGCCGGGCAGTGCATCTCGCGCGCCGATCTGCTGCAGCGGAGCAAGTGATAACGCAGAATTGCAAGGTCGCGCGATGGAAAGTGACAGCCGAGTATTCGCGGAGCTGGAGATTCACAAGAGCCCCGTGCATCGTTTCGCGCAGATCGCGCTCGTCTTCGACGGAATGTTCTTCTTCACTATTCTCTATCTGTTCGTGTACATAATCGGTCGTCAGATTTAGAGGTTAGGCGGTTGCCCGTCCTTCGTCCGTCGCGACGGCCCGTAACTAAGGCCGTGAACGTGGACAACAGTAGTGGATGCTTGCCGCGATGCCTCGGGCTGTAAATATTTCGCTGTGATTCTTATAAGGTGCCCGCGATACTTGAAGCATGAAACGACGAAGTACGCCGGTGCCGTAATTTAGTTTTCAGTGTTCTAAATAATGGAGATAGAGGTAGGGGCCGTGCGCAAACGGACCTTCCAAACTTACCTGCAACACGTACCGCGGCGTTTGTCAGAAGTGGTGGAGCAGTTTTTCTATGGGTAAGCACAATAGCAATGAAAGTGAAAGTAGGTCGACGAACTCACGATGTCGCTTCCATTCCCCAGACTTGGCTTGAGGATCGCACGCCGACCACTGAAATGGCTCATTGGCAGCACCATAGTAGTCTTAGTCTCTCTATCCGGGTTGTATTCCTTCCACCAAGAGAAGAACCCCATGAAGCTATGGGTTCCGCAGGATTCGGACTTCGTTCACGATACAGACTGGATGATCAAACAGTTCGGACAAGGGCTGAGAATGGAAACTATGATAATGACAGCTGACAATGTGTTAGAACCGGAGGTTCTTGCTAGAGTACTTATCGCCCTCTCTATTATATTATCGTAATACAAGTTGCAATTTACCTGTAGAATAGGGTGTTTTAATTTTCCAAAGGTGCTATTTTCACGTAACTTTGCTCGCCCCCTTGGTTCTATTCGTAGCATGTTACATTCGTCGCTCTGTTACTACCGCCCTCCCGGTCTTCTCTACATATTTTCGCTTTTTCAGGTTTTAAAAATGTGGGTAAAATAACGAGGTACAGAATTTGTATAGGTGTGAACAACAATAATAATAATAATAATAAAATGTAAATTTATCTGTCTTCTTTGAAGTTTAGTTTCTTTTCTAAGGACTTGAGAATAAAAATAATTATCATTAGAAATCGTGTTTCCTTAGCCCACTACATATTATTTAGTTTGCA
This sequence comes from Andrena cerasifolii, assembly GCF_050908995.1. Lineage (NCBI taxonomy): Eukaryota > Metazoa > Arthropoda > Insecta > Hymenoptera > Andrenidae > Andrena > Andrena cerasifolii. The sequence goes on from NC_135122.1 coordinate 13,839,713, forward strand.
AAGTGTGCAACCTCTAAATATTACTCAGTCTTCCTAAAATTTGTCAGATATTATTTTTATGTTAATAGGAACCAGGGCATGAGCAAAGTAAAAAAAAATATGTAATATTTTAATTTTACCACTATAATATGAAACACCCTACTGTAGAATATCAAATGAAATGATCCTTCAAATCGTTTTAGTTAAATGAGATAACGAAGCAAGTTATTTCTGCGCGAACTCCTGACCACATCGTATGGACAGATGTATGTTTCAAGTAAGCATTCCTCCGTGCAGATTATCGAATGGATTTTACGTTGCAACTATCACAATATTTCTTTTATTTGTAATACAGAGTGCCAGTTATATCAGGTATCGCGCATAAGAAGAAGCGTAGCGCGCAACACGACGATTTCTTTGATATAGAACTAGACACAGCAATCAATAGCACTGCATTCGAACCTGCGGTTCATGCAGATCCGAAGCTCTATTGTAGTATAGTTAACAATTTGCCAAAGGCTTGCCTTGTACATAGTATTCTGGATATATGGGAATATGACAGTAACGTGATTCTTCAAAAGTCCAAAGAGGAAATTTTCAATGATATAAAGAATGCAAAAGTTAGTCCCACTTTAGGGCATCCCCTGAACTTCACAGACTTATTGGGCCACGTAACGAGAGACGAACGGGGTAGAGTTGTCTCAGCTGGGGCTGTAAAGACAAATTGGGCAGTTCACATCAATTTTTCAAAGGTGGACATGGATAACTTTGGGAACGATGCTGGAACAGCTGATTGGGTAAGGTAAGTTCATAGGAAGGCCTGAATCATGATTTAAATTTATGAGCACTGCTAAATTAAAATATATTCTATAACAATGCTATTTATCAATGTTTGGATGTGTAATGTATAATTAAATAATGCATATTTTAAATGTTTTATATGATTTGGGCCTTATTTTACACTTAACACGATTTTGTCGAGATCAGCTAATATGTATATATATATCATATATGTTTTTTAATACAAATTAAGAAACAATTTAAGTACATGCATATATCTTGCACATATTATTCCAGTATTTTATGATTCCTTTGATCTTAGACAGAATCAATATTCACGCGCTAACTTTCATTTAAATTTAAATTAAACTGCTCACACATGATCCACGGTATGCTACATACAGGTTAACACCATCACGAAAAGATGCTTACCCCGATAATGAACACCATTTTTTATATATAGGCTACAGACGATGTACTGAAATGGGAGCTGTCTTATTTAAATGTATTACACAAAAATGCAAAAGTTTTAAACGACGAGAAAGATGTAAATCATACCGTAGCTATCTGGTACGAAGCTGGTAGAAGTTTCGGAGACGTCACTTTCGTGACAATGTTCGGGAATATTGGTATATTGTCGATAGGATTTGTTCTGATGTTTTTCTACGTGTTATTCATATTTTCTGATTTTAATTGGGTCGGATTACGAGTAAGTTTTCGCTAAAATAAGTTAGTGTACAGAGAGTATCCTAAAAGTCTGAATTCAAGAGGCATTTCGGAAAATCTTATTTACACTCGATTTAATATTAATTGCAACGTCCAGCGAATTGTTAACATTACTTCAGATCTTTAGGACACTGCCTATCGAAAGCAAATCCGCGCGCAAGGTACCATCTTTACTGAAACTGTAAATTTCTGTAGGTCTATCTCACAATGTTTGGTCTTTTGTGCGTGGGTGGGGCATTCATAACTTCAATTAGTCTGTGTTCCGTGCTTGGAATTTCTTACGGACCTGTGCACACTTCTTTACCATTTCTCCTATTGGCTCTCGGAGTAGACGATAACTTTTTAATACAGGCATCTTGGAAAGAAATACATTCGCGAAAGTCGAATCGAAACAAGTCACTAGAAGAGAAAATAGCTTTAATGTTAGGACACGCAGGCTCAGCTATTAGTATTACCTCCCTCACTGACGTGGTCGCATTTGTTATTGGTGCATCTACGGTAAGTTTGAATAAACCGAATTACTTCAAGGATGTCTTAGAGCTGTAGGTGTAAACTACACTTGGGTAATGGAACTCGGAATAGGTTACACGAGTTCATAAGTTTGCACCAATACTTCTGAAACATTCTGCATATTAAATTTAACACCTCGTAATGTTGTGCACATTTTCAGATATTGCCATCACTCCAATCGTTCTGTATTTATGCCGCGGTTGGGGTGCTACTAACGTTTTTATTTCAAATCACATTTTACGTTGCCTTTTTCACCCTGGATGCTCAACGGATCGCTAGTAAAAGGAACGCGATATTACCGTGGATCGTTCACGAGAATTTTACGCAGAAGTTCGTCAGCCCGCGTAAAGAACTGCCTTCAAAGCTGATAACTCATCTGTACTCGAAGGTGGTCTTAACGAGACCGGGGAAATTAATAATAGTATTGGTGACAATTGCCGCGGCGACCGCCGGCACTATGGGTACATTGCAATTGCAGCAGTGGTTCGATCCAGCGTGGTTCACGCCAAGCAGTTCATATCTCAGCAAGTATTTCAACGTACGACATCTCGAGTACCCTGACCGTGGCTACGAGGCGATTATTCTTATGGGGGATTTCAATTATACCGCTCAATTTCCAAAGCTAGTCAATCTGACAGAAAGTTTCGTTAATTTGTCAACGGTACAAAGTTTAAACTCCTGGCCCAATGACTTTGTACACTTTGTCTCCAGATACTTTCTTAAAGGTTAGTAAGATCCTTCAACGCCGTGGGAAGACAGGACGCGGCCTTTGCTAATAAATGGAACCTAATTTCTAGATTTAAGGAACGAAACGCTCGACGACGCTGAGTTTAACGGCTACCTGTCCAAGTTCTTGTACAGTCGAGACGGGGGCAAGTATCAGCGGAATTTCCGCTTCGAGAGGGATCTGAGGTGCGGCGAAAGCGCGCCGCCGATACGTGCGACTACCATAGACTTTATCTTCAAACGATTCCACGGCCCTCATGAGTGGATCCCAGCGATGGACCAGAGCAAGCAGGTGGCACTCGACGTGGGGGTCGATGGTTTCGTTACCGTTTGGAGCGAAGTGTTCAGTCTGTGGACCACCGATAAATTGATCGCTCAAGAGGTTCTGCGGAACGTTCTACTAGCCCTGATCTGTGTCATGGGAATGACGGCGATGCTGATTGCCGAGCTGCAGACTTGCTTTTGGATATTTCTCTGCGTGCTTCTCACGTTATTGAACGTCTGCGGTTTCATGCACTTCTGGGGGCTAACGATAGACATCGCTTCTTGCATCGGTGAGGAATCTTTCTCTGATCTCTTCTGGATGCGCAAAGATGTCGCTCGAGCTTAATGGTTCTCTGTATGTTCCGATTATGTCAGGTTTGGAATTGGGCATTGGTTTGTCCGTGGACTACGCGGCCCACGTTGCACACGCGTTCGTGCACGCCGCGAGTGAGACGGGATGCCAGGATCGTACGACCAGAGCTCACGTGGCGGTGAGGTACATCGGTGCGGCGGTCGCATACGGCGCAGGCTCCACGCTGCTTGCGCTCTCGATGATGGCGTTCTCTGAGAGCTACGTGTTCCACGCGTTCCTCAGGATTTTCATCTTAGTGATAGCGTTCGGCCTCTGGCACGGGTTGTTCCTCTTACCAGTTATACTGAGCACGATCGGGCCGCGGAGTCTACGATTGTCCCGAACGCAGCAGACTCCCGAGAAAACGGAGGACGGCTTGGCCACGGTAACCAGCCCTCTCACTAAAGAAGCGGAGAGTTAACAAAAGGAAGGAGCACAAACTGGTTCTTTATCAATAATATTTATTTTTGGTTCAATAAACATACAAAATTATTACACTATCCGTACTATTAATCACACATTTATACAAAAATAATAATAATAAAGGTCGGATAACTTAAAAACGGCATTATTTATATATATATATATATATATATATTTATGTATATATATATTTGTCTAATATATTAAGATTAAAAAACAAGTACAAAATAATGTAGCAAGGTTGTTGATATAGATTTATTAATAATTAATTATTGATCGGAAAGGAACATGACTATTATATAAACGTAACGTAATCGTGTTGCTGGATGCGTTTTCTTTTTTTTTCTTCTTTCTTTTATCTCGTGTATAATCATAATGAATGATTACGACGTAAAAATGAGCGGCGAGGGAGCGACCCCGGATTGATTGGCAAGCTCCCTCAGCTGCCTCTCTCAGTCTTGCACAGTCCACATACATTCACGCGATCTTACATTCAAATGACATACCTCAGTCTTCTCCGTTTGCCGTCTCTTTTCCCACCATGTCCGCGCGCCACTTCTTCCCTTCTCTTCTAGTTCCGACAGGAAGATTCGGGCTTACGAAACGGAGTAGAGTCGAGCAAACGAACGGGAAGACCCGAAGTATCCTCGCGCGTACGCGCGCGCGCACATACAAACGCTCAGCATTCGAAACAGAGGCATTCGACAGAGGCTATCCAATCTCTCGAAAAAGAAAAAAAAAACACGATTCAACGCACACGGTAGAGTAGACTGCCGGGGCAGCAAGCCACGCACGAACGATACGGCGATACACTTATATAATCTCCTTACTTAGTCGAATTTTACAAATTGGGATCGTACATTCCATAATTAATGAGGAACCATCGATACAATAATAATATTTTACTTAGCAAAACGTGCCGATCGGTAGTGTGGCGAATGGACGCGTGATGTGTGAGCACAGTTAAACGCGTGACGAAGAAGGGAGAGGGGGTTTTCTTCATGAGGATGATGATGATTACGATGATGACGATGATGACGATGATGATGATGATGATGATGACGATGATGATGATGATAATAACGATGATATACCGGCGATGGTGGTGGAAGGAATGATAAGTTGGCGCAGGAGGGCAGGTTGGTAGAGGGGACAGAGGCGGGGGTTCCCCTTTTCTTTCTTAAGCCTGGTAACCGTTGCAGACAGAGACAGAGAGAGAAAGGGAGGTGGAGAATGAGATTGAATGATTCGGGGAAATTGCACGTCTGCTTGCCAGGAGTTCAAGGTACACGCACTTTATAGGGATACATCATGGGAAAGACACTCAGGGCAGACACTGACATAGAGACTAGGCTACCGACTATATGTATACCTATCTAAACGTGTAATTTAGCGTACGCACCGCGTACACTCGGTACGCCCGCACTCCGCCCGCCTTTTGGGTTGCCGTTTGTTATCATCTTTTTCTTTCATTTATATCTTCGATAAGCAAGCACGTGTACATGCCCGTGTACACGAGCTTCCATCCCTCTGCTTCCCGTCTGCCATTTTCCATCCTTCTGTTCTCCGCTCTCTTCTTCCTACACTCTTCCGTTTTACCATTCCGATCATTTCCTGTCGTCTCCTCCCCTTTCTTTCCTCCTTTAATTATTATTATCATCGTTTTATTACAATCAGCGATCGCGTCGTAGTCATGACTTTTTATAGTAAACGCTATGTAGTCTTTATTACTCAAGCTTATGCCCAAAAATCTACCAGAGGCACTTTGGGTTTATTAGTACCATTTGAAGTCGGCGTGCGCGGGGGAGGGTGCTGCCAGTTCCTTTGCCTCTCTCTCTATTCTTTACCTTAGCGGCTGGTAGCGATCGAACGACTCGTCTTCTTGCTCTTCCTTCGACCTCACGGAGTACCCTGTCTGTGTGATCCATTTCCTCCTACTCGGGCGAGTGCGTCGCTTAGTTTTCGCATTAACACCGTTCCAACCCCTCCCCCGTTCCTTTCCCGTAGCCTACCAACTCCGTATCTTTCCCTGCTGCCTTACCTTTCCACACACGGTCTTCCGATGTTTTTTGAGCAATAAATACTTTCTCCACTGACAACTGCACATTGAATTGACGCACGGGACACACACCCACACACGCACACACGCACGCACACATCATACTCACAAGTGACGCGTACACCAACGATTCCCATTCACTGTCAGCCGCTCGCGTCGACAGGACCCCCCCGAAGGTGGCTCAGGTTCGGGCCATCCCTTCGTGCGATATGAATTCTTTACCCACGATAGTCTCTCGATCGTCGAGGCTTAACCTACGCGGATCTAAAATCAAAGTCTTCTTACGTGGGCGTGGCACCACCTTTACGGGGCCTCCGATGTGCGTTTGCAAAATTGGCTAGTTAACGTACGATGAAACGTGGAAGAAACGCGTTGCGAGCTCCCGCGAAGATTCTTGAATTCACGATATCGACGACGACGTCGTTTTGTTTTGATCCCCTTGAATAGATAGAAATGAATACGCGCGCAGGCGGCAACGCCGCCCGATGGCTCCCAGACACGGCACTGGGAACGAAATATGATCGAGTACTGTCCTGCGCGAACGGCTCCCCACCAATCACTCTCGTCCGCGCAATATCGGCGCTATAACTTCCACCCATACCCAAATATGGCTACATCCACAGAGTTTAATGTTTACGCATTTTTTTTTTAATTAATGATTATCAATTCATATCAATTCAATATCAATGTATTACAATCAGACAATACTCAACAGTGATCGTTATTCATTATATATTACAATAATTAAGAGTGACAACAACATGACGACGGAGGCGTTGAAGCATTATTACAAGGGGGAGGGAGGGAGAGAGAGAGATAGAGTAAGAAGGGCGGGGGATAGAGAACGAGAAAGAGGGAGAGTGGCACAAATGTGTGATTTCTTAGGGATGGATGAGTAAAGAGTTTTAGAGAGGGCGCGCCGATAGTGGACATTTCTTTTCTTTCTCTTTATAGCTACGTGTAATCACGAAGATCGGGGTAAATGACACCAGGACAAAGGGGGCAGAGGAGAGGGCATTCTTTTTTTTTCCCGATGATTATGAATATAGGCGAAAGACGATGATAGGTGAGCATTCACGATGAGAACGAACGATTAATGATGAGAAAATGGACCGATGAGCTGGAGACCAAGGAGGGGAAGCACGCACACTCAACACAACCGTCACATCGAGCTGGCCTCGCGCACGGCCATAGTCTAGAAGATTAATACCTATTAACTAATACACAGTCTGTCTCCGATTCGCGGATGACTCCATTATTTTTTTTCGTTTTCAATGCATGTAAGTATAAATAATACGCGTGACGCGCGCGCGCGCGCACAGTAGCGGCGATCACGCGGTGCGCGGCCCCGATCGATCGTTCGAGCGATGGTCGACGGCGAGGCGGGTGTTCTACAAATGGACGAGGATCGCTCTGTTCGTCGGCGCCGTTTCTACGATCACGCGCGACCGTCGCCGCGATCGGTCGGGATCCAGGCGTCGACGCCGTTACCAGTACGCGCGCGCTCGTTCCCCTCGGATACTGCATATACATTACACACATACTTTTATGCGCCGGTATAAAGTGTATATATGTACACATATACATACGACATACCATCCATGTATATATATAATATACCCATATTGTTTAATTAATCATCGTTTTTTTTTCTTCTTTTAAATTGTTTAATCGCCTTATTTATTTAAAATTCGTCAGTTCGTAATTGAAAAAATTTTCAGCTACCAGAGCGGTGGATGGAAATGTTTCTTCGTTAAAAATCGCCGATCCCCCGACGAGAGCGCTGCTACGATCGACCGTTTTAAACACAATTTACAAATAATCGGGATCGATCGGCTGATTCGTTCACTCACTAATAACACTAATGTCTATTACTCTTTCGCTCGTTCGCTTCTTCACTCCTCTCTTTCCCATTCTCTTCCCTTTAAAAAAAACCCTATATCTCCGTCAATCGCGGCATGATCGCGGCCGCGATCAACGTGCGAATTATCTTTCAGATTTCGTTCGTGAGTGCGGCCACCGCGCGCGCGCGCGCGGGGGAGAGGGGGATGTGAGCGCACATCGATAATTCTATTACAATTAATCGTGATTTTGGTATCTTATGTACAGTTATGCGTGGGCATGCGCTGTGATTATCGGCCCACACCGGCCTCCCCTCCCCCCTCTCCAAACGTTTGTCGGCGACCATTCAGAAGACATTTTGTTCGCACATATTTGAAAACACTTACTTGTCCTCGAACAAACTTTCTTTTCCCCTCTCCGTTAAACTTCAGCGGTCCGTTGTGCAACTTCTTCACGTACAATTCGCGTACTAAGCTGAGAGACAACTGGCCCGCACGGGAACCTGAGACGATCGATTACAAGATAGGCCAGTTCTCTTGGTTGCATCCTCTCGGAGAATACCTAACTCAAGTATTCAGCAGGGTAACTCTTGGCGGGCGGGCTTTGTCATATGCTTCATAGAGTTCATGGTACATCAGGGGTTGTCCGCCGCCATTATATTGTGCACCTGCTCGAGCTTGTACGCCAGTCTCTGCTTCTGCGAGAATTCGTCCTCCTCCAGGGTGACTATCAGCTGTTCGTTGTATTTACTCGCGTACGTATACAGTTCGTAGAGGGCGCAATTCGTGTTGAACTCCGTCGTGTGCAACTGTTTCGATAGGGGCAGAAACGACGATAGACAGTGAGAACAGGGTTAAAGATGATTTCAGCTAAATATGAGAGGGATACGTACCCTAGACTCCTCGGCAAGCATGGCGTTCATGTCTTGATCGGATATGGCTGGCATGATTTTGATATCTGAGTAGTAACGCTCTACCCACTCTTTGTACACTGGAATGTCCTTCGCGTAAAGTAGCTTAGAACTCGGGGAGTCCTTACCTGGAACAGGGAACAGCAACGTTATCAAACCTCCTCCCCTTTCGCGAGCGATATCTTCGCGTTCGAGCGAAACAGTGAACGGTACCCACCTAATCTATGATCCGAAGTGGAGCAGCTGTCCATGAACGTCTGCGCCACGACGGACAGACACGAGTCAACGATGTTTGACTTGTGTATGTCGAAGATGAAATTCGGATTCTTGATGAGATTGACCCAAAACCTGAGCGGAAGGGAGTTGCTCTTCCATGTGTGCACCACTTCGGGGTCAGATATGCCGTGTTGCAGAGCTTGGTCGTCCATGAAGTCGAACATGTACTTGATGGCGAGGGGAAGGGCCGAGCCCCGGTGGGCAGTGCTGAAAATCGTCTCGAACAGATCATCGACGAACTTCTGGAGCGTACCCTTCGTCGCCAGTAACCTCGTCAGATAGATCTCCGAGACCATCTTGTTCCCGCGATCCCCTTCCTTTCGCGCGTCAGAATCGTGGTGTTTGACCAGATGCCAGGCCTTCAAACCTCCATCGTGGTTCTGATTCAATGGCGACGTGGCGCGCGAGAGCGGGGGACTGGCCGAGTTGAACTTGCTCAGGTTCAGGGTCTCGTATTTGTGCGATTTGTCCGTTTTCTCCGAGAGGATCGACAGATTGTAGATCGACGACTGCTTGGAGACCAAGTTCAGCGACGCTACATCTGGTACCCTGTAGTGATTCAAGGTGTTCCGCTTCTTCCATTCGCCCTCCGTTTTCGTTGTCGAGTCTTCGTCGTAGAGGATCAATCTGCCGGACGCACCGGTTCTCCATTCTAACATGAAATAGATGTTACCATTCACCTCTAGGATCTAGTTCACTAGCGATTCGATATGCATGAAAAAAATTAGCTTCCTAAATTTTACGTTAAAACTTTGGAACCTTACCAAGATCGAGGTCATCCTTCCTGGGTCTTTGGCTATAAGGCGTGGCTCTGTAGATGGTGTCCAATGCCTTCTCCTTAACTTGAGATATCGTATCGCAATCCAGGACCTTAACTGGCACATTTTCCGTATTCGGATCCATGCCGCCGACGAAGACCGTCTGTTGCGATATCGACACGTAGACCGTCTACGAAACGAAGGGGATTTGCAAATGTCTCTAAAGATAACTTCTTCGATAAAGCGAGGCATAGGGGCGAATATCATTTGAATTCAACAATAGGAACTTGAGAACAGTGTTGTAGATACGTATAACGAAAGAAAATGGAAATTCCTGCCGTAGAGTCGATCATCTTACCATTGGTTTAAAGTCAATGGACTGCCTGATCAATTTCTCCTCCGACAGCGAGTATCGTGCTTCAGATGTGATAGCATCAACTGGACCTTTATCAACTTGTTGTTTCACCGCGCGGAACAGCACGTATAACGGTTCACCGGCGCATTCTCTCATGAATTTGTACAGGAGGAAGGTGAACCAGGCTGACAGCATCTTCTCAGCGACGCTTTCCGTTCTGAAAACCAGCGAGAACGTCGTGAATGCAGGCCGTCGGATAACGAGCTTGAAGGGAAACGTATCGTGAACACTCACCGTCTGAGGAACAGCTTCGGATGGCTCTTACCCTCCGTGCACTTCTCGATCAATTCCGCTAGAAGGGTCTTGAGGATGTCCGTGCAGTACTCCATCTTGCTCTGGAGCGTGACCATGATGAGGCTGGCCACGTTCACTCGGTCTCTCATGGAGAAATACCGATTGTTCTCCAGGGTTCGGACGAAGAGCAGCAGAAAGGTTTTGTTCATTATCAGCGAGCCGAACAGGCGCAGGCCTTTCTCCTTGCGCGCCAGTTCCGGCCTGTCCCATTGCAGCACGGGGCTATTATCGTCGCTGGGGAACAGTATCATCATCGCGTAAGTGCGATAATCGAGGAACGGTATGCCACCGCTGGTAAGGTCGCCAGTGAGATCGGTCATCTCTGTTTGCAGCTCAGCGAACGCTTCCTTGCACTCGGCCGCGACACGGAGCTCCAGGATGTCCATCTGCTCTTGCATATTCTTCAGCACGCGGTTACTTTCGGTGGACTTACGACGGTATGCGATGAGGAAGGCGATGAACACGAACACCAGGATCACTATGGCAGCGATCACGCCGATCAGAGCAGGTTTCGATAGCGGCCCGTTAAGGCCGGCTGGCAGTGCGTAGCTCAGTTTCCCTATGTTGTAGCGAAGGTTGCCGCCCACGGTCACAAGAACTTCTGGTAGATCTTGCTTATTCGGCAGGCCCTCGCTGTCTATCGCTGGGGGCTGTGTCAACGGCGGCCGGCAGGTGAGCTGCTGCCTGGACAGAGAAGTGACGTTGCAGAACGCGTTGCCTATCTGCACGATCACGTCGGACTCTTGGCAGGCGCGATCCAGGTGCTGCCCGTTGATAGTCAAGTAGTCGCTCTTGTAGTACTTGATCTCCTCGTCGAACCTGTCGTAGATCGGGTTCGGGTAGAGCAGGAAGGTATTGAATCCGTGCTGGGAGAGATTCTGCACGCCCGTCACGTTGTCCATGCGAAAGCCGTACTCCAGCGTCAGCGGCCTCTCAGCGTCCACCATCACGTGCTCGGGAACCTCGATCGTCGGTGACTTACAAATCATGCTCTCCTGGCTGTGCACCTCGCACTGAGAGACGAACATCTTCTCATCGTAGTAGACGTACATCTGAGGGCTCTGTATGTAGCCGAGGTTCTTGCCAGTTACGGACATCTTTATGCCTCCCGCTGGAATGCCTTTCGGGATCTTCATTTGACCAGCGACGCCGCTCTCCACGCTCTCGATCGTCGGATCGTCCACGTACTCGAAGTAGCCGTCGAAGAAACGAGAGGTCCTGTCGAATGTCATCCTCAGGGCGCCGTTCCTCTTTTTGCTGCTGGCGCTGGTCATGCAGAGCGCCTCGTTCGTTTCCGCGGTGATGATGGAGCAAGGTAGCTCGTCGATGTACGCCACGATATTGCTACCGGCGTTCATATACTTGCCCGAAATCCTTACGGTGGTGCCACCGCTCAGGGGCCCGTATTTAGGGGATATGGAGTCGATCTGCGGATCCACGAACTCGTAGTTGATTTCAGATTGGCCCCTGAAGTCTTCGATCTCCACGATCACCGGGCCCTGTTTCACCTCCTCAGTGCCTGGACCGTCCACGCGACAGACGATCTGCTTTGTGCGTATGTAGAGCTCCTCGTAAGGCTGGCATCGCATTCCTCCCACAGTGACGCCGAGATAGATGTCCTGAAACCAACCAATTTTCATCCTGTTTATGTTACGTGGGAAGTAGGAGCACCGATATTACTCGCTGAACCAACTGAAGCCTGATTGCTCCGGAAGGTGAAACTAATTGTTTAAATATCTAATATATAGAGAAGCGTATACACACTTTATCACGAGTGAGAAAGATTGACAAGTGAGATCACAGTTTCTAGCCTATCTACCCTTGCGCGTGAGCCTAACAATTCAATCTTATCTCTTACCCATCACCCACAACACACTTGTACAGTCGAATCATTCCTATGCTCCATACGAGACCGAGCGTTGAATGTTTCCAAGGAATTACGAAAAGATGGCGATCGAAGCAGGTGAAATGATTTCGCTTACCGAGAATGTTTTGCCCAGGTTGATGCCGCGTATCGTCACGTTCGTGTTGCCTTCCCAGGGGCCCATGACCGGCTCGAACGACTGTATCACGGGGTTCGGGCAGGTCTGGTTGCTGTTCAACCACATGCCGATGCCACGGTCGCATTGGTCCTTCACCTCGCATCTGTCGGAGCTCTGACACCATCCGCAATCGTACTTGGGCGCCAGGGCCAGGCACATGCCGCAATTGTCGGCCATGTCGCGACAACGGTATATCACCAGATGGATGTTCTGCGGATTATCCAAAGGCTTCGAGCCGCCCCAGATCACAGCGAACGGCACGGTGATGTTCGGCGCGCGGGACGTGTACGAAAACTCCGTCTCCTCGCAGTAAATCGTGTCCGCCAATAGGCGAGCGTTCACGCTCGTCACTCGCCCCTCTATGTTGAACTGACAGACGAACCTGGTCTGCACAATGAATTGCTGGAAAAGAGGTTTCGCGTAGGTTAGCGTCAATCATCCTAGACAGTCATTCTCGCCCCCTCTACCCTCCGCGACAATGATTCAGGGGATCGTGAAAGGCCGGCTAACGACACGTGAAAACGTCGGGGAATGAACGCGACGGCGTTAGCGGGGTACACCCCGGCGCGTTTGGGCTGGGAGATGGATAGACGTCTCCTTACCCCGATGATGTGCACTTTAACGCGGATGGTCTTCTTGATGCCGGAAGACACCAGGATTTCCTGGGAGTCGGTGGCGTTCAGGGTGGGACAGAAGCCTGGCCCGCTTCTGTAGCTCGGTCCCATTCTCTGTTAAACAGATTCACCGTAACGGTTAATTGAAAATTCTGGGGAACAATTTGAAACGAAGCTGGATATACTTTTTAAGCCAAACAGGTCTCGTTATTTCTGAAGAAAAGATCTACTCACGCTAACTCCGGTGACCAGGATGTCGTTGCGACAGTTCTCAGCCGTGTCGTGGGTGCATCTGTGGCCGTCGACGCACCAGTCGCAAGGGAAGCTGGACGACACGCACTGCGTGCAGGAGCTGTAGGTGTTGCAGTCGAAGAAGGTGAAGTTCGTGGCAACCAGGTCAGGCCCGTTGGTCATCCTGACGGACAATTTCGCGGTGAAGTGATGCTGCCCCTGCGGTATAGACGGGAGGAGGTCGGTTCTCGGAGTGGTGCAGTTCACGCCGAACGATTTCCTAGAGGCGTTCGTGATCAGTGTCTTATCCAGGGTCGAGAACGCGCAGAGGAACTGGCCGGAAAGCGTCGGCAGATTCTCGATGAGCAATTCCAGGGTCCTGGCAGTCGTGCGTTGCAGCTGATTGGGTGTGACGGTCGTGATGGTCGTGCATCTGCCACTTTTGTACGATATCCAGTAAAGAGGATCCTTGGCGGCGTCCTGGCAGTCGCTGCGCAGGTTGCACTTGTTCTCCAGCGAGCACCAGCCGCAATAAGGGTCCTTGGCCCCCAGACACTCCCAGCAGGTCTTGTACACCGAGCATTCCTGCACTTTCACCTTGGACACCGTCTTGTTCGTCATCACGTACAGGTGCATCAGCTGGGAGTCGAAGAGTAGATCTGGGTTCACCGACGAATTTCGCTTGATCTCCAAGTCGCCATACTCCAGGGCTAGGGTCGAGCTCTCCACCACCACCTGCAACAACCAACGCGTGGTATCGTGATTAATTGCGCTCCGGTAGATCCCGTCATTCTTCCCTAAGATTGATTAAATCACGCGGGGAGGCATTCCGCGCCTTGAATGCTTGGATATTGCATCGACACCCTTTGCATCACCAGATTCAATTGCCTGTTTCGGTGCTACCTGTTCGTTCCAAAGAACAATCGTCATTTGCATCAGCAGCGCCAGCTCCTGATACCGATATCCCGCAGCAACGTCAGGAACTAGTGACACTGATTTGAACCCGTGTCAGTCGCGAGAGCCGTTTCTACGATAGACGATTAATTTTAAAGCGCAGACAGATGGTAGCCAACGGAACGGCCCGTTGCACAGTACAATTTACGTCCGTCATTTTCGAGACGTTCGCGACGCTGTTTCCTCTCGCATTCGACGCATTCATTTCCTTGGACTTCGCCGCGCGAACCTCGTTCGTGGTCGCGGTTAAAGGGTCGCAAATTAAATCCCAGCTGGGACGAGCTTTCAGTCAGCGGTGAAACGACGGCAACGATGACGGAAGGTCTGTCTACCGGTAGAATTACGTTCGCTTGTCTAATAAAAAGGCCGGACCTTCCTTCCACGGGAACGCATAGCGAATAACAGTAATCACCGCGATGATAAACTGGCTATTCTTGAACCTTAGGTGGCTGCCTGTTCCAGCAAAGGATTTCCTTCGACCTAGGAAGACGTGGGCAACATGTGCGATATACAATGCGTGTACCTACAGAGGAGAAAGTTTCGAGATGACATTTTGAAGTAGAATGATTAGATCGCTGTACCTCTATTTTAAAATGTTTCGAGAGATCGATAAGGAAGCTTCGCTGGAAGTGGATTAACGAAAGGTTCTTTGCCCGTCGAGGGAAATTCGTTCTATTGCCACCAGAACAGCTTCGCGATGAAGAAACACTCCCACGCTTGGCTCTTTTTTAACGCGTAGAAAATAGCCGTTCTTTCACGCCCATCTCACGAGTCTTTCTCCTTCACGCGAGGTTTCATACACTTGTTATCTCTCACCCGCGTTACGTCCTTACGCTTTTGCACGCTTTCTCCCTCAAGTGCTCGCTCGATTTTCTATACGCGCGCTCTCCTCTATCTCCCTTCCCGTACGTGCCGCTTCGTTCTATTTTAAACACACACCGGGCTAATATTGCTTCAAAGCGCCGGGGTGGTTCAGCAAAATCTATCCCACACGGCCCCGGCAAAAAAAAAAAAGAAACGAGCCTGATTAAACGATAAAACCTAAAAGGGGCATTTATTAACTTCCCGTGGAAACTAATATTCAAGCTTGAAACGAGTTTGTCGTGTAATAAAAAAACTCCAAAGAGGGATAAAGTAAACGTTTGCCTCAATGCTTAACGAAAAGTTGCGCCGGAGACGCCGCGGACCGCGTTAAAACGAAATTCATAAGAGGCTTGGCTGTCAATTTTCGTAAAGCCGCACTCACGGGGCTCGAGGTCCCTGCAGTCTCCACGCGAGATACATATTTAACTCGCGCATTCCCCGTGATTCGTTATTAAACTCGAAATTTAATCTTCGAAAACCCCTCAGCTCGATTACACCCTAGATTTCCCCTTCGATCTCCTTCGACTCAACTCCACCGGAGCTCGCGCGTTCATTTCGAGCCCCTACTGCGGAGGGTCGATACTTCTTCCTCCGTAGAATCCCCAGGCACACGTGCATCGTTCAGCAGCCGGGCGGTGCATCGGGGAGAGGATCGGCGCACTCCTCCAGGTGGGGGGGTTGGTCGCCGTCCGGGGAGAATAAAAATCGGTTGGCTCGCGGCTTTTTTTGCCCGGCCCTAGGGAGCATCGCCTGCACAATTAACATCCCACCAGCATCGGCTGCTTTGCCAGTCTGCGGTAGCCTGATAATTATTGTTATTATTTCTGCACGCCGCGCGCGGAGAGGAGATTGCAACATAGTCGCGGCGTGATCGCCTGTCCCGGGCAAGTCGATTCGTTATT
This sequence comes from Andrena cerasifolii, assembly GCF_050908995.1. Taxonomy (NCBI): domain Eukaryota; kingdom Metazoa; phylum Arthropoda; class Insecta; order Hymenoptera; family Andrenidae; genus Andrena; species Andrena cerasifolii. Next base: position 13,855,634 of record NC_135122.1, read on the forward strand.
CGGGTCAGGGGTCACGTGCCAGAGCCACTTCCTTCTACGACGACGAGGCAGGGGCATATGCCCCGGGGGCCGACGGGGCTCCTTCCTCTCCACGGTCTTGAACTTTGTCTCCTTTCTATCGTGCGGTTCATCGCGGCCGATGTGCATGCGCGGCGTGCAATTAAACGGTTGGGAAAATAAAGGGTTAAGGCTGCTGCCCGTTAGGCTTCCATGCTCCGAGCGATATGGCCTAGGCGCGGCTGTTTTGTGGGTGGGAAGAGACGTCCACGCCGATCCACGGACAGGGGAACGGTGTCGGTGCACGTACACGCGCTCGGGCCAGGCAGCTTTCCCGCGGAAAACTATCGGGGGTCCTTCGTTCCGCTGTTTTTCCGATGGAGACTGTGGCCGGTGCCGTGACGGTCTTGGGCGACATCGCATAGTGGTCTGATTCGCCAAAAAGCTGGCCAAAATGCAATTTTCATAGTATAAAACAGCGTTTTGCTACTATGGCGCATTTGTTATATGCATTGCAATGTAAGAAATACTGTTTGAAAAATTAAAATACAGTAATCAGTTATTATTATATAAAATAAACCTTCAAAGTTGTATACCAATTTTTGTACAAATCGGAAGATGCCTTCATATTTTGGCCACCTCTTTGGCGAATTAGACCACTGTGCGTCCCTCGTTACGGCGCACGCTGGTGCTTGTAATTATCGGTAATGTAAATTTTAGATAAGCGTAACGCAGACCGTTATCGTCGTTAAGTATACATTCGGTCGAGCCATCGATGAGTGTAAAAGTTCAAGGGATGTCCGGGTTCCAACGGAGCCTCCTAGGTAGGGCTGTAACGAATATTCGAATAATTACAGCCCTATTCCTAGCCTCCGATCAAGGGAGCTCGACGGTGTATATACTGTGCTTTACTACTTCGGCGTGCTATTCGAAATCTATAGCACTCGAGGGCGAGATGCATATAAAAAATATTGCTGTGTATCTTCTACGAGGCAAGAACCACTCCGGGTACCAAAGGGAAATAGGAAGGTCGATCGCAACGCGTCCGTTTACCTTTCACTGTTCCCTTCGTTTCCCCAGATTTACTCGGCCTCTATTGCCCTTTATTTTTTATACAGCTTCCCGCAGAAAATCGATTGCGCGCGAACTTACACCGGTGAAAATTGAACCGCAAAAGTGAGATATAATTTCAGCGGTCCCGCGGAGCAAACCGAAGCAGCGAGAGGTGGACGCCGGGAAAGGCGAACAATTCACGTGGAAACGTCTCGATGTTTACGCTGTTCGAGCATGATTGATGGATGCACGGGGAATCGTTGTAATTACCGGGCTACCGAGAAGTAGGCGGACGTTTTAATTGCTCGTTGCATAGCTTCCCGTATTTTTCTCCTCTTTTCATCGAAAACCGTCTGAGAACCTCCGCCGAAGATGCAGCTCGGGTCGGAAAAGCCGGTCGCGTCCATCGGTACCCCACTTTCTCACGATTACTCTGCCCGCGTCGAGAATGAAGGATTAATCTGCGGCTGCTTGTTAAATATAATAATATGATTATCACCGGCACGAACTAAGCGAGATTCCTGGATCGACAGGCCTCAATTACACGCCTATCTTCCATCTATCGCGAATGGTAATGAAATAACAGCCTCGCCTCGCGTGATCTTCCCGTAATTTCCAACCCGGCCTAGGCGGATATTATCGAGGTGCAGTGAATTCTTTCTCCGTTTATATCCAAATAGAAAGACCGCCTTCTTAAACGTGTAGATTAGTTTGACAGTTGGAGCGGGGCCTTAGCTAACTATTACTTCTCCGTTCTAATTCCGGGGACCGCTAGAATAATTCTCCCATTGTACAAAAACGAGCACACGGAAATGGAAGGAATCAATCGAAGCAAAGCTGACGAAGAAAAGGCTGCAGATACAGGAAGAGGCATCGAGGGGTTAAAGGCGATCGCAAGGTCAGTCCACAATTTGGAGAGTGGCGCCTTTCTTCCTCGCCGGGAGGGCAGCTGGCCCCCTACCGCTACCTCTTCACCCCCGACACCCAAGACGTCGATTAAACGGCACCGCAATCTTCGAGCGAGCGTGCAGAACTCACAGGGTCGTGTATCCCGTGGCTCGTGCAAGCTAACTCAACTTAATAATCACGCGACTACAAAGAACAAACCCGAGGAATCAATAAGAGGCGCGGCGAAAAAAGAGGACACCGTGGAACACCCTAAAGGAGCAGTCCGGCTTTTTCCCTCGATCGTCCAGACACAAAGAAACTAATAACGCCCGATACAAAGCTACCAAGAAGTTGCTGGACGTCTTGATTACTCGCCTCGCCATCCCCTTACCGTCTGCTCGAGGATTTCGTTCTTGTACGTATACGCGAGCCGCTCAGACGAACGTGGACGCGCGAAAGCGTGGCCACCTAGGACGATATCGGTGGTTAGACGAAAAGGGACGAGAAAACGAATCGAGCATCGACATGCCTGAATCGTTTTTCGAGTCGGGGCATGTGCCGGCGTTCCCATGTAACGCGCTCGCGCGTCCGCGCGCATTAATGAACCCTCGAAACCAGGCTTAAGCGCGTCGCGGGCTTCGTGTTCCGGCAATTAGTTCGCCCCCGACTCGCGAGATTCGGAGGAGCGATACGAATTTTTCGGATACCCAAATGATTTGAGAGATTATTTATTTATTTATTTATGTAAATACGGGTGCGAACCCTTTGGTAAGTGGTAGGGTATCCATAACAGAAGACGGAGATGTGTAACAAGTGGCAAGATGCAGTGTACGCAAACGCAAAAGGAATTAGACAGAGTTTCAGCTTGTTCCTGGAAGACACGTTGGTGTTCGAATAAAAGAATTATCTTCGATGGTTCCGAGATTTGTTTGGTAGAAATGGGTGGAGGGTGCGTTACGGAGATTGGCGTATAGTTCCTCAGCGTTCAGCTTCGTTTGAAGTAACAGAAAGTTTGTATTATGGTGATGGCGATGTTAAGTAATCAGTTGGTTTTGTTGGAACCGAAGGGTTCGTTGGCGACAAAGTGGAGAGTGAAGCTGTCGTGGAGTGGTTCGAGTCGTTGAGCGTGAAATAGCATTTAGAATTCATGGGGGCCTCCTTTATTTCGAAGAACCTAATTCCTATTAATTCTGTGAAATATCGCGATCGACGCGTGAATTAAAGGAACTTTGTTCGCCGAATTGGTTCGACGGGCACTGGGCGGGCGTCGATTTGCATGTTATAATTCAACTCCGTTGATTTCCGCGCGTAACGCGAGCCCGGTCAGGCAATTCGAGAAGGCTAGCCGACCAATTTGTAACGTAATTTAAAATTTCATCGGGCGTGTATACATTTTTAAGCTCGTATTTCGCGGAATATCAACGCGGCCGCGCTCTTCAATCTTCCGCGTCAATTTTCATGGAGAAATTACTCGACGCGGCGCGGCGACACGCGTCAAAACGCCTGTGTTCGTGAAAAATTTATAGAAACCTGGTCGTCATTCGACATATAAACTACGCGACACAAACCAGGATTGCCACTGGCGAAAGAGAATTGTCAACAATGAGCAGGGGCGAGGGGTGTACCCAGTGCAAGGCACCCGGGCCCCACGCTGTACAGGGCCCGCAAAAAAAGAAAAGAAAAATTGAAGAAAAGCGAAAATAGAAAAGAAGAAAATTAGAACGCAAAAGATTGAAATTAAGAAAAAAGAGATTGGAACATAATTTCTAATATAATAATATACTAATTCAATATTATTAATGATATGGCAATAAAGAAATCATATATTCAAATATGTTGATGTTTACTTCTTTTATCCTATTTTCTTTATTATTGTTATCATTATCCTTTTTTTCCGCGATTTCGTTCTGCGAAAAGATGTTATTAAGACGTTACGATTTTTTACCGTTGAGAAATTATTTCGGGCCCCAAATTATATATCTTGCATTATATCTTGAATTATATATCAAATTATATATGAAAAAATATATCTCGCACCCGGGTTGCTTTATAGAGAAGGCCGGCCTTGACAATGAGAGCATAGGTATCGCGACTCAACTATGTTACTTTCCGATTGATTAATTAGACCAAAGTGTCTGAAATTCGCGAGATTCCCCGAAAACAAATGGCAGAAAGTGTTATGTGTCATAATAGTTGAAGAAGAACGCGGATATGGAAGGATCTTAAATGCATCGACGAGTTCCTTGGTCCAGGCTCGACATAGCTTCTCGCATCCTGTCAAGACATCGCCAATACATCCTGACGGAAACGAAGCGAGGGGAGCACAAGATTAGAACCGTGCTGTTGGCTTCTCCCAGTGATGATGTATCAATATGTGCTTGCACACGAACCAGGAAGATGCACACAAGAAAATTACTTTGCTATTCTTAGTCTTATGTCTCGCGAAAGAATAAAACTTATTTTTAAAATAAACTCGAGTGCGTGTGTTTTCTTAGTGCTAGACTTATGTCGCATAGATTCCATGAATATTTGCTCCCGCTTCGAGAGCTAGAAATTTCACAGTGGAATAAGGGAATTTTCGCAGCGCAGCAACTAACGCTGCTCCTAAAGTACACGATGAAATAGAGCGATCAGAAGTTAACAACCTCATTCCCTTCCGCGCTTTATCTAAACACGGCATTCGCATTACACACACACACATACGTCCTCGCCTGTGCAACACCCACGCGCATTCACGTGACACGAGCGAAGCACGCGCGCTCGGCATTTCTTTGGAATTTTCAAACGCATTCTCGGACGCGAGTCCGCATGGAATCCTCGTTCATCGTGATTTTTCCTCCTGAATACGACCGGCGAAGCCGAGACACCCGCTTCCTCGGTACCCGCGGAAATGCGTATGAATATATTTCTAGGAGTTCGCGTAGAATTTGATCCTCTATTCGCGGGGCATATTTTACGCGTACCGCGCGCGATGAAATTCGCGAAGCCGGCGAATGCGAGCGACGTTACTTTTCGAACAGTCGCTTCGAGTTTTAATTGCCAGCGGCGAAAGTGTGATCTGATGAGACAGCTAATAATTCCATTAATCTCCACATAATACATTTACTCTGACAAATTACCCTGCGCCCCTTTCCAAAGTACCGGAAACACTGGCGGCGCTCTTTCTTGTACAGTTTAATCACGAAAACTACTCCGATCCCGCTGAAATATATCAGAGGGGGGGGGAAAAAAGTCAACAGAGGCAGAAGTTTAAAAAGTTCCACATTCCCTTCGACGAATTTTCCTACTTTCCTCTCCCATTCCTCCTCCTTTCTCTCCGGCGGAAAGAAAATAGACTTCCAAACGCAAGCGATATTCCACCCTCTCCATCAGCCCCTAGACTTACCGAAACTTTTAAAAATCGAACTCCGCGGGCATTATCGACGCCGAGCAAAGAAGCCACGGCGATAATACTCTCGGCCTTTCTCGCGCCGTTTCGCGAGAAGCTTCTAGCCGGAAGCTAGATAACGCCCCGCGAATCCCCGGCCCGGTCCCGGTCGAATAAAAGTTCCTGGGACTGTTTGCTTCCGTGTTCCTTTATCGTCGGCGTCCAATCGAGATTAATTGCCATCGAATCGCCGAATGAAATCTCTATTGAAACGCGGCGTCTAGCCGGGCCACGGTCGAAGGGAACGGAAGGAAAAGGGAAAGAAACTTGAGAAAGAACTCCCACCGCCGGCTCTAATTAACACTCTGACTACTGCGTCACTCATATACGAATGATACTCTTGCGCTGACTATAAAATCAGGCGAATAAAAATTTGCCACGGGAAATCCAAGTGACTCCACGTGAAATCCACTTTCTGCATCGCAGGGTAATATCGAAGGTGCTTGCAACTTATTAACGTTTCAGCTAAAAACGTCCTAGTTCCGCCGAGGAGTTTTTAAGTCCACGTTTTCTTTTTTTACGCAATTAAATTCCCTCCTTCCCTTGTGTTCGACGGTGAAAGGAAGCCGGGGCCAAAGAAATTGAGCAATCGTCTCAATGCTAGCGTTGAAACAGGGAAGGATAAAGACCGGTTGCCCGGATGAAGCAACCAGGGGGATGAAATTAGCGCAACCGGCATTTTCCCATAAAGAATTAATTCGTTCGCGTGGCATCGGCCAGCCAGAGATCAGAATTAAGGGGAACAATCGAAGGGAGAGGGGGGGACGGAGGGAGAGCGGAAAGGCTGGGGGTTAATCGGATTTTTCCCCATAAAATCGTACCTTCTCACGGAGCTTGGCCAGCTTCCTTCGATTTCCTTCGGCTGTAACGACCTTACAATGGCTCCTGGAAAAGCCAATGGCTCCGCGGACCTCGAATATGTTGCCGGCCAGACCGTGCAAGAGGCCGATAGAACTGAAACTTTCCGAAGATAACGATTCCCCGCGATCCTTTAACTGCGCGCGCGGAGCACCGAGCTAACTCGTCGTTTATAATAAACACCGACGGCGGAAAGTTGCCGGCCACGGCGCAATAACGTTCCGTCGAGGGGGTTCGTTAACGACTTTCCCACCGAGTTTTCTCGTTTTTGAACTGCACAGGGCTGCCTCGCGCCCCCGTGAACACGGAATTCGATGATGTTCAACTCTTCCGCGCCTGGCCCAAGCGGTTCTCGCTCTGCCCCCCCCCCCGCGCACGATTGAAATTACGTTTGATAAAGTTGCCGGCCGCACCGACGAATATCGGATGCTTCCGCAGTAAAGTTTTAATAAAAGCAAATGAAACACTGCACGCTCTCCTGAAGGAACGCGCTCGAACGGAAGACGGAATAAGCAGGAAGAACGGTGGATACTGAATTTGTCTCTGAAACTTTTAGAAGCACTTACTACACGCTCGCTGTTCCTTCACTCCCGTATTTTCTAATTATCGGGATTCTTGACTCGGACAAATAATTTCCAGGTAATTCCGCGTCGTTGGCGACTCGACGGGGTAAAGCTTGACAGTATAAGGGCACGCGCGAAGGAAGGGAATTATTGAGTTGAATACCAGACGGGATGAAATATTTTTCTTACGGGTCGAGTAATTTCTAGGAAGGAGCTGGGTATCGCCCACCACGGCGAAGCTCGATACGATGATGTGCTAAGAGGATCGGAGAAGAGCTGCGAGTTAACGAACTTCGAAAGGGAAGAGAAATCGCCCGGCCTCGTATTCCCCGTGTAATATCGCCGTGTAATATATCGCTGTTCACGGGTGGCGCGCATGAACTCGGCAATTACCTATCGAACGACGTAATAGCGTAACCTTATTTATATTCCGGATTTCCAATAATGCAATTCATTAGTCTCGACGCTGGTCCAGCGCCGGAGAAACAATGCCTCGTCCCCTGGAGCTCCTCCTTTTCTTTTCCTCGTTTCCTGCCTTAATGCTTCTTCTTATTCTCTCTTCCCTTCGCTGCCTGTGTCCCTATATACAGGGTGTCTCATCGATTTCGTTGCAGAGCCTTCGTTGGTGAATGTAGCTTCTTTCCTCGACACAAATATCGCGACAAGAAAGGAGGATTCTTTGCTCACTCCCAGGGAGATGTATGGGAACGTGACTGGAGAATTTTTAATGTAATTCGTACTAAATTCGCAGCTGCTTCTATCGTAGTGTATTAGTTTCAATAAATTTTACTCGAAACTGTTCTTAAAGTAATGGAAAAATGAAAACCTGTGAGACGCGTCTGACTATATGCTGACCTACTTCACTCGCGCTCCTTCTCGCTCTGTAGCTTCAAACTGAAATCAGTGATTAATATATCTAGAATTACATAAAAAATTCTCAAGTTACATCGCCGGATATCCAAGTAAACTCTTTAAATCGTACAACATGAAAAACCTTTTCCCGCCATCGGGTTCGACGAGAAAGAGAATCACGAAGACATCGTGGACTCCTTCGTAAAAAAATTCTCGTAACAGAGTCAGTGAAACACCCTGTACACGCACTACTTTTATTCCCTGCCACTTTAATCCTTCACCCCCAGCTTCCACTTCTTATCCCTCCTTTATTTCTTACGTTATTCCGCTCCCTTTTCCTCGGGAATCCTCTCCATTTCGCGCAACTTGCAGGCACCGTACGCTTCGCTTCATTTTCCTCCTTTTTCCTCCCCCCCAAAAAGAAAACCATCCAGCCTACGTGCAACGACACACTAATTCTCGTCCATCCCTCTGTTCCCTCTTCTTCCCTCTCAGCTCCACTCTTTCCCGCTCAAGTCGTGATCGCCCTCCCCGCGTCTACCATAATCCGTGATTTTTCCTGTCCCCGTCATTTTCTTTCCCGGCCGGGCTTATTCTCTTACTGCCGGCTCGGTGGCTCCTCCTTCGCGGTACAGCATCTATCTCCATCTTTGTGGCCGGTTTTCTCATTGAAAGGCCGCGCGATGCACTGGCCTAAGACTTCTTCATTCGCCTGGGAGGAAACTCCACCTTCTCCCTTTCCTTTCCGGCGTTACGCTCGCCCGTCTTCCGCAACCTTTTATTTATATTACTCTTATTCCACGGCTAGGCTCTTATCTTCATTTTCCCCCTTCATGCGACGATCCAGGATCCACCTTTGACTAAAGAATTCACGCGTGCAGGCCGTTTTGCGAAGATCGATCCTCGGTAATGAAACACCTGCCGCCCGTACTCCGCGCGCCATCCAGGCGAAAAAATGTAAGAGAATTAAATCGTAACGCAATTTCGAGGAACGATTAAAACGCGAACGCAGCCTCGCCTAGAAAAACGTGGCGCCTGGCAAAAAATTCAGGCAATTATGAATTTCGAAAACTTTTCACCCCTCCGCTCGCCTCACTCCACGCCCCCCCCCCCCGTAATTGCCCTGTCGTTTCATTAAAACTGATCGATATTTAATTCGAGCCCTCCGGCAAATTGGGAATTCATTTTATCCCTGGGAGGTCCAATAAAAGCTTCCTTCGAACAATCTCTCGCGCGAATGTTCACGGTTTACTCTCTCCTCGTCTACGGCCATTCCGCTGCGTATTTCATTCCGCTCAGATTATTCTTAAATCTGTCGCCCAGCCGTCCGTTCTTTTCGCTCCTCCTCGCGTCGTTTGCCTCGGTCGTATACTCCCGCGTTTCTCCGCCCTTCGCCTCGCCCTTATTGCCCATTACCCTTCCGCGTGGAGGGGTCGCCGCGTCGCGAGCGCCGGAGAGGGTTGAAGACGCTGATGGCCCAGTGACGTAGGTATCCATTGTTTACGAGGCTGCGAAATAATTTTATGACACCCGGCCGCATCTTTTATTACGTTTTTATATATTTGCTGGAACGTGCAAGTCCCACGTTCCAAGTTCCACCCCCGCCCCCCTTTGGGCCGAATGAAAATGGACGAGCGTTGAATTGGAGAAATAAAACGAAGCTTCGGTGGTCGTTCCTGGATGATTTAATCCTTTGGACGGTTTTCAGGTGGTATGCTCTGCAGTGGCGGATTTACCCAGAGCCCCTTTTTAAGGAGACATTTTACTTTGATCGGCCGAAAAATGAAGCTATATTTATAGATTTTTTTCTCAATGAATACAATATATAATGAAGTAAATCTTTTTGGAATTTATTAAGCTACTCTTATATTATACAGAAAAAAATTAAAAAGATTGTTTTTAATTTGTTTCATATGTTTTTTTATTGCGTCAATGTGACACCTACAAACAAGAGTATGTTCGTGGCGTAGGTGATCTGAAATAAAAAATTCGAAAAGATTCTGAATCTGTATGAGTGTGGCTATCGCCCGTAGCTCGATTAACAATTCTCGTTGAGGAATAACAAAATGGCACCGGGTTGAAAGAAAAAATTCCCCAAAAGAGTGTTTTCTCGAATGTTCCCCGAGAAAAATCTCGGTTATTTTTCGACAAAAATTGTTGATTGAGCTACGGGCGATAGCGACACCCATACAGATTAAGAATCTTTTCAAATTTTTTGTTTCAGATAAACCTGAGCCTGGAAATCACCTACGCTACGAGCATACCTCTTTTTTGCAGGTGTCACATTGACGCTATAAAAAAAAACATATGAAAGAAATAAAAAAAAAATTTAATTTTTTTTGCATCATACAAGAGTAGCTTAATAAATTCCAGAAAGATTTATTTCACAATATGTTGTATTTATTGAGAAAGTAATCTTTAAATACCTTCATTTCGCGGCCGATCAAAGTCGAATGACCCCTTAAAAGAAAATTATAATTTCATCCAAACACTTGGTATATATTTTTTCTGTATTACTACATGTTGCCCGTTTCCGGTAGACTACCTCTTTAATCTTCCCGAAAAAAAGGGATCCTCAGAACGTTCGCCACCTGGGCCTATTTCCTTAAATCCGCCACTGATGTTCTGCCTCCCTGGACGATTTCAGTGCAGCACCTAATTCTCGCCTCGAATCCCGTTCCCCAAAGTTTGTATACTTAATTTCTCCCACTTTAATCGCCCGCGAGTGGGGAAACACTCAGCCGTTGTGTCAACGTTAAACATTTGTACAGAGAATCGCGTCGCAAACCGTGGGAGACAGTTTGGACAATGGAGGAATATTTGTTAGTGGAAATATCGCCTCGGAGAATTCTGAGCCGCGCTGCAGCCCTGTCCTGCCCCCTTTTCTCTCCTCCCCTTGTAACGTGGTAATGCTGTTCCCCGCGAAGAATTCTCTTCAGATTCAGCGCACGGCTCGCAATAATGCGCCGCTCGGAACAGAGTGCTTCGTCATCTTCGGACTTCAGCCACGTATCGAATAAACCGCGCAACTACCCGTTCCCTATTTACTGTTTCCCTGCACGCTCCCCGGCCGTTGTTCTTAACACCGTGACAAAAAGAATTTGTCGCGTAACCCTTTGAGGGGCGCCGATGACGCCGCGGTCAGCGTTCTGCTACGTGCGGCAATAATTAGGCAACGCGACGGCAATTACTGAACGTCCAGCACGCGCGCCAACGAATAGACGCGCCGATCTTCTTTGACCGTTTGCAGAATGAATGGTCGCTAATCAGTCGGGGAGCTGAGCCGCGTGACGCGCGTCCCCTTATGTCTAATTTAGTCCCGAGAAAGGAGAAAAAAGAAAGAAAATGAATTGTGTATTCTCAGGCTGTTCATCGATTTCGCTTCATTGAAAGGAGGTCTCGTGGTTTCATGTGGCGGCCAGGACGAAGTAGAAAGGAGGCAGAGAGTAAGACGCGGTTTGTTTGCAACATTTACACGGTGGCGCGCGTATTGAAAGTGGTGAAGAACGAGCGCCGTAGGTGAAAGTGAAAATGGGGTAAAAATACGTCGTCTACGACATTGAGAAGGTAGATAGGGGTACAGATATTGGCGGAGGAAATAGGAGAGGATGGGGACAGAGGCTACCGAGCGAGTATTGATTCTCTATAAAGGTTTATAATTAGAATTGTAGAATTATACGATTGACGTCTCAGACGAAATGAAACAGTAACGCGTAGAAGATGTTTGATAAAAATAAGAATGACAATGGAAGGGACGACTGAATCTCCATTATGTATCCAACATGCCACAATTAGAAGGAAGTTAATTATTCGCAACATAGCAGAGTAGACTGACAATGTACCGTGACAGGAATGGCTCGCTGGTTCCCGCTGAATATGCTTCTCCTCCATTAGCCACTACTGTGCCCTCCCTAAAAAAAAAACCTGCAATCTGGAACTCGAATGCATCGCTATAACCAGCGGGAATTATTTACGTGCTTGGAACGCGATTTTTCATTCATTTAAATTATTCGTGTAATTACGCAGTCACAACATTTCAACGGTGCGGAGGCACAGAAGCGCGAGACGCGAAAAATAAATGGAAGAAGTGTGTAATTATATATTTGCAGTTGTTCCAAAAGCACGAAACGCCGCCGCGTTAATAAATCACGTTGCTCTCGCAATTTAAATGACTTTTTTATTCACCCCGCATCCTATTATAACCGGCGCGGCGAGTTACCTGTTCTTAAATATGTATAACGCGCATCAGTGTGGCATTTGCAACATTAACTTTTCATCGCTGAACAAACGAACGGCACACGACGGGGGGAACAGCGGCGCGGAACCCCGACGCACGCGGCGAATTCGTTTAAAAATGAAAATCGAGCTCCCTATTTACGCCGGCTTTCGACAGTCTGCTAATGAAATATCGATTTTCTTCAAAGACCGACAGAATATTTGGGTCACACCGGATTACAAAAAAAAAAAAACAAAACATAGAAGCAGAAACATTGTTACGACGTACGTATGCAGGCTGCTTCGGTTTTTAATTATAAGTCCTAGCTTTTAAGGTCGATCGAAAGCCCGCAAGATTGACGGAGTGGATATTTTTATAAATCATCAATTTTCCTACGAGCTGCTTCCATGCCCCGGCGAAAGCGTGTCAAACGACGATTAAGGGGCCCTCGCGTGCTGGACGCTACCGCGAGAAAAACCACGAATCGCAAATGAACCTTGAAGACCTTCTTCGAGGTTTGCGGTGCCGTTCTACTTGCCTCAAGAAAGGATCGTGAAATTTTAATAACAATTCGATCGCTGTTGCGTAAAACGGTTCTCGAGAAGTCGATCGAAAGGTCGGACGAGTCTCGTTACTTCCAAGATATCGGAGCCGATCACTTTCACGTCCGACGGGGTAATATTTCCCAAACATGCGATAAATCTTCTAGATGACGAAAGTTATGGGATTTGAGGACTCGCAGCTTCGATCGTCTCGGTATAGGTACGTAGAAATTTCATCCCCCTATTCAGAATTACCATTTTGGAGCTGCAGCGCCAAAAGGACACCGGTGACTTTGTCAATACACAGCCAGCCATCGTTATCGTCGCGAATCGTTATCGCTTCGCAAGATGCACACAATCGAGCTTCCCTCAGGGGTGTATATACACGGTGAGAGTCTCCGGGTGCCGTTCGATCCGGAGGATCACCCAGATTCCTCAGGGCGGGCAGGGGCTGCGCGAAACATAAAGGAGGGAGGAAAATGGTTCGGTGTAAATGCAGCCAAGCCACCGACGACGACGACCACCGTCGTCGACGACCCCGAGGGCTGCCCTCGCTCGAGTGCTGGAAAGTTTGGCAGGCTTGGCTTTTTATCCCTAGACCAGACGCAAAGGGGCGTACTTACACACTCCATACCCCCCTTTCCGAGTCTACTTCGCTCTAGCCTCACCCCTATCGCCCCTCGCCACCCCCCTCGGTTCGCTCGAGTCCTCGGAACCGATATATAGATATATCCGGGCAGGGTTTCCTTTCGTCTCGTCGAGACATTAAAAATCCCTCGCTTTCCAGGCCCTCGAAAAGGGCGCGGTACCCTATATACATACACCCTCTGCCACCCACCCGTCTCAGGGTCTAGAGGAACGCCACTTATCGAATAAACCTCGACAAAAGTATAGAAACAGCCTGTCTTCCTTCAACAGGAAACGTCATCGTCGTCCCTTTAACGAAGAGTTTCCCTAACGGGCGAAAGCTTTCCGCGCCGACCGCGAAAACGACGATTTTCCTCCTGTTGCGACTAATGCACGATCCACTTGGCCGTCGAGAGCTCGGTTTCTTTTGCCTGAGAGAAGTTTAAGGATCTAACCAGCGGGCACTACCTTCGTGGCTTAGTAATAGGAATTATTTTGTCGCGCGGCGTGTGCGGAAGTTATCGAGAACGGAACGCATTGGTTGAATTTAATAACTACTGCGCCCCCAATCCCAGAATTCGTTATAATATCGAATTTTCATAACCGCTGATTGATTACACACGAAGCGAGCGGAAAAAGTATCGGTGAGCGAAACAAATAGGTGCCTGAATCGAATTTAATGTCCCCTTCAAATGAGAATCGATAATTTATTTCGCTACCGAGTTTTTGCGCGAAATCAATCAATTTGTCGCTATTGGAGGTATCGCGGAGAATGCGCATAATCGTTAACCGATTAAATTTTTCAATCAAATTTCATTGCCATCGCCTCGTATCGATTGATTCATCAGCGAAGAAGTAATCGAAAAGGTAATCACAAATGGAACGAATTCTTCCATCGAATTTACCGGCCCCTTTTAATGGAACTCCCCCGGAGCTGTTTCGATGCTCAAATATTTTTTTTTATCGCGAAATTAATTTTACGCCAACGAAATATAACCGTCCGCCGCTAATTGACGCTATTCTCCGGCCACGAATCATTATACACAGCCCGGGTGGCACGGCAACGAAGGAAACGTTCCTCCGCGTAAAATTTCTCCCCTGGCTGGCGCGCCTCGATTTTACGATTTTCCCACCAACTTTTCCCCGAAATTCCTTCTACTTCTCCCGATACTTTCCCGCCCAGAGACGTGCTCCCGCCGCTCGCGAGCTACGTGCGCCATTTCGCGGAGGAAATTACAGGAAGCGCAACGGTATTCCGTTTCCTGCGCGCCGAAGCGGTTTCGTGATCATAAGACTTCGTCGCCGAACCGATGCAAAAACCGACAGAAAGAAGCGAGAGACAGAGAGCGGAGGAGCAAAGCTGCAAGGGTTAAGGAGCAGGGAAAGAAGGTGGTATCGAGAAACGCGACCCGATTCCCGGAAAACAACGGGTACCGTTACCAGGCTGTTCCCATGCTCCACGGGGATCGTTACACAGGCCTCGATGTGTACGCGAAACAGCTTGTAATCGGAACATCGTGGCCGATCGGCGTATCCTGATAACATAAACCGCGGATCATCTTGCGCAACGTTTCGCGTTCCTCGGCTAATCGTGCATCCGTTCCGTGCTCTCTTCGCGTGCCTCGAACCCGACACGCGGACAGGACACGATCGATATGGAGGGCCCCGCGAGATCGATCACGGTCGATCGATTCCGCCAAAGGGGAAAGCGACCAACAAGAAACACTTGGTCATCAGTTATTACGGGCACAGTTAGTACGGCTGGAGACCGGGCGCTGCGAGATCTAATAATCGCGCAGCACAGCTGCCCTTTTCAGAGCTTAAGGGGGTATTCTACCCAAAAATTCTATTTTTTTTTGTTTGATTTTCAAATATTTTAGGGTTTCGAAAATATGTCTATAAAATATTAAGGTGAAATTCGAAAAACTCCCAGAGTTATAGAAAAATCGCCGAATTTTACAGAGGTGAATTTCCCCCCTGTAGAGTGAATCCGGGCAACAACAAAAAATTGCGTAATACATACCTACGTAGCCTCTACATATCCCCAAAGTTTCATAACTCTTTAAATTTCAGAGCTGAGCAATATTTGTCGGTACCGCGATGGTAAGCAGTACCCCCGCGGACCTCTTCATTACCGTTCAGCGACACGGATCTCTATGACGCTGTTCGAAGAAGTCCGCAGAGATTTCATCGTTCACGGGTCTCGCGAAATAATCGTGAGACGATAAGGAAGCCAAGAGAGGTTCTTCCTCGGGGCTGACTTCCCATTGTTCACCGTTGACAAAGCTTCTTCTATCTCCGGGCATTAACGCAATTAACTGATGTATCCTACAGCGTGCCCTTCGAAGCCCGTGCACCCTCCCTCTCTCGCCCCTGAAACGCTAATGTAATGGCGCTGGCAGAGACAGAGAGACACACCGCCGTAGCAAAGATACGACGCTCTGTATCGTAATTAGTATATAAAAGAGACGCGGCGCGTAATTAACTGGCTGACGAGCAGCAATCTTCGGGCCTGATCCATTTTTCCTTTTGAACGAGTCGGATTCAGCTGCTATTCTATGGCGTAATGACGGCCGGTTTCACGAGGGAAATTAGGGAGGACCTTTGACACGACCCCTGACGCGGCGTTTTAAACCGATTCCCCACCGTGTAATCGCCAACTTGACCCGTTCGGCTAATCCTATAAAGCTGTTGCTATGTAACAGCGCGTTTGTAATCGCGCGACAATTCTCTTGCAGCGTTTATTTTCCAATGGATTTATCGCCGGCCGCGCGGGCTGATTTGGATACCGCGCGCTGATGTGGCTTCATTGACGTCACGGGAAAGTGCGTTGGAAGAGTTATTTCCCCAAAACATACGCGTTCGGGGAAAAGACACTTCGGGCTGGGCTTGAATTTATTCGCCAACGACATTTGCAGCGAAGTTACTCCCGTGGGAATGGCTAGTTATTTACCGATGAATTTTCAGCCACTTGGCTGCCAGTTTATCGCTGACGAGAGCGCGGTTTATTTCTCGCTCGGCTGAGTCGATAAACATATCGCCGAGAATGGATCGGTTTTTAGGAAAGTTTCAACATCCGTGTATGAATTTCAGCCGATCTGCTTCTTTAATAAAAATAGCGCTCGATTAAAACGTCGGCCAGTGTGCGTCCTCCTATCTAAACGAAACGGGAAATGCAACTCTGTCGATCCTAGGAAATCCACCCAACGATTGCAGAACCAGTTACCCTCCTTTTTATTTCCCAACGAGCCTGCCGTTGTGACGTTAATAAGCCCAGTAGACTCCATCGCTGACGCAATGCCAGCGCTCCGCGTAATCACTATTTAATTTGTCATTGTGTTTCCAGCTGACACTAACTAGACTCCCGGGCGGCGGCGTGATAATGGCGCTTCCGCGGGATCACTATTTAATTTGTCATTCGACGCGCCATCGGGGGGCCTGGCTGCCTCTGTGCGTTCCCGCGGACGGGCGCGGATTTCACGCGTGAAAGCGTCCGGGCTCTTTCGAGGCTGTAAAACAATTTCTAAGACCAAGCCGGGGAGAGAATCCTTCTTTCCTCCCGTCACGCTTTGCGACGCGTCTCACGTTTCGCCCAGAGTCATCGCGAACTTGGCAATTTCTCACGGTGATTCCGCCAGCCGCTGAAGGGCAGACGGCCCCGACGAGAATCACCCAGACACCTTTCCCCAGAATTTCTAATCTAATTTCTGTCAAGTTTCTTACCGTCGCGGGTGCCACGACGAGGCGAAATTCTCCCCTGTCGACTCGTGAATAGAAAGTTCGTCATCGATTCGATCTCCTCGTCGAATTCGACCGCCACCTCCCTATCACCCCGAGTTCACCGAACGACGGCTGAAATCGAGGCGATTTCATATCTGCGTTTCTGGCTCCTCTCGTCTCGGCAGAGAATCGTTTCGACTGGAATGGCGCTCCCAGCCGGTTCGTCGACGTAATCGGCGATGAGAATAGCGGCATTGATGATAAACAGGCCCCGTTAAATATTCAGGAGACTCGACGCCGTTACTTTATCCTGTATTCCGTGTATGTAATTCGTCGCCCGTCGGAAATCCAGGGGTGTCGCGTTCGTGTGCCATTTTATATTTATAAACGCGACAGGGGGGCAGGTATTAGTGGCCGTGTGGGGATTCGCGATGAAAAAGGAACTGCAAAATGGTGGCTGTTTCGCCGCGTCTGCCCCGGGATATTGAACTGGAAACGTTGGCGACGCGAGACACGAAATCGCGCGAATCTACCAGCTTCCTCTACTCTTCGCCAGACCATTCGCCGCGTTAAATATACCCGCTTAATAACGGCATTAAGCTCGTTGCGAAATCAAGACTTCCTGCGATGCATCGTTCCCGATAAACAGCGCGCTTCATCGCGCTGCGACTTCTCGATCCGAGGCGGCAGAAACGGCACCGGGCGGAGCAATTTTCAATCGCGAGCAACTTCCCGCCCGCCCTGCCGACGTCGATTTTCCTATTTGGTCAATCGGCGTGCACGCGAGATCTCTCCTCTTTGAGGACCGTGATTTGTGCCCGAGCCTTTTAAATCGTTTAAGAGATTAACTTAAAAGGTCCCCTATATAGCGTGACGACCGCCGCCGCGGTGCCAGGCCTCTGTGCCCCTCGATTTCCGTGGCACGTACGCGACGCACCCTTTTCGAAATGTGCCGGGGCACAGATCCGCCGACACCGGCCTGGAAATATCGATCGGCCGTGTACAAAGGCGGTTGGAAAAGAGCAAAGGATTCGGGAGCGTCGAGGGCCTACGCGCGGCCCCATACAAATCCGCGCACGCTAGCCCGCGAGGACCATTCAAGAGGATGCGGGCCGATGAAAGAGGGTCCTGGACGCTCGCCTGCACTTTTCTACCGGCGAACTGTTGAATTATGACGCGAATTATACCTCGTAACCTTCCCCCGGGGGGCCTGCCTCGCGTTCAAGAAGTCTAGACCCTTTTGATTTTATAGTGGAGGGCGTTTCGTCGGAGATATTTAACCTGTTCGAGTGGCGGGGCTAGCTTTCGTCTCGACGAGCGTTTACCTTGGCAGGAACGCTCGCGAGAGGTTTGCTAAAAAGCAAGCCGCGGAAGATGGCTCCCGTAATTGCTCCCCCGTTTTGCGTGTAACTCCTGCTCGCGCGGCATCGGGCGAGATTTTCGACCGGGGCCGTTGACGTTTCAGGATTCTCACGGTTGCCAGTGGAGGACTGCTTAAGAATCTTTGGTGTGTAATCGTTGCTGGCGGTGCCGGACACGGGGTGCAGTTCGGAGTTCTTGAAAAAGTCACGGGATACAAGAAATATGAGCCACGTAAGAATTTCTGGGGTTCTGCGATTTTACCCGCAGGGGCGCTCTATTGTTTCTGGGGCCAGATTGTGATTTAATGCCATGCTCAGGCACAGCTCGCGGACAGGCTTCGCGCATAAATTGTGTGAGAAAGAGGACGTTCTGAAACGCAGACAAGTGTTCCTAAATCGATGGTTAACATAATGCACCGTCATTTTGTACATTCGTCGGTAACTACAGCGTTTGAATTTTATAATTGAGGATGTGGTTTCGAGCTATCATTCTATGTAGTCTGTTAGCTGCCATCCTGGATCTTGGGCCCAGGCTTTCACAAGTTTTGTATTACTTTCAGCTGCATAAATTGTTCAGTTTAGCGTGCACTTCTCACGTCCCAATGTTCTTTTAATAGATTATTCCTACAATTTTTACAATCACCAATCGAGTCTGCGTAAAATGTCCCAACGTGTGTTTGAATGAATTTAAAAAGATACCACCAAGGTGTCCCATCAAATGGAAAACTCGCGACAGGTGACTTTGTAGATTTGCCGGATACGATCTGACAGTAACTGTCGTTACGTATGCCAACGGATGTGGAAACAGAAAATCACGGATCCCCGAAATGTGGGAAATGTCGGATGCCCTAGTCACCTGTCGCGAATTTAAAACATGTTAGGTCTCGTGGAAACTGCCGGCTGCCATATGTTATACGAGCTTCCCCGGCTGAAAAGTACAGTGAGAGCAAACAGTAGATAATTACCCTTAATACCCTAATGAGGCTTATTGAATCTCGCAAACAAGATCTAATTGCAAGTGGACTGCAGAGCGAAGGGTCGCTAAACTACTTATAACATCGCATATGAAACTATTCAGATGTTTCGCCACGATAAAGTCGTTTAAAGAAATTTCTTTTAATTTCTTCATAGACTGAATAGAGGATTTAAGAACAACCCCTCCACCGAAGGCCGCTCAAAGACTGGCTTGAACTCTCTCGCTCGCAAAATCTGTCTTCAACAGGGAGGCGTTGATAGCACAGACCAGCTGAAAAAATAGCCCGCACTGTTTGGTCCTTGGAAATTTTGCAATGGATTCACGGTGCACCGGATCCAGCGATCGTGGCCAATGTACCCACCCCTTCCTCTTCAATTCTTCCTTCCTTCGCCCCGACCCCCTGTCTGGCAATTTTTTTTGTAAGTACCATTCATCGAGCGAGCTCTAATTGAAGCGAATTCGGCCCGCGAGGTAGGGAATATATTGGGGAAAATTTTTTCGTTTCCGTCGGCCGGCAGTGATCGCCGCGTGCCGTATGATCGATATCTCGTGGAAGTGTCTGATGCTGTGATTGGTCGTAAACAAAGAGAGAAGGAAAAACCCCGGGAACAAAGGACGTGCAACGTTTCGAGAGAGGGTGGATAGAGACAGATCGGGGAAGAGCGGGAGAGAAGGGGAGGCAGGGAGAGACTATCGTCGAACGACGAATTAAATGACGTTTTCGTATTCAGTCGCGAGGACTGTCGCCCACCCCGGAGATGAAAGAGGCTCTCCTCTCTCTTTCTCGCTGTCAGCTCTGTCCCGTTCCTCTTTCCCCCCCTCGCCCGTTGTCGCCGCCCTACGCGCGCAAACCACCCGGCTTCTCTATCGTTCCACTTCCATCTAGCCCGTTTATCCTTCCACGGGGTGATCTATGTTACAGTTTACAGGGGATTTCGTTATTTAGCCGCGGTGGCTTCGCGATGAGAGACGCTTTGGACCGTGGCCACGGGGCTTCCAGAGATACGTATGAAATACTGCGCAAGCTTCTCGTCCGGTTCCCAAAGTTCGCTGATCGTTTCAAGCGTTCCGTAACCTAGACACTGGTTTTTATCCTCTCTCCTCATTGCCTCAGCTTCGCGGCGACGAAGAGAACGCTTACTCTCCCCTGACAGAGAAGCGAGGCTTCAAAAGCGTCGCTATCGAGCCTGGCCCAAGATCTGCGAAAGCTCCGCGGCGGACACTGGCAACGATCTCGTCGACGATTTTTTAACAGCACCGCATCCGCGCCTCCCCACGCGAAACTCCTCGTTGCTCCGTGAATGGGAGCACGCCGCGAGTACAGGTTACGCCGTGGTATCTCGTGTTTCCGGTTCTTTATGACGTCTTATCGATCGTTCACGGGGTTCAAAGCGACCCGGTGTGTCGGCTCGATTGCTCCTTGTCAATCGGGCTCGGTCCAATCTTTTCCAGGACCAGCGACGGTGCCGCGTCGCAGCTAACCGTGGGAGTAAGCTTCAACGTCGCGTGTCGAGAAATTCGCGAATGCCGATTATCGTGCTTCGGGATCGAATAACCGTGGCAGAATCTGGAGAAATTATACTCCACGCGAAACGCTTCATTTGCAAACTCCTATGCCCGATGAATATTATAAAAGAGAAGCACGATTAGAAGATTCAAGGAGTCTGATTTGCTTACTTATTTATAATAATTTTTAAACAATTTGGTCACACAGAGTAATCTATAGTTGTAATATGTTGTGATTTCATTTACTGTAAAATTCTGTACAATCGTTGCAAGAATCAGTTCTATAACCGCTTTGTAACTTATATAGAACCTAAAAAATAAAAGTTATAGAACCTAAAAAATAAAAGTTATAGAACCTAAAAAATAAAAGTTATAGAGCTATATAGGAACCGTAACTTATACTTATATAGTCTGATATTTAGGTTCTTTATAACGGTTATTCCGAATAAAGGTTCTTCATAACACTTTCAAGAACCGAAATCTTTATAATAACGGTTTCAAGCCCTGATTCCGCGAGTTTTTTTTTTATTTTCTAATTATTTACTAATTTACTTCGAAAACGATACAACGTCCCGTTCATATAAAGGCAAATTAAAATACAAAGCTCCGATGGCACGTGATTCTCTCCGTTCCCCCAAATCCCCACAACCCCCTATATAGGAAATACGTATAGTATTATGAATCAGCCCGCGCGCAGACATGTCTCGATATTCACCTGTTTGTCTATCTGTGCAAATTTTGCGCCCGGCCGCTCTTCCCATTTTCTCTGTACAAGCAAGCCAGCGGGCGGGGGCCCGCGCGCAAATAAACTACTCGCTCGCTTGCTCACTCGCGCGCTGATAAATTAGAACGTCCCTCTCGCGTGGCAGCCTCGAATTGATTCGAGAGCGGCGCGTGCGACCGCCGCGAATTAACGTAATGGACGGCGGTGGAAGGGGCTGACTTTCAAAGGTACTCGAAATCCAGCCTGTCGCTCGATCTCTGTATAAATAACGATTAAAAACCCCGCCACCCCTTCGCCCTGGTCCATGTCTCAACCAACGGCGCGGGCTTCCTCGAAGACTTTTCTAGATCAAACTCTAATGAAGCTTAAGATCCTGAGTATGTACTACCCCTCCAGCATCGTAAGCAAACAAGGCACTCTGACCATTTCGTCTTATTTCCAGGCACAGAATCATCCCCCGAGTTGTCCCTCGTAAGTCAATACACTCTGTATAATCGTACAATCTTTTCCACCCCCCATGATGAGAAGAATAAACCGCCCAGAGACAGGGTGACGAGATTCCTAAACATACATGGTGGAGAAGCCCTAGACAAGAGTAATGGAATGACACCACCTTCGGTTGGGCAGCCGCAGCACCAATGTACCCGCTGCTCTCCAGAACCAGTAGCCAAAAACACATTTGACGGTTCACACCCTCGCCCTTCGACCCGGCCGGTTCTAGCACACTCGACACGCGAGTGGCAGCGTCGAACGCCACGGATTAGCTTTCGTTTCTATCCAGTGTCGACGAGCTAAATGGTCCCCCCTGGTAAGTGGTTTTCGAGACTCCGTAATGCGACTCGTTAATCGTGCGAGCCGCGAAGCTCGGCCGATTTGTCGCTCCTCCGCGCGGCCGCATATACACGGCACGTAGTACATACAAAACGAGCGCGATTACGCGCGTACGGGCCCGGGGCAGATTTATCGGTCGGACGCAGCTCGCAGGAGAAAACGAAAACGATCCCCTGAACGATGCCCGTGGCGTGTTTACTTCGAGGGGCTCCACCAGGCCACGGAGGCTGCACCTTCGCCGCCGCGCGGAAAAATGCCCCGCTTGTACTCGCGACGATTTATATCGCTGTCGCGACAGTAGTTCGAGAGGGCGGCCGAGGAAGAGAGGGGGTCTCGGTTTCTGGATCGGGTTTCACCTATTCCGCGTACCCTTCCCGCCTCTGGACAAGCTCGAGGTTCGTTTGTAGCAAGTGCTTGGTAGGGCGGACTAACGAGGGTGCACAAACAGATGAATCGAGATATCGTGATATCGAGGTTTTAAAGAAATTTCGTAAACAGACGCGGAATTGATGTGCGCGACACTTGATCCTTGCTTTAATTTAATTTAGGGTAAACCAACTAGTAATTGACCGCATACCAGTGAATGACCATTAGGCAAAGAAATGTCAATTATAAATTTAAACATTACTATATGTTTATAAATGGAGTGTAGTTGCAGTTTTAATATCCTATAGTTTTAGTTACGTGTATTAAGCAAACATTAATAAGTACAATTCTTATTAAAAGCACGCGGTCATTTACTGGGCTTCTACACGTTTTGCATTTTATAATTGTTTTTTTTTTTTAATTACGATAAGAATAAGTAATTATTTTTATAGAAATTTCAAGAAAAATAAATTCAAATGCAATTTCAACAGTTGTTTTGTTGTTATACATAAATATATTCAAGTATTAATCTCAAAGGTCCATAGATTCAACAATTCGGTCATTCACTGATTGGTTTACCCTACTTTATTATACGGATGACTCATTTTATACACGAAGGTTTACAAAGTATTGTCAGGAAATAAATTAATGGGACGTTATTCAGACGCTGTGTTGGTGGCCATGACTCGTCGTGCTTGTACTTTGAAGGAAGTCAGTGAAAATCCAAAAAAGTAGAGTCTGTCAGCATAGGTATTAGCTAGCTTGCACACCCTAGTAGCCGGATCGGTGTGACAAAAAGAGGTGTAATACAATTTGGGCTTAAACAGAGGAAAGCTCCTGACTCGTCTTTCAGGTGCATTTAAATTAGTTTTTGCTGAAGAAGTTGTGGGCAGTCTATGTGGTCCATTGAACAATTAGAAAAGAAAGACCAAGACCGAAAAGCCACCCTGCTGTCCTTCAAGCTGTACATCCCTATAACTTTAAGAGTGAGTACCAAGTAGATCGCGGGAGTAGAATATGAAAGCAGAGTTTATACTCCCTTAAGGAAACCCCCTTAAGATTGTGACATGAATGCAAGGCTGACTCTATCCAGAGTATCTACATATTAATAGAAAAGAGTGGTCCCACTTTAAAAGGACGTCAACACCGATCGAAGATGTGACTGACAAAAACGAGAAAAGGCGAGGGAGCCAGCTTAGAGGTCGGTCGCGACGTAACGGCGAGAGGGTTAATCGAAGCGATTTGTCCTTTCGTCGGCATGATCGCGATTACGGTTGCCCGGAGAGATGCAGATTTATCGATGGAATCCCGATCGCTGGAGAAACGAGCGATGGCCTCGTCCCGATCCACCTCCACCTCCGTCGACTTTCCTTTTTCATCCGCTCGTCCTCCTGCGAGCGTGAAACCGGTTCTCCAGCCGCGGAATTCCAGACTTTCCTTCAAAAGCGAATTCCTTCTCCTCGGCTCGGAACGTGGAATCGTCCTTGCCGCGTTCTACGGGCAACCTATTTTCGGCGGGCAATCTTCCGTCAACGATCTCATTGTATCGTCGGATCCTTTTAACGGAGAGTAATTTTACTTTTACTTTATTACACGGACGACCCCATTTATATACAAAGGTATACGAATTATTGCGAGGAAATGAATAGGAAGTTATTCAAACGCTTTGTAGAGAAATCAAGATTACTGAACCGACAAAGGCTATGCAAAGTGTGCTTGGTCCCCCCCAAAGAACTATATCGGCAATTTACATCGATGTTGAGTGTAAGGAGCTATTTCAAAGAAAGCAAAATTGAAGCTCAAGGGAAACTGTGTTGCTGGACTTAATGGGCAAACAATTTACACCTCGTATCCTGGGCCCACCCACGACCACGGTGCCGGAGGCATATTTAGCGCAACGTATTCCGCAACGCTGCGCGGCAAATCACGCGAGCGCAATAATATCGCCGCGGCCGTTTTAATAAGAACGCGCGAGGGCCGTTTAAATTCTAACTCGTCGTTAATCGATCGCAGGGATTTCAATGGCCGTGCGGCCGGGGCATATGATCGCGCCGAAATATATTTACCAGCTAAAAGCCGAAACGAACGCGTAGAGAGCAGAGGCGAGTACATAGCGCGCAGGCGCGCCCTTTGCGCTGGAAATTAATTTAACTTCAACACTCGATGCGGGGGGCCCGCTTTAATTGGCGACAATTCGTTAAAAAGCCGGTCGGTCGTCCGGCAAATTCCATCGTTCGGAAGTAATTTTAATTACGCGCACGGAACCGCGACATTTTCAACGTCGACGCAGACGTTGCGGCTGAAAAATCCTCCTACTCACTCCCTCCCACTTCCCTAAATATTATCCCTCTCCCTTTCTGCCTTGCTGTTTGCCCGCCCCAGCACGCGAGATCCGCGCGAGGTCCGCGGCCGAGCGCGCTGCGGGAGGATTGTTTAATTCGACGCGCTGTCATCGTAACGCGGTGAACGAAAAAAGAAAAAATGATTTTAATCGGGAACCGGTGACCCGATACGGATGAACGATACGGACCCCCGGCACTGAAATACCAGGGGAATCAATAGGGCGCAACGGATCCGGGGTTAATTAAATTTCATTCAGATTTTTGGAATTATCCGGGGCCGCTGGCGCGTCGCAATATTCTCTCCAGCGGGTGACACGATTTCCACCGGTTCCCGGGCTATTACCGAAACACAACGCGTCACCGTGGAATTCGTTATACCGCGCACGTTCCCACGTGCGCGCGCGCGCGCGCGCGCGCGAGCACCGTTTTTAATTGCATTACCGATCGCAAAGTGTTTTTTACCGGAATCCGCGTGGAAATTAAATGACGCCCAAGTTCGCTCCGCGGCGGAGCCATCGTTCGGCAGAGAATGGAGAATTGCGCCGCGAATTTGGCGCGCGGGCGCCCGGCGGTGAATAGAAAAGCGCGATAGTTTAACGCTCTGGGATTTGAACGGTGGAAGGATGAATGAAAATTATGGAGGCGAGATGAAGTTGGCGGTACTCGACGCAGCCAATTTAAGGAGTTAACGCCGAGATATGTCAGCCTGAACGATAGAAAAGTAATACAGTCCGAATCGATGCAGCTAGCGTTCGAATCTAAATTGCGTCATGAATCAAATGGAAACGAGCACTGTGAGAACTTGCATCGAAGACTTGTGCGTTTGCATAACGGCTAGACTCCCACCTGACCGCTTAAATATTCAAATATGAGAGAGGGAGAGAGAGAGAGAGAGAGGGAGATTAGCGCTCACCACGTCTCGCTGAAAGGTTGCCGGCTGCTCAGATTATAAATTATCACCGCGATTTCCTTTGTCGCCACGATGCTTGATCGACCGCTCGTTCATATTCTTAAGAATCTCTCGATCGACCGTGCCGCGCGGCGGTGGTTTTTTCTTCGCGAAGCCGGGCGAGCGCGGCTCGATCGGCTCGCGAGGAAATCGTTTCCTGCGCCCCGTGACGAGACGCGTGTCACGCTTTGACGAGCACGCGCTTTACATACGTGCCCCGTGGCGCAACTGGCTGCCACGATCTCCCGGGACCAGAGTTTCTCAGATTTTATCGGTGGAAACAGGTCTTCGAGATCGGCGGAGATTTCTTTTTTCACCGCCGATAGTTGTGCGCTTTACAGGCGAAACAGGAATCGCGGCTCGACCCCTTGTTTCATGCGCGTAACTCCGCTCCGGGCCCTTGTTTATCCGTGTCCCGAATGGAATTGCGGGGATTTTTTATCGTGTCCCGTACCCGTGTAATTCGCTGCTTGAATACCGCTGATACAGAGCGACGTACCGCGCGAACGTACCGCGGCAGCTACGGGTCTCTAGCGTTGCCACGGCTCATGAACGAGAAGTCGATAAGCATTTATCACTACGCGACCGTAGATGCGGATTAATAGGTGACAGGACACTTGCATCGACGCATAACGATACCCACGGCGATATAAATTAAATCGGCTGCCTCGAGACGCGGTCGATCTTTGTACCTGTCCGTGCGGCCACGAATGAGTGACACGTTTCACTTGCATATCCAGACGAAAGGTAAACTGCATACGTATATTCGTCTGTCGTTTAGATGAAATATGAGTGGACGTGACGGAGCACTTCGAATTACTCCGACGTTACACGAAAAGTCGATACGGTATGGGCAGACTGTTCCTCTATCTTTCATGCTGATAGGAAAGTAATACGCAGAGTCGCCTTGCCGTTTTACGATATCTTTTTCAACGTCACATTTTCATGCGAATTTAATGGACCAGGAACGTATGGGGATTTTTTTAACATGAAAAGCTGGACGCAAATGGACCGAGGAGTGGAATAAGGGAAGCTCGTTTCGAATGAAACTCTAAATTCCAAATTGACCTATCTACTTATGCACCCCTGTGAACCATCCCTGAGTTCAGGGAGTATTTTCAGGGGTTCGTACGTTGTCAGGATAACCAATCTGCCAGGGAGGGTGTTTTATGCATAAAAACTTATTGAAGCTATCTTCGAGTAGGGAGGCTGAACGTATCGGGTGGTTGCAGAGA
The DNA here is from genome assembly GCF_050908995.1 of Andrena cerasifolii. NCBI lineage: Eukaryota > Metazoa > Arthropoda > Insecta > Hymenoptera > Andrenidae > Andrena > Andrena cerasifolii. Next base: position 13,882,667 of record NC_135122.1, read on the forward strand.
TTCTTGCAGATCATTTTAACAGAGATATTATACAAATCTGCAAGGAGCGCGGACTGATCCAACAACAACGCCAATAGGTATCCCCATTTCTACATTCGCGCGATGAACAATAAACGATACTTGAATGCGCCTGACTTGCAAAATCTGCAGGGTGTCACCCCCGAGATCGCGTAGAACAGCAATTCGCGCGTCTCCAACGTAACAACGGTAATTTATTTATTTTATTTTAAATCTCATGAGAGATTTATTAAAACAGTATTACAGGAAATGCACAGCACTTAAGGGAAGAAACATATAAAAAAAACATATCAGTGTGTACATACAGAAGTATACAGTAAGATTGAACCGTTAATTCATCCTAGATACGCAAATTACAGTTGTTTAGGAAGGCAAGAATATAGTGGCAAGTTTTAAGATTAGGACCAGCAATTAATGACGCGACATCAAGCGGCAAATGAAGATCTATTTTACGCAGCTGAAATATTAGTTTCATTCTTTGGAAGTTATGTAAGTTACATTGCCATAGGACATGATTAAGAGTTTCGTCTTCAAGATTACATTTGCATTTAGGACTATCGATAAAACCAATACGAGCTAAAGTAACAATAAATTGCCGGGATAGTTTTTTGTTCTCATACCACGGCGAACGATTGTCACTATGGTAGTGTAACAACAACGGTAATTGCTTGCCTCACAGCGGAGGAGAATTCCCCTCGCAGCGTGAAAGTTCGTCCTCGCCAAGTATGAGCAAAATGCAGCCGGCCTGGCGGCCTGCTGCTCGTGCTTCCTCTTGTACCGCGCGTCTTTCGCGCTTTCCTCGTCCCTCTTTCACTTTCGGTGCACCGCGAATCGGTACTTATATGTCCATGGACGCCTGACACACGGGCGCTCGAAGGTGGAGACCGTTTCACCATCGGCACCAGCACAGCCCGGACAATATCTATCGTTCCTGGTCGGCTTGCTCGACCTGCGATCCACATTGGCAAACCTACATCGTCGCTTCCATCCTCCTCGGTGTTAAAACCCCTGATTTGCGCGACTGTACATCGAGACCTGCTAATCTAAAGCGCGCACAACTGATCGAGCATGCGGTGGCTAGGGTGCGTCGACCTTGAAACGATTCCGTGCAAAGACTGTATTAGGTAAACGTTAAAGGAGCCGCCTGTGGACGGTCGCCGAGCAAGTTCAGCGGGAGAAGAAGTCATCTGAAAACGTGGACGTGACCGTAGAATATTCGCGTCAAGGTAATTCGCAATGACGGGCTGAATTTTTCATCGGCGTTCCCCGGGAAAAAGCCAAACGCCAGGGCTGTCGTTAGATTTTCACGAGGACGAATCTTCCGCGGTGCGCTTCGATCCCGCTGTCTTCGTTGAATAATAAAAACGAGGGAAAAGGGAGGAAACGAACAGCGAACACGACAGGCGCCGTCGAGAGAGTATTGAGCAACAGTCGTCCTTCCCTACCACCTACCATCGTTTCAGCCGTTGTTTTACAACCCCAGGCGATTCCGCGGACTCTCCTTGAGACACTTCCCGACCCCGATTTTCCAGCACGGCGCCGCCGATCGTTACGCGACTCGCTCTCGTTCCCAACCTACTTTCATTCACGCCGATCTCAAGGCTCCTAAGCGCGCGCGTAGCTTTTTTTCCCTCCACGCGGCTCGGCCGCGGGCTATCGATCGCGATCACCGACAGCGAGTCGATTAGGGGTCGAACGAGGCGCCCGATACCCGCCACCCTCGGCTCGTTTATCGTTCCGCGGGCTACTGTGCATCAGTTTGATTAAAACTGGCCCGCGATGTAGGCCACGAGAGATGTGGAACAGATTGGCGAGCTCCATCGAGCGTCCATTATTCCGGGGATATTGTGTTTCAGGCAAATCTGTGGACCGTTTGCTTTTGAATCCGGGCTCGGGAGCAGTAAAGGGTTTATGAATTATCGTCACCCACGGGGCTATGAAAGCTCGAGCTATAAGGTCTTCGCTTAAACGTCGCTTGTACTCAACACGTACAGGAAGTGGATACGCGAAACGGTACCTATAGAATGTTTTAATTCATGATATAATTCGTAAGGAACTGTTGAAATATTATAGTATATTTAGTATGTATATGGTTTTTCGTGTGATTTGTATCTGAAGTTTCTTGTATTGTTTTCAGTTTTCCCGCGATTGGTATGTTGAGGAGCTTGCGCGCTCTCACACGGCGGCTGGGAGCATTATTTTTGGTAGCGCTGTGCGTCGAGCGAGTTTGTGTTTTCGTTCGGTTAGACTGTATTTCGTGGTCTTCTACGTTCCGTTTAGTTGCTCGACCATATTAGTTTTTTCTGGAGACGCACGTGCGAGTGTGTTCGCCACGTGAAATCAGTTGTCGCACTTTTCCGTTATTTTTGATTTTCCAGTTCTTTTAGTCACGCGATATATATATATATATATATATATATATATGTAAAGAGAATATATTCTCTTTAAATTTAGCGCGCTTAGTATGCTCCGCGCGCGCCTCTATGACACCTGCTAGATGTCTCGTCGAGGAAGGTACGAATCGACAGCGAGGTAGAGAGAGAGACAGGGAGATAGATTTTATGTAAGAGCACGTGCTAAGATAATTAGCTGTTACTAAGGGAGACAAATAATCGACCGTAATTGTCGTTTCTCTTATTTACAGGTAACTTGTAAATTTTGTATAAACATTGTAATTAGTAGTATTGTTATAATATAAAATCTTTTATTTACAGAGAAACTAATTTGGTTTAATTATTTCAATAATCCCAACCTCTGATATAAAAAAAATATTATATATATACATTCTTTAAGTATTATTAAAGACTTTTATTGAAACATTTGAAAAGCAGTGTTTTTCATTAAAATCTCAACACGAACAATGCTTAAACTTTCCTACGCTTTTACCTCCACGTTTCCCAACCCCGCGCACATGGCGAGTTTCCACCTCGCGTGACCCGTTCGCGAGGAACAAGGGAAGCTTTCGTGCACGTCACCCTGACGGATCAGTGTCGTACGTAAGGGTGACTCGTTAGATAATAGCAGTCGCATACTCCGATAAAACAGTTTTTACCAAGCGGAAGGACAAAAACAGCTGCAACCCTTTGGAAGCAGCGAACATCAACTCTCCTTCCCTCTCCGTAGCCGACCACCGGCCATTAAAAGAAAAACGAAACTACCCAGCCACTCTCGCGGGGCACCGTCGTGTCCCCGCAGGCGTCGATTCCGCCCCGATAAACGACGGTCGCGCGCGGCGCGGCTCCCCCCCGCCGCGTGCAAAGTCAAAGAGCAACAAACGCGCGATCGGCGCGCAACCGGTCTTCCTCTCGCCGCGGTATAAATAATCGACCGCGGCCCCGGAATTCTCCCAACCGGAGAATCGCGCCTCTGTTTTTCTCATGCATTATTCAGCAACTGTATGAGTGACGCGCGCGATCTCCGGGGGAATCGCGTAAGCGGCGGAGGCCCATTATTTTCACCCCCGTCTCTCGCGTCCGCCACCCCTCCCGCGGGCGACTTGGTCCGCGCGAGCCGGGCTTTTTCTTGCCCCGGCAATCGTGTAAACGCGCTGCGGCAAACGGGTAGAAAACCAAGGATGAACGGCGGAAAAAGGAAAACAAAGGGCGGGATCCTGCGCGGGGTTGGGGGGTCGGGCCGGTCGGTGGGGGATGGCTGAAATCGCCGCGAGCCCCGACGAACACGATCTGCAAGCAATTACGCGAATAGTTCGATCCGCAATTATCCGTATTGCTTTCAGCGTTCGCAGGGCGGATCGACTTTTCAACGGGCGCTCTGCATCGAGCTTCAATCGTTGTTTCGATTCCGCGTGGACTCAGGAAACTGGTCTCCCGTCTCTCGTCCCTCTCGCCTCTATCCTCCTCTCTCCTTTTTGTACGTGCCATTCAAGCCCAGGCAACGGCAAATTGGACTCTGTCTGCTGGCGTTGCATTCGCGCCGCGATCTCTGGGGAAACCGTGGCGGAAAGTAGACCTCCTTCTTTTCATCGACTTGCATATTACTTGCTTTTTTCCCTCCCCTCGTCCTCGGTTTCCGGGCGAAGGGGGCCTCGGGTGTTGTTTGAATTTTCAGCCACTCATCCTCCCCTCTACGTTCGGTCGCGCTCTCCCCCCCTCTGACGCTGTCCACCGGCGGAGAACCGATTACCGGTGGTCAGGCGGTTATCCGGGCCTCCATTTTCCGCCTTTTTTACCCAGCCCGTTTTGTCGGGAGACCACAGAAATCGGTATTCCAACCTCGACACGTTGCACGCGGGATATTGGGGGGTTGAAGGAAGTTTCTGCGTTATTGATGAAGCAGGGTTGTGTGTGGTCAGGCGATTTACGTAAGGGATGGGTGGTTTTGCAGGGCGCGCGGCAATTTTGGGAGATGTTTTAGGCTATTGTTGCTGCCCGAGCCAATATCTTTCACGGAGGGTTCGCTAAAAGTGATCTTTCCAGGGCAATTGCAGTCGTGCACACACTCGTTTCAGCTTGCAACTCGCGAAGCGGCACCCTCGAAATTTACTCCGCTTCGTCGATCGCTTTCAGGGTCGCCGTAAACGACAGACGGAACGGAAAGAGTCGTCGACTGTCTCTCGTAAATTCGGGAAGTAGGTCCAAGGGGAATTGGAGAGAGAAAGGGAGGTAGAGAGAGAGAAAGAGAGAGAGAGAGAGCGGTTTTCACGATGTTCCTGGACGATGGGCGACGATCGCGAGGTTAAGTCAGGTCAGGTCGAGGGGTTCGCCGAGAGAGTCCAGTGCCCTGAGAACCGTTCCAGCCGATAAACCACCTCCTCCTCCACCCTCTGTGCCTTCTTCGCGAGGATTCGACGCGGATACACGTCGCGGAGGTTACGTCGGGTCAACCGAAACGCCGGACACGAAGCAACGGACGCACGCGAGAACGACCATCGCGTTCGACTTCCAGTGTCCACGGAATTCTCCAGCTCTCCCCGCTGGAATAATTCTCTGATCGAACGATCGCGCATCTGGGCCCGGAGGGAAGACGAGAAGAAACTTTCCTGCCGGCTGGAACTTCGACTGTTTATCTTGCTGGCGAAGAGGACGCGTATGCGGGACGATCCATTTCAATCGATGCACGCAAAACTGCGTCGAGAGAAAGTACCGTGCATCGCAACGGTCGAGCACGGCGCCTTTATAAATGAACACCCTTTGGCCATTTGAAATTTGAAGGATAACGCGTGGAAGTGTTAACGACACTTTAACGTCACTGAACGGTCTCAAAATCTACGCTCACCGAGCGCCATTCTAATCGCAGCTACTGAAGAAAGAAGAAAACGAATTACACTTTTCGAGAAACCATACGCGAAGAACCCTGCCAGGCACAAGTGGCACGAAAGCGTAAAAACTTTCTCGCCGCCGTTCTCTGCTTGTCGTATTATTTAACGGCGACGGGGATTCCGCCCCGGCAGGGGCCCACGGGGACGAATATTGCGCATTGTAGTGGCCGCGATAAAATCGAAGGGGAACGCGGAAAAACCGGGCGTTTCCATCCAGCGCGTTCCGCAAATTCCAAGCCGCAATGCGGCCGTCGGCTGCGAGGCGGCGCGCGATATGCGAGCAAGAAATAAAATTGAATTTCAGAACGGGACGCGGGAACGACGGGCTCGGGAGGGACGTCAAGGAAACGATGTTGCCGCCGCGCATCTCCGTCTTTCTCTTCTACCACTCGATCGTACGGCAATGGAGAGAAACACACAGAGAGAGAGAGAGAGAGAGAGAGAGAGAGAGAGAGAGAGAGAGAGAGAGAGAGGGAATATTCAGTCGAATGAAATTCGGTTTCGAGGTAAATCCGCTTGTCCGAAATCAATCGCGACCACATCGCATTACAAGGGTCGCCGCGGAAAATGGCTTTCGCGATTTTAAGAGACCGAAGGAATTGCGCTTCCCAGCAGCCGCCGGGAAAAGGAATTTGGAAAATGCACGATCGAACGGTGCCGGGAAATTTTCACGTCCGCGCGACGCACGGAACCGCGCGGACAAAGGCGAATTTCATCGCCACGATGGAAAACCGTTTCTCTTCTCCGGCGCTCGCGACTGAAATTCGATTTTTCCAGCGACTCGGCGGCAGAGAATCCGCCCTTCCCTCTCCGCGCGGGAGTAATTTTGAATTATGTTCGGGAATAACAGACGACCGGCGAGTTTCTCGCCCGTAGATCGATAAGTGGGTTTCGTAGCTTATGAAGAGAAAATCGACTTTGTCCGCGGGAGGATTCCGTTCCGCTTTCTCCGCGAGATTCTCGAGGTAACAGTAGCGTTGGCAGTTTTCTGTAACCCTCTTCGTGGCAAATTTTTCCTGCTCGGAAGTCTGTAATTAGTTTTTCTAAGTCAGAGACGTTGGACCGAGATCTTGTAAGGTTTCTACAGATTCCTCAGCTGTCTTATTTAAGGACGAACTTCAGTAACATTAGAAATAAGCGAAACTCTATGAAAATCAGAGGAATGAATCTTTACGCAATAGTAAAACCCCCTGCAAAATTTTAGAAAAATTGATTCGGCAGTTTTTAAATTATTTAACTTATGGGGAAATGCAATATCGAGAAATATAACTACAAAAGTAAATTTAAATAATAGGCCCAGAGTTTTTGAAATCTTGTGTGCAGAAAGATCAAACGCTAAACAAAATTGTCACAAAAATTCCGGACGATTGATTCGATAGTTTTTTTTTTTTAAATGAAAGAAAATGACACGAAAACTTGCGCTTTCAGGTACATTCCAACAAACAAGTTTATGATAAAAGATCAAATATTCAATGAATTGCCAAAATAAAATAAGAAGTAAGAGCGAATTCAACTGAATTTGCGATAAAAATACACCATTGCTATTTCTGACGAGTCCTCGTCGCAGAAAAAAAGCTTTATTCACATCTGAGAAATTGATTAACTTTTGGTTAAGATTTTCACTGGTAATTCATCCTTAAGCACTACCAACGAACAATATTAATACGATAGCGGATCTAAAATTTCCACAAATAGTTAACAGGAACCGTCTCGGATGTCGCACGAACCAACGATGTAAGAAAAGGTCGCGTCACGGATCAGCCCGAATCGACGCCGTTTAACGAAACGAAAAACGAGGCAAGGGGAGAGGTGAGCCGACGAAAATCTTGGCTCAGAGGCAAGAAGAGCGAGCTGGCGCGCGGGAAATCCGTGGAAACGATTGGCTGACACTTTAAAGTGACTGGCAAGAAGGCTAGGCGTAGGTTTTGTGCATCCGCGAGGAATTCGCGCGATAGCGAAGCTGCCGGGAAGGATTCCCTCCGTGTCACCGGGTTACCGTAGCCGACGGTTACCGGAAGCAAGAACTTCCGACCGGCGCGCTTAACTTGCACATCGACGACCACAAGAATTGCACGGCGTAACGTCGCCGCGAGCTTAAACCGTGGCGATGGTTCCAGGGCAACAAGAGAGCTCTGGCGAGAGGAAGAGCGGTCCCCTTTTCAGAAACTACACCACAGGCGATTGCAATCTTAACCGAGCGCTGTTATTGATCACGCTGATGGAGGCCTTTTGACGCGAGTAGAATTGCGGAGAATCATTCGATGATTACACAAGTAAAGAGGCCGAGAGACCTTCGCGCAATCACTTGAGTATCCTTCCCACGATATCCTTCTTCGAGACTCCTAAGATTTATCTTCCAGATGAAAGTATTCGTAATCTACAACCGCTGTTTGGTAGTCGAGCAATTCAGTAGAAAAGCACCACGTCGCGTGCACGGTTTTATAGACGGGGACAATAATAAAATCACTGTGAGTGCAAATCCGCGATAATATTAAGCGCGAGGAAATCCGTTCAATAACGCGTTGATCCGCGTCGCGGGGGAGATTTACGCGTCACGTGCTACAAGGTGTTATTTCAAGCCGAGTCGCACTGAGATCGGAGGTCGAGGATTTAAGAACGCGGCAGATGTGTCCAAGTGCGACACTTTCGTGCGTCGATTGCTCCATTCCGGAATTAAGTACGCGCGAGTCAGAAGAAATTCTACCACAGAAGTCCGAGCGGCGCGAACGGCGGAGGATCACCGCGAGAAGAGATACGGCGATTTACGTAATCGCATCTATCGATACGAATTTTCCCTTCGAACATCAATCTATCTGGGTGGAATCGAGATTCCAGGTCCCTGGAATCGGACTTTCGCGTCTGCGAGATAGAGATGTTATTCTAGGGAGGTAAATTTGTTCTTTCACTATCAGTCTCTATGTTCGTGGGACCGTTTCTTTTATTCTGCGCTCGTGCTACCAAGTACGATTAAGAACTTATTGTTACCGACAACTAAATGATAAAACGAATCGCAGATGGAAATTCGAGTTTCCGTATCGGTGGCATTGCAAAGTAAGCGCACGAAACGCGAGCACGGTGAAATGAAAGAGGGGAAACGAGAGAGGAAAGGACACGCGTTCGCATCTGAGAGCTCGACGAACATTCTCGTCTCGTTCATAATTTCTACGGTGGATCCTCTGGGACCCTGGCATGCAGGAATTCACGAGTTCGAGCAGGATTAACGCGAACAGGAGAGCAAGAGAGAGATAGAGAGAAGAGAATAGGCTGATATTGCTACTGGAATATTTGTAGAAGCTCTTACAACGCGAAGCACTTCGCCTCAAAAGCGAATAACGTAATTTGCAAGGAGCCCCGTTTCTCTCAACCTACTCTCCTACCTCCTCTCTCTCTCTCTCTCTATTCTCTGTCGACGAGAAATTTTCTGTCACCGTACAGAATTTTCCGTGGGCGAATACAATCTTTCCGAGATAGAGTCGCCGTGGAAAAGAGAAACGAATCTCCCAACGCGACGCGGGAAGCAGCGGTCTACCCCTCTTTCCTCCTCGTTGAAAGAAACAGGAAACCATTTACTGAAATCGTCGGGCCAGAGATCACGATGGTTCCCCTGCCGTCGACTTCGACGATCAAAATAACGCGATGTTAGTTGCAAATACCACGATAACTCGCTTTCCGAGGCGCAAATGCTACACCACCTTCGATTTTCTATTCATTCGACGTTATCTGTAATACCCATGCCTTCGATTCTCGATCAGAAGCATCTCCTATGTATTGTATCTGAAAACGAATTTACTAGGGTTTATACAAAAACCGAGTTTTGATAAACTCGGTTTTCGAATTCCAGTATTAAAAAAAAAACTGGAGAATTATAAATATATATATAACTTAGACAGTAAAAAAATTATACTTATTTTAAAATTCTTCAGGTTTTTTAATACTTATGGAATTACAAATATATAACAAATTAAAATATACTCTGTCGATACAAATCTAAATAAATCAAAACTAAAATAAGTAAAATCCGTACAAAATATAAATTACAAATTATAAATCGTTATTTCATTTAGTACTTTTCTTCAACAAATATGAACTCAAGAAGATTAATTTTACAGGAAACTTTTAGAACAATATGCTTGTGCCCGAGGCGATTTCCCGCCAAAATGTAAAAATTAATATTCACATATTAATTCTAGTACCTACCTAAAACCGATTTTCAAATTTTACAAATTTATCCCCAAAAAACAGTTTTTAAACACTGACAAACCCTAGAATGTACCTTCGAAGGGTTCGAGCAAGAAAGCAAAGCGATTTGAAGTGGCATCGAGACTCCACGCGCCCAGTCACAGATTGGTCAAAGCAATCGGACCTAATCGATTAATGGACACTGAAAATACAAAGTGTACCGCGCCAAATGGAGAGCAGACGTTTCTAATTCCCGGGCAAAGCGTTCCCGGGAGTTTCCGCGCGGCATCGCAAAATCGTCGCCGATTTCCGATCCGCGTCTCGTTTCCTCGTTCGACGGGACGTCGAATGGAACAAGAGGAGCGCAGCGTCAAGACAATGCAGCCGGGAGAAAGGGATCGAAGAGACGGCGGGGCGAGCGGCAACAAAAGGTGGAAAGAAGACAATGCGGGCGAGGAAGGGCTGGGAAGAAAGCCTAGAGATGAGCTTTACCAAGGGAAGAGGGCAAACAACCGGCGATGGGAAGAGGGGGTGGGGGGGGGAGGTCCGACGAGACCTCGCGTTTTCAATTGCTCGCCCCGAAATCCCGGCCACTTCCGGCCAGAGGTTTCCGAAGTTCGCGCGAATTGCGGGCTCGATTCTGGCCTGCTGGCTCCCTTTCATCGCGTCGGGACCGCGATCACGCCGGGCGGAAGGGGTTCCGAGCGGGTGATCGCGGTCGATCGAAGGCGCTCGAGAGGGAACCGCGAAGCCTATCCCGACTACGACAAACGCGACCGGAGCCGCCGGAAACCGGAAAAAGAAACGGAACGGTCGAAAATAAGAAGCGGGCAGAGGCGTACCGAGGGTGCGAGAGATAGAGGAGAAAGGAATAGAGGCGTCTGGTTCGACACGCTGAGTGCACGGGTATTTCGAAAATCCGATAAATCTCGTCTCCTCTCCTCTCTTTCTCTCGCCGGCTATACAACATCGACCGACCCGACCGATGAAATTTCCTCGCCGTCCCCAATCTCTCGTTATTCCCGGGGCATTCTGGGCACCCGATATCCTCGGGCTTTCCTCTCCTCTCCTCTTCTTCTCCTAAGCCTGCGCCTCTCCTTCCCACCAACCAGCAGCCGTGTATCCCGCAGTGGTACTCTGCCTCTTATTCGAACGAGCCGATCGAGGAGACACGAGAGCTAATAGACGCCCGAGAATCAGGCTGCCGCCCGAGCGAAACGCGACTCCCGGCGCAACCGAGCCACGGATTTCGGTTAGGGATGACGGTCAATGATTTCGCCGCCGTTACGGAGGATATCGTGGCTGGCTTAGCTAGAGACGCTCCAACGATGAAATGAAATAGAGAGGGATATTCATTGCATAGCGGGTGCTCCAGGATTGTTGGGCGAATGCTCCTGTTGACTAGCGAACAGGTAGACTCTTCTCTTCGGTCTAATATTTAGACAAGCGATCCAGGAGCGATAGATTTCGATGCTCGATTTAGGAGCTACGCTCAGGTGCTCGTGCTGGTCCCCTTACAACAGAGATCTCTGCTCGTCCATACACGTCCGTGTCGCAGCAGAAGGAACGGGATTTCTATGTCCCTGAACTGGCAAACAATCTGCGCTGTTGCATCAACGAGAATAGTGAATCGATCTGATGAAGCAACGTATGGATAACGATCTCCAGATGCCCAGAATGGATTGCCTCGAGTTTACACCGAGGGCAATCATTTAACGAACGGTGTTTCTTACTGGGAGATAATCTCTGACTGTTCAGCTAATAAGAAGAAGAAAAAAACTATCTCCCTCTGCACGTCGACAAACGTTCGCGTGGCGTGCGGAGGAGCGAAGGGACTTGGAACGGTAACGCGTCCAGGGTAACGAACAATCGCGCGGCCCCGTTGCATCGACGGATAATAGAATACCGGCGAAGCGACGTCGATAACGATCAACGACACCGATAGACACCGATTTACAACGAAGCCCGACACGATCCTCTTTCATCGACACGGAAGAGAGCCAAGGAGAGCCGGTTAATAGACGCTTGAGAATCGGGGCTGGCGCAAGATGAAACGGCCGCTGCCACCAGGAAGGAAAGCCACGCTTCTTGTTCTCGTAGATCGATAGGGAACGGTGTTCCACTGCCGCTACGATCCATCAGATCCCCAAGGCTGTAGTCTTTGTTAGTTTACGAGGCGGACGTCGCGCACTCGTTCGATTCCCGTCTAGCCTCTTTCAGTCCTCGGCTCCCGAGGGAACATGATAGCCCAAAAATTTGAAATCCAATATATCGAGGCCCGGCCGTGTGTGGGCGAGTTTTTCAGCGCTCGCGGGCAGATCGGGTGAAGGGAACGGGAGCAGTACAGTGTCTGTTTCTGGTCAACGTAATACAGTTGACGCGAGTTGTCGAGTGGTGGCCCGGGGAACAGGGAGCCAGGCGATGGGATATATTTATACGTTAGATTATCATCTATTTTATAGCGTTACTAGTTCCTAGCTAGATGACAAAGCGGAGTTTAGAGGGAAATACGTAGGAGACACCGGGGCTAGTTCATACAAGGGCAGGTTGATACAGGCGACTTCTATTTGAGCGAGGTATGTGAAGTTTGTTGTTCAATTCTTACCCACGATCCAGCGTACGCATGTGTACCTTGACGTTAGCAATCATTTTTTAACTGTTTTCGTTTAATTATATATTTAAGTACAAATTACTAATGGTTAAACATCTTGAAATATCTTTCTTAAATAGTTTTTGAATTGGTTGATTTATTATTAAAGAATTAATCGATTACTCTGCAAATTTTGATTATAAACAAATTTTTTACACCTTCCTTATGACGAGTTACCTCTTAAATGAGCAGAAATTGGGACATTCGCCAAGAAAAAGTAAATAGTTGTGTTCACTTTCCAAAACCGTCTTCAGACGGTATAGAGAATTTTATAACCCGAATTAATTTGGTGTCACATGGAGTATTTTGATGATAAAGTAATTACGTTTTGTTACTTTGTTTATATGCTCTACATTTTTTTAAGGACGTGTTTGTACATAATGGCTTCTTGTAGGGTAAGTTGATACATTTTCTCTGGGGCATGTTGGTGCAGTGTATCAATTTTCCTCGACTACTTTTAACACGTTCCGCACGGCCATTTCTGAAGGTATAGGGCAGGTAGTGTCGGTTTGCGTCTTATGACAACAGCCGTGCGGAATGTGTTAAATGAATTTTTTCCATTTATTTCTAGGAAAATGGTTCGAAATTATATCAAAAAGACAAATCGTGGCGAAATATCGCAAAATATTTTTGAGAAAGCGCGAAAATATACAATAATAGTGACAAAATAAGTTTATTACGATATATTAACAAAAAGAAGAAGACACCTCATGTTAAAGGCGGAAAAAAATAAAAATAATAATGATTTTCTATGTTTGTTAAAGGTATCTAGATTAAAATTATATTTTTCAAATTTATTAGTTATTCAGTAAACGTATATTTTACAGATTTATCAACATGCCCCACAGTAGGGTAAATTGATAAATTTTGCATGTATTTTCCCAAGTTTTCGTTTACTACATATTAAAGAGGAAGGGCCAAAGTATCTATATTTTAGCATATTTGTTATTAAGCAATTAATTCAAACAAAAATGAAAACATTGAAAACTGAATGACGTATCAACCAGCCTCGGTCCCCCCTACATTCTGAAAGAATAGCTGAGATTACAGAAGCCATTGCTGTAATTACAACTAATAAGCGGGAAGCAGGTAACAAGGAGAGAGTGGTCGTCCATTACAGAAGAACTAGAGAAAAAATCTGTTCCACCTTTCAATTTACCTTGGATGGGAAAAATTACCCTTTTCCCCGATCCTCCCACGATAAAACCAAGAAATCCTTCGGGTACGAGCAAACTGGGGCCACGACTCGACCCCCTCTCTGTACCCTCGATTCTACTTAATTACGAGCCTCTCCAGGCATCGTTCACGATCTCCCGTTCACGATCCCCCGGTTGAACGAGCACGTTCAAGCGAAAGCGCTCATCGCACAGAGAGAAAGAGTGGTGGCCATTAAAATCGTTCTCGTTCTACGCCCACCCGCGGTAGATCCGTGAAAAGCGAGGTAAAAAAGGAAGGGGCATGATAAAACAACCTACGGGACCTGGTCAAACGATCCCTAAAGCGAGTAAATTAATAAGTGCGCGGCGATCGGGAGTTAGCAGGGTCGATCGAATTCGCGATCGGAAGGGCGAGAGCCCCGCCGGCGGAATTCCATTCGTGGCCAGCTTGTTCAAGATAACGCGCCACCATCTTCCCTCTCATCGTCGATACCTCTCCCTCGGCCCCCCTCCCGCCCCTCCCAGCCACGATTAATTAATTTAGCCGCATTATGGCGTAACAGTGGGCCGAACGGGCGAAAGGATTATCGCATCGAGCGACCTTTCGCTCCGGGCATCGAACGATGGGAATCTATCTATCGTCGCGGGGCTCGCACGATAAGAACATTACTGTTAATTGGAATTTTCAGATGATCGAAACATAGGATTATAATCCAATTGTCCGGGGCGGGAGCGAGGGAGGACCACGCGCAGGCGGGCTCGGGAGGCCGAATTATTGCGTCCCGTTATTGCGCATTAACGAAATAACAACGCGGAATCTCGTTTATGACGTTCGAATTCCTCTCTCCGTCCGTGGAATGCGGTTTCCTTTCTGCCTCGCTTTTCGCCCCGTTTTTCCCCCTACTCTCCTTTCGCCTTTTTTTTTTTTTTTTTTCATTTCGCCTGTCCCTATGGAAACCGGTCGTCTCCGTTCGATATATCGAAGCCGGCCGGGTGCCGACGCGACCGAGGAGAGCTTTTGATAATCGTCGCCCACTGTCTCGCGGAAATTAAAGCCTCCGGTGGCAACGAGATTGCGGCGGTTGTTTCGAAACGGGACGCGCGACAGAAACGAAAACGTGGACGCGCGGTGAGTGTGGATTAACGGGAAAAATACGATATCGCGCAAAGCGCGGGGACGATGGGCATTTCGTGGAACGATTCGACGGTAAACGAGATAGGAAGAGTCTCTCTCGACGGTTCTGCATAAATGATTCGCGCTGGATCGTCGAGAAGCGGAGTGGACACCGAGCCAGCTCCGTTTACAAACGAAACTCGAGCAGCACGCAGTTCTGCAGGACCGATTAGCCGACGGCTGAGTTCGTCATTGCCCGGCAGGCCGGATAAATTGATTGCCCGGTTCTTTCATGAATCCCAAAATCACCGGACGCCCGACGTAGCGGCGATTCAATTAATTCTATCGGCTACTCGCTCGCGCTGTATCCATAATTTCATATTTAACCTGCTTGGCTGCGTCCTCTCCCCTCCTCCCAACCCCTCCCGACCCTCCTCGAGGGACGATTATACGCGACAGGGGGTTCGATCGCCGGGCCAAATCCTCCCTTCCCCCCCCCCTTTCCCTCGTTAACATGCAAATTCGTATCGTTTTTTTCCCCTCCAGCCTGCATGCACGATCGAGCTTCCTTCGAAATTCAGGACGTACCTACCAGCCCCGACTAGCTTCGTCCCCCCACCCACCCTTCGTCACGTTAATACCAATTAATTAACTGGGAATCTCGGAGCTTAAGCCATTACAGAGAGGAGAGGGGTAGGTAGGACGCCCTTAACCCGCGCTCCTCGTCCTTACGCACGTGTCCTAGGAGAGGGCAATAATCAGCCGCGCGCCCTTCAACGTACGCTGATCCCACTTAAAGGGTCGTTCCTCACCGGGGCCACCGGTAAATTGAAACTCCTGCGCGGGCACGATCCGATTAACGTCTACAGAAATTGTTGTTGCCCGCGCGGAAATTCCACCCCCGCGACGCGGCAACGCCCCAGCCGCCGTCGATACACCGCCGTCGCGTTTTTCCTCCTGACGTCGCCGCCTCGTCGTAGCCGCGTGTAACCCGGGGCACGGTAAGCCCCCCTAGGTCCCCGTGTACACGGAGTTTCCCACGGAGAGCACACGCTCGGCTACTATTCAACCTCCTCTCCCTCTCTCGCTGTCTCTCTCTCTCTCCATTGACAGAGATGGTACCGTGTCGACGGAATAGCCGAGGTAACTGTTACCACCGATGGTATTCTGCTCCGATGAAATTAATCGAATGCCTCGGCTGCAGGGACATCCGCGACCTCGCTAGAGGTATTTGGTTATTTGTTTCTGGGGAATTACCGCCGGTGCTTGCGGGAATGGACGAAGAATGCAATATTGTTTAATATTCAAAACTATGTGTATTTGTGATTGCGGGATATGGCGCGGTGAGAATGGAGCTTGATGGACGAGGTGACTGGGAAGGAGTAAAGATATGTGGATTAATAATTGAGGACCTAGCAGCAGGAGGGGTGGTAGCTACATCTTTACCAACTCCGAGTGAATTGGAAAAAAACTGTTTATAAAATTATTGCTTTGACTTAACGTTAAGAGAAGACTAATTGACAAATATATATTTTCACACATTAAGTAGTGGTTATTCAGTTGATATGTTTTTATTTCTATTTTCGGCAATTTTTTGGTTAAATCTGAAGCTGCTCAAAACAAAAATATCGCACAATACAGTGATGGGTACGGGTTCAAAATTTGCAAAAAAGCGCTTGTTTTTTATCGGATTTGCATGAAACGCGCACCAAAGAATGTAGAATTTGACTAAAAAAACTATGAAAAATGGAATTGCACTGCTCTTGCTGCAAGGTCCTCAATTTCATGTAGTTCCTTTAGAAAGTCTGTATGGTACATCGAATTTTCGTGGATGTATGGCACGAAAATGATGATCGAAGTTAGCTAGATTTGTCTGTAATTAGATTTTCTTTTAACCCCCACTGTGAATTTACCGTAGTGCTGATTCGATCATTAATTACCTTGCAGAAGGAAGCGATAGGTGCTGTTGATCATTTGCCAAAGCTTGCATGCACCGAGTCTATTCAACGTTTCATGGTATCGATGATAATAATTAATGTCAATTAGAAAGTTCGTGATATTCTATTAGGCGGGGATTGATGGGACAGATATTGATCGGTCCGATGACCAGGCGGTAGAAATGAATGAAAGAGGTCGCTCGAAGGTAGAATGAATCTCCCGACTGAAAGGGAAAAGGGGAAGACCCAGAAAATCGCGACGAGAGGGAATAAGAAAATCGATGCCTGATGGAAACCTAAGAGGACATTGTGGGGTAGCGAAATCCGGGGATTGAAGCGCGCGCTCAATTCTTTATACCTCCACCTTCGATCTTACTTTCGTTCAGATACGAAACCCCAAACGCCGCACCGTAATCACCCGACCTTTAACCCCTCTACTAAATCAGGTATTTGAAAAATGAACATGCAACAATACCCCGTCGCATACTCGAATTTCAATTTTCTCATAAATAGCGAACGGAACCCGTGCAATCACTGGACCATGAATGGTTCACTGGATAATTAAAACCATCAACCCTTCAGCATAGTGGACAGCAATGTCATAAACGTATAATAAAATAAAGTCATCCTAAGCAGTCTTACATGATCATTCAGTATGTACATACACTGAACTTATATTGTACTAACTGTTACCACTCGGCTTCGCACGAAATTTAGATTCTGATTTTATGCAAACAATTTTGTAAATTTTTTTTCTGTGAAAATTGTCACATTTATCTGGATTAGTCAGATATAATGAGCCGAGGCACATTTCGTGACCCCAGAGTTTATCGTTCGAAAGTTTTAGGCAACAGACAAACGCGCAAACATGTAGAAGCTTTCTGCTTTATATATTAAGATCTACGCGATCAATGAATAAAAGAAACGTACATAAAATCTTTCACTGTGTAAGAATTCTCTTTTGGAAAATAATCGACCATCCATTAATATCGCAGCAGAAATGAAATCGCGGGGATTTTAATCGCCGAGCGAATGCTCTGTAATCGATTAGAAGCAGGAAAACCGATTGCCCCTTGTTCCTCTCTAATCCTAATCTCGAAACGAGCCTACTCCCGCGTATTAATCATCAATTTTATATCATCATTTTAACCAGTATCTATAATACCCGCTAATACCTGTAACCCCCGCTAGACCGTGCGCGCGCGGGCGTTCAGCAGCGGCATTAATAGCAGCGCAGCATCGGGGACATCGGTATTCAATAATCAATTTCATTGGATTATTACTGTTACCATTGGAATTAGTCCTAGTATCGGCTATATTGCTAATAAGCGACTCGGATCGTCCGCCATTTTTGTAATGCCGATAATACGACGATATTATACAACGCTCGTTATTATTATCGTCGTACGCCGCGTATATATCGCCCGGGCGACGCTTATCGGTTCCCGATGGATCGTTCTAATTGAAGAGCAATCCGATTGATATCGGCTCGTTGCGTCGATATCCGTTCTTTTCCGGGGGACGCGCGTGCGCGACCACGTACAAGCGCATCGCGTCCACGATTATTAATCGCGATCCACGGATCCGGCCGACGCGATTATTAATCGTAATCCTGTGCATCGTCGCTTGTTTGATGGACGCGCGAATTAATCTACGATCCGCGCGCCACTGTCTGTCGATTCTCGGCCTAATGCTGTCGGATTAATTCGCCGTTATGTCGTGCCTAATTTCCATCCCGTGTAAATTTTCGGGCAGAACCGCGGGACCACCTCGCCAGTAATTGCGTGTTCGCCGTTCGATTTCGATTAAAGGAGCCGCGCGCGAAAGAAGCGCGCCGCGGCTCGTCGCTCGGCTGGCATTCTGCGGGTAT
Organism: Andrena cerasifolii; assembly: GCF_050908995.1. NCBI lineage: Eukaryota > Metazoa > Arthropoda > Insecta > Hymenoptera > Andrenidae > Andrena > Andrena cerasifolii. The sequence continues at coordinate 13,900,870 of NC_135122.1, forward strand.
GACGCAACACTGTCGTGGAAAAATAATGCGAACCGCACACCCTCTTCGGGGCTCGCTCGAATCGCGAAGCCCGCGCGCGCTCCGCTTTTCTTGCGAACTTTTAAACAGTCACGCAGCACGGCCGTGGAACGATGAAATATTCAGTCGCACACGCTCGACTTCCGGCGGACCTCGTTAAGAATAGAATCTTTATTTCCATAAAATTCATAAGGGTCGGCGACGTTCAACTTCACCGTGACGCCGGCATTCTTGCAGCGGCAAGAAAAAGTTGGAGCACGAACAGGCCCCACGCCTGTTCGAAAACAAACTCCGGAATCCTCAGCGTTACTACGAGAGCTTTAATTCTACGCGCACCGGCCCGGTAAAAGAAGCACAGACGGAGAGGAGGAATGGATGCTCTACCTGACAGCCTACAAGAGCAACCTTCTTGTAAACTTCTTGCGTTCTAGATACACAAATTCGCTAATGAAACCCCGTTTAACCCTCGTCACGTGTCTGCGAGGTATTCTTCCTGAACCACTCTCGCGGTATTAATCCTCTTACCCATCAGCCGTGCTCCACTGTGCTTGGGGAGAACTGTCAAAACCACGTGCAAAGCGACTGATCCTAAAATTCGCTGGGAATTAAATATTGAAAATTCGAAGATTAACGAAAGCAGGGTCATGTTGTTCAGAATCAACTGCCGTGTTATTAAAGAAGAGAAAGGACAAAAATTGTATGCATTTTCACAGTTGTAGTGCAATCACAAACGACGCGATGCTACGATAGGATGTTTAAAGCAAATGCAGAAATGCTAATTTTTAAATAGCAAAATCTTCCAGAAACATTCCGATATTCCCCCACAGTATGGCAATAGCATATTGGAATATGCATAATATAATAATGGTAGATCGTGCGTTCGACGGTTTCGACAACGCTGCAAGTGAACAATAGAGCATGCGACGGATGGGATGTAAAGGGATTAATGTCTAGTAAATGCTACGGGCATATCTTTGAACGATGCACCCTGTATCTCTACACTGGCTTTGAGCGGGCCTACACTTTTTCCGTACAAATTTATCAGCTCCTTGGACGAGGGGAAAATGGAGCCCTTTCTATTTCCGGAAATACAGAACCCACCCCTCGTTTCTTTGTGCGCTCGTATCAGAACGTTCGTCGAATCTCTCTCCTCTCCCGTCTCGGCGGCACAAAGGGATCGACTGGATGCGTGCGATTCCGTCGTCGCGGAATATCACGATGGGAGCGCGCGCGTACCGCTCAATTATCCACGTTTAACGAACATCGACGGATCGATCAGCCGCGATTTGCTATTTGCCAACCGTCAAATCGCCCCGGGGGCCTCTGTAAGACGCGCATTAATTAAGAGATCGACGGAAGACGCGCCGGCAATTAGGCGATCGCGATAGATGCGCGACGGAAACTGCCTTGTGGATCCTTAATTGAATAGGATTATAGCCGAGGAGCAACTAAACTCTGTCGCTCACTCCTCGTTGCCTATTTCCTCCTCAGCCCCCGCTCCTCTTCCTCTGGCTTTTGTGGCTTTTGTTCAGAACACACAGCATGCATCGGGATTGCTAATCAATGGGGATCACGGAGGAAGGGATTTTGGAACATATGATAGTGGAATCCCGAGAAACGTGTCAGATTAGGTTACGCGATTTAAGGAATCAGGCTCTCCTCGACAGAGTACCTACTTTTAGAGAACTGTCCCCAAAACGGGGACAAGAATTTGACAATGATCATGTCGGCATTAAAATGACATGACAAATTGAATCGGGTGCTTTATTTGAATTTGAAGCATACTTAATACAGCTGACGTGGCACTCGAGTACCTTCCGAAGTAACTAAATCCCACTTGCGATTCTACAAATAACTCTCCTTTAAATAATATCATCAAGAGTACTCCGGCGCCTAGCAGCAACGCAGCCCGTTCAAGCTGATGGAAATCCAATAACAAAAGATGCTTACTAATTTGCGGATGTCCTCGGACAATCGCATTTACTCGGCATCCCAACACTGCTCGTGAATTTCGTCTAACTGGAATTGATTCGATCGCCCGGGGTAAGCTACCCGAGGCCACTGACACTCCAGTGGTTTCCAGCATTTTGACCACTGATCTATCGAGAAAATTTAAAATCCACCTCTTCGCGAGTTACACTCGCGAGCTTCTAACACCGTTTATTAGAAGAATAATTAAAATATTACCAGTTTCGCGAAGCGAACCACTCGAAACGAATCATGCTATCATCCGAACGCCTGTGGCGCCAACAATGTGATATTAATCGACTTAGAGAGCAACTTGTCCACTTCGTCTTACGCTAAACGCTATGTTAATTCAATAATTTCAAGCTACCTTTCAGCGGGCCTCAACTACCGGTTGATTTACTCGCGTCCGCGTTACCAGGTTGAACGAACAGCAGGGACCGGTTCCCGGGGCTCGATCGCACGACAATCGAAGTAATAAACGGAAGGGCTCCTCCGGAGGACGAGCGGGCAATGGTCGCCAGCAGGCGCGTTTAAGTACCTCCCGGATAACCTTTCACCGCGACCCGAAGCCTCGCGCTGCCGTATATGTAGAAGAGGGCGATCATTAATTAATACCTTCCGGGACGGGGCGAGTCATGAATCAACGCCGTCTCAACGGCGCGGCGATGCGCGCCGCTTCTCTGCTGGCCATCGCGATCAACGCAATGATAAACAGTGTGTCGCGCAGGACGATTATCGATCACGTCCAGCTTCATCCGGGACAATTAACGCGGTCGATCGACGCCGTTGGTGAAGGCTCTATAGTCCAGTGGAAAAACCGATCCTGGAGCTCTACGGTTACTACGTTTCTCACAGTAGCCTCGATCAAAGTATGCGGGGTCATCACTTGGGGGCCTCGGAGCCTCTTCTAGATGTGGAAGCCAGAAGCCGGAAGACGGGTATCGCGAACCGAAGTAATTCAGATTTCAGACGCAACTCTGTTATAGGTCAGAGTCGTATTGTCGACTCCAGCAGAGTAATTAGCATAGAATCGCAGTTCAATGGACGGTGTTGAGAAGTTGGATTAAGCAGTATTATTCTTAATTTTAACGTTGCTTTGTAGCAAGTCCCGCTTTGTTTCCGACCCGCCTCTACATTCTTAAGGGGCAGTCGATACTTCTTCGAACTACGATTGTAGACTAAACTACTGCAATTACTGTCGTCGGGAAGCGAAAGCATTCTTTCGTGTCTGTCGAACGCCGAAGAAAAGCAATCCAGATCGATCGATCCCCTTCTCTCTCGCTCTCGCCCACTCTCCCTCTATCTCTTTCGCTGTGTATAGTCGGTTTAAGAACATTCGCGAGATCGGGAGGGTAATTGAAACTCGGTCGGCGAGCGGGAACCGAATTACGCCGGCCGTTTCGCCATAAATATCGCTGAAATATTCATCCAGCATCAGTTTGCCACTCTCGTCGCCGCCGATAAGCGGCAACACCTGCGCCGTAAAACTAACGGCCATCGGTTACAATAAACATCCGTTTTAAAGGGCCCGCTATCTAGAGAGCTTGAACGGAATCAACGAGCTCGCCGCGAGAGAACGTCCCCGGAGAGCTGGGGAACATCGAGCTCTCGAAAGATTACTTAAAAATCGAGCCCATAAATCCTGCCCGATAAACTCGCCACCGCGGAGGGAATCGACTTGCGCGAGGACGGTAAGAAGGTGGTAGAAGACACGAGCTCGACGAGGATACGCGTGTAGCGCAGCTTTGTTAGCGAGACGTGTAAAGCTTCCGCGAAATGGAAGAAACGCGAGAGCCGAGGATGTAACAAAAAGTTTTTACTGTAAATGGGAACCCGGTTGCTAAAGCAGAGCTGGACCGCGTATGGAGCGCAGTAAGCTGGGCTCTGCGGAAAAAAAGAATGTCTATTATCTGAATAGTAGACAATTAATTGAAGTAGGTCAGCCATATTCGCTTTGATAGCGGCGCAGCAGTTACAGAGCGTACAGAGAAATTCTAATTAACATGTTTATCGCAATCTTGCTTATCCGTGAAGGGAAATTAGTCATCGCGCTGCGGCGACTGAATTGCAACACAATCGCTCGGTTAAATGACGTTAAAATGCGTTGCATTTGAAGAGCATTTCTTGCTGTCGAATGTTACGGAATCAATTAGCTGGTATGCAATTCGTGTTTGATATTCCCGACTGTCATTTACGCTTCGGAGCGTTCCCTGGCCAGCAAAACGTTGCCTGCTCAATGGCATGGAATTTCGAGCTAGTGTAGAAAATTCGATTAGAACGTCCGAGTAAACAAAATTAATGGGCCTCTTCGTGCTCAAGTTTCTTTGTTTCAATTAAAGAAACTGCGCTTCATTATTTCTTAACGTGTACTTTCTGAGCCACGGTGACTGTGATAAGTTTCCAGTTCTGGAATGCATAATGTCGACATATTACCTTAACCGCACTTACTTCATTCTCGTAAATTGTAATTTAATTCTTAACAGTTGTTTAATGGAATCTTGAAGAATCTTGTAAAAGATTGTAATTAAGCGTCGCTTAAGGAAACACCGTGGAGTAACAGTCGGCAGGCCCGGGATTTAGAATTGTTACGCTTACGCTCCAACAGAGAAATGCAAGCATGTTTTTCTACACCCCCCCACAATGGTAACGTTGGGAATTTAATTCCACGCATTCTCCCCATTGATCTTCATCTCTTAATCAACATCCCGCCCGCCTCTACGGGCCCCCGTCGGTAAATTTTTAATAGCCAGAATCGCTGAACCGCTCAAAGAGGAGCACGGTCCCGGGCGTTCCTTTCAGTGAATTTGCACGGCGTATTTGCGCTCGCATCGCGGAGCTATTTGAGTTTCGCGTTTGCACACAGATAATTATAATCGAAGCCCGCGGACGATCCACGGCCACGGGGCGGGCTTTAATTAATCACGATGAATAACGGGACGGGGCCAGGGCGAAACTTCGTTAACTTGCAAATTCTCCGCGTTCCGAGGGTGGGGGTAAGAGGAGACCCTTCAAGGGATAAAATTCCCTTTTCGTACTTTGATTTTCCCGGGCGGCGGGGTTTTGCATTTTCCTTAACCGAGCCGCTAACGAATGCCAGTCTCGACGACAAAAATCCCGTCCCGGTATGTAAATGGGAGCCGCATAATGGCGCGCCGATTAGGATTAATTTAACGATCACGACGAGATAGAGACAAACGCGCGCGGGCAGGAGGGTCGTGTCCGAGGCGGGGAGATCGCAGAGCAAATTGAAGAAGATTTCGAGCCTGTAATTGTGATTAATTGGAAGAAAGCCGCGCTCTGCTCGGCCAACGGTTTTCCTGGAATACCCGGATCGGGCAATAACGATACACCTCGTGGCTAATGGCCACGCAGCCGGATCCATGATCGCCCGATCATTGCTGGCCATTTCGAATCACCTATGGCAGGGACAGAGCCACGTCCTCACGCGTGATTGCGGAACAAATTGGCGGGACTCTAGCCCCGGCGATTCTGATTAATCGGCATAGACTCGTCTGATATTAGGAGGGAGTTCGCGGAACGTTACACGCATTAACATCGCGTTTCCAATGAATTATTTATCCCCGTGGCTTCGAGTCACGAAGTTATGGCTGGCTAAACGACCGCGACCGTTTCCTCGCCGCGCACTGAAATCGCCGAAATGGGCAAGAAAGTGGAATAAATCGATACGGTTATTGAATAGCGATAATGCCATCTAATTGCCCACGGAAAGGACGCTATTGCCATTCAAATCTTAGAATCTAAGTAGTCGCTTTTCACCGAGCCCTGCGGCTAAACGATTTCCACCGCTATCGTGTAACACAATTCTGAAAATACAGCGATACCGACCGCGGAGGCAACCGGAAGAAATCGGAGAGGATTTAGCCCCGATAATCGTGATTAATTACGACAGATTCGAGGGGGGGCCAACGGGAGATATCGCGTTCCTGGAAACGCAGCATCCAGCCGGTTAACGATCCGTCGGCAGAGTTTTCTTGTCCGTGGCGAGATCCATAATTTTGTAACTATTCGCGGCACTTTTTCTCTCCCCGTTCTCCCCTCGCATCGCGGAGCCAATTACACAGCTCGCGTTACGCTTGCACGCCGTTTGATTCACGATCATCGTGCGCGCGGCGGATAATCGCGCGCGGATCACGATTAATTTAACGATCCCGCGCCAGAATGATCGAGGAAGTCCACGCCGCGCGCACGCTGGCGAGCGTAAGTGCGTGCGCGTGGGCGTACAGTGGAGCTTTTTGCCGTTCGATCCATCGTGTCCAGACCGCGTGGCCAGAGAGCCATCGAAGTTCGCGAAGCTGGAGACGGAGTCCGCGGGCTCCATTAGCCTCGTTAAGCGTTAACGCTTCGCGTGCAACGATATCCCGTAATGGCTACCCATGAGCCGCGAGAGGCTAATGGAAACGCTGGTAGAAAGCGGATTTCGCTGTAGCCCCGATTCTGTCGTTTGCATTAATATATATTGTGATTACTTTCGCCGCAGCGGGAGCAATTGGGGATTAATTATGCCCGGCGCGAGAAAGAGAGGCGCTGGGCTAGGGTGGTAATGGTTTCGACTCGTTACGATGGGTCCCCGTGGTTGTAGGGGGTGTAAAATCAAAAGTGTTACAGGCTAATGCGTGTAAAGGCAAATAAGATGCGAGACTTTTGTTTCGCGAGGGTGCCATGCGATGGAGTCGATCTTTTCCTAGATCTAATAGCGTGGTAATACGATCATGTACGGTGGAAGTTATAGTGGAGATCGTGGTGGGAAGATAGCGAGTAAAAACTGAGGGAAAGTTTCTTTCGTGGTCCTGGAGGACGAGGATGTTTAGGACCGTTTACTTTATAGGTAGAGCGGGCAAGTAGAAACGGTCGGCGTGTTGTCAGACACAGACGAATATTTCTAGTGAACAACTTCTAACAAGGGGAGGACAGGTTGTGGTAGACGTCGGTTTTGATGAGCCTTGGTAAGAAAATTATAAAGAAATTATAAATTATTTTTTTTAACGTAGGGAAATATTCAAAAGGCACCCGACGCCTCCAAAGGGGAATTCTCCGAGGGCGCCAGGGTAGTGTGGGATTTTTACCCACTAATCCACGGTCACCATGAAATGTTTAATAATTTACATGTAAATATCTCTAGGACACCTATTTACTTATTTTCAACATACATCCGTCGTGCCAAGGCTCATCAAAATCGATGTCTACCGCACCCTGTTCTCCCTTTGTAAGTAGCTTCGTTCTTTGCATTAAATTACGGATGCCTACATCACTATTAAATAGATTAAATAGAATCTTAATATTGAAATCTGCTATTTCGCAATAAGAATCGAACATTCGTCCCGCTTTATCCATTGTCTTGGTGTGACTTCAGCAGTGGGTGCACACTTTTCCTAACTTCCGATAGCTACTATGCCGCCTCGAAATCCTTTATCGATCTCCTCCATCCCTAGTGCGTTCTTAATTCTATATTCGCGGCAACTCGACGATTCTCGACAGTGAAAGGCGCAGCGAACCCCTCGGCGCCAGGAATACCAAGAGTGTAGGAAAAAATAGAACGCAAGCGCCAAGTGCTCGCGGTGTGTAAAGAGTCGACGCGCTATCCGGGTGCAAAAGGTCAAAGAGCACGAAAGTACAGGGTGAACGAGCGGGAAGTCGATGCGGAGAAGAATTAGACACACTCGGGGGAAATATGCACGGAGGAGATAACGAACGTACCAGGCTGGTCTAATGAAACAGGCGGGTACCGTTCGAGAGTACCTCCCGCGATTCTTCGATCAAACAGATACAGAGTAACAGAGTATCGTGATCTGACCTTCTTTAGGTGACCCTCGTTGGTGCCTACGAAGACGACGGTGTAGTCGCCGGTGGAGGTGGCGGCGACTGCGGTGAGATGGGTATCGAAAGTGAGGACAGGGGTCGCCGCTATTGGGTCTCCACCTCCTAAAGGTGTGTTCACGTCCAGGCCGCAAAAGTCCTCGCCGATCGTCTGCAATTTCTGTAAACAGACAGCACAAGAATGTTAGTGAACACGAAAAATAACATGCGTTACAATTCAATTTTATGCTTCGTACGATTATTATTTTTGCTCGCGTCAACGTTGTCTTGTTTCAGGATTTTTTGAGGCGGAAGTAGAAAACAAATGCAAACACTTTTTTTAAGGGCTTTACTCTACATGCCTTATGGTATATAACAAAAAATTGTAACTATTTTTTTTAAAACAAAATGCAGTGGAAGTCCCGCGTAGTTTGACGTAGGATAAAAAACCGAAGATTTTCATTATTTACCTGACATTTACTACAGAAGTACATAGCGATTTGACAAAATATTGATTTCTGTGAAAATGGTGGACATTTGAAGAGAATAGTTCCAGCCGAAGAATTTGCCTAAAATTTTCAGCCCAAATTGAGTCTAAATTTGCCTGTAGCAAAAGAGTTTTTAATGAATCTGTAGATAATTAATTATGGCAGATGCTATTCAAATTTCAAGCGAATCGGATAAAAATTGTTCAAGTTGTGCTGCTAGCCAATTTGAAAAAATGACAACACATAACTCGGCCAGTTTTTAATATTTCTGTACAATATTTATACCATATATTCATTAATACATGCCCTAAACACAAGAAGTATAAGAATAATTTTCAACCTCATAGTATCATTAAAAAAAATTCTTCTAATTTGATGCTATTTCGAGCGTCTCCGGATGGCGTGTAACCGCTTAAATTAAGTTTGACGAACGTCACTTTTCCGAACCGCAATAATGTTGAAAGAGCGCAGGCTCCGCTCGCTCCTTTCCTTCGCCCAATAGTAGTAATTACGTCAATCAATTCTCATGAATATTAATCGTTTTAATACATCACAGATAGAACCACTTCGCTTGGTTCGCATTAGCCTTGAAGGATCGGTTGATCTCGTCCCACGCGCAGTATCGGTGCAATCACTGCGGATAGCACAACGCCTGCAATTTTATACCCCTCCCCCAGACTCGGTGACAAGCCTGAATGTCCACGGCACCGCGAGAGGTAAAAAAGCCTTGAAATTAACGGGCCGCGGAAGCATCCCCGCGGAGGCTAACGCGCGATCAATATTTAACGAGCATTTTGGGTTTCCAAGGGATTAAGACGTCTCGCGATAAACGCTCAAAGCTCCGTGCACGCGCCTCGTGCATACTTTATCTGCGATCGTGGAGACGCGGGAGCAAGGTTAAACGCGAAACGATAAGGTCAACGACGGTCGTGCGAATCCCGCGGAAATGCGGCTCGCCATTTTCATACGGGGGAAGAGCGAGACGGCGATCGGCCGCCAAAGGATCTCCCAGGAGATTTCCTCGTGCGGTTTTTGTTATGGGAAAGCGGGTCGTAGGTTATCGCGCGCGAGCCCGAGGCCACGAAAAATACACCCCGCGTAAAATATCGCCGCTCGGCTCGCGGCGATAAATTATCGCTGCTCGGGCAATTAATTCTTGCCGGGGCGGCGATTAATCGCGTCGCGCGACGAGATGCGATACTTTATTGCCCTCTGCCGAACGTTCCCTCCTCGCGTTTAGAAGCGCCGCGTAAGAAAACTGACGGCCGCGCCACCGCTCTTGCCTTCCGGTTCCTTCGTGTTTCGCTTCGAACTTCGTCCCCGGGGGCGCACGAATCTCGCTTTTCGCTTGGAAATATCGTGCATTCGCATTGATCGTGCCTGGGCCGCGGTCTACGCGAGAGCACACCGTTGCGCATCGTTTCGTTTCTGCACAGCATCCTGAGTCATCGATGTCCCACCCCTGACGGGGAACGTTAATGAAAATCAAACGGTCGGCGAGATTCGGCGGGCTGAAGGGGTGCCGTGGTAACCGAGGAAACTGCGGGGATGCCGAGGCTTCCCGTTGCCGCACGTACGGGAACACGAAGAGACCGACACTCGCGTCTGCACGCTCAAGGAGAGGTCCAATACATCGACCAGCGAGCTAGAAAGCCCTGCGTTCGTGGCGCGGCCACCAAGAAGTCGGCTCTATTTACATTCCAGGGTTGCTTTCGCCACCCTGTATACACTGCAGCGAACAATTATTTGCATTCCTGGTGCTAATACGCCGTCGACGTTGCGGAAGGGGCGTTGCAGCACACTTTCGCTCCAGAACACGTCCTCTCTCTTTCTCTCCTTCCACCGTGTCTCGCCGAGGGAGGTGGAGAACGAGAGAGGGAGAGAGAGAGAGAGAGAGCAGGCGCGGAGGAACAATGGTTATGGCAAAACAACTGCGCTCGGTTGGCCTATTGAAACGTGGCTAATGCGACCATCAAGACGAAATGGAAGCTCGTTACGGCACCTTTTTTGCCCTTCACTTTCCTCCCTTTTTTGCCACTCGGAAAATTGGAGTAACGACGTGTTATAGCGGTGCGAGCGCACGCGCGGAAACACGCGCCATCACGCCAATTCCCGGGCCGCCACTTTTTCTCTCGTAGCAGGAACAAAGGTGCTGTAGTGATTAATTTACGCGTTTCCTGTTTCGCTGGCGAATGTTTGATCACGGTGCTGGCGCGAGTTGGCTCGCGGATTTTCATTCAGTGGAACGATCCGCGGTCGGGTACGAGAATTCGCGATGCTTGGTACGAATCGTATTGATAAGCAGGATATCCAAGAAATGGATTTATTGGACTGTACCATTGTAGATTCGAGAGTTACGTGAAGAATGCAATCGTTGGTTTATGAGGAAGTTTAGTCGGTTGATGAACAACGTAGTAAGAGATAATACGATGCTGGTTTTACAAGGGAAGTTAGGCAACCCGAAAATCCGTAGTAGAGTAAAATATCTCGAGAACGGTGAGAGTCACCGGAAAGAAGTTGAAACAGAAGTTGCATCTTTTTTATATCAACAAAACTGAGTAAAAATAATTATCGAATTAAGGATTGCTGGCGGGGGTAACTTGAAAAGTATGGATTATTTTATAATTAGTTTTGCACAGTTTTGTAGATATAAAGAAAATGCAACGCTTGTTTAAACTTCTTCTCGAAATCTCTCACCAGTCTCGAGATATTCCACGAAAGATAAAATTCTGCATATTTTTCAAGGGGTGATTTCACCCCCCAAAACCTCACTACGGTGCCAACAAAAAATAGGGTTGTATTACGGATGAGCTACTCTACTTGAACACACACAGTTACATAATTTTCTGAATTTCCGGGTTGCCTAACTTCCCTTGTTAGACAAGTGTTTACAGATTTCATGTTTGCATTTAACTACGGATTGTTTTAGGGGAAAATCTCGCGTTCCATGGACACGAGTAAAGAAAGCATGTGTAGGTATACTGGCAGAATCCTAACGACGGGAAGGTAAATACTCGGGTAAAATATTCGTTTCTAAAGAATGTGCGTACACATACACAGGAGCCGCAGTTGTTTACGCGTGGGTATTACGCCCTTAGCCACGTGGTGCCTTGGGTGAAAGTAAATTATTTCACAGTAACTCTTAAGGGTCTTAATATGAAGATATTAAACGTACGCTCGCGGCAAGCATTTAAAATATTAATATTAATGCTATACATTAAACCTCTGCAGGTGCAACGTATCGAGGCAAGCTAACCTCACGATGATCGATGGAAAATGCGAATTTATATTTTGTGGGTAGCTTAACATTAACTGATGCGCTTCTGCGACAAGCAGTGTAGTCATATTTCAAGCTACATTAAAATTTACTGTACCCTCAACCGCGAAAGATTGCTTACTTAAGCCCGCAAAGATTTACAGGGTACGCTGCGTAAAATAATTAGGGGACACTCAAATGACCTAGTTCCATATGATACTTTAATATTTAAAGCTCTCTATGTACCGCACAAAGGATGATTGAAAAATATATATTTGTAATTGTAAAAACATTTCTCTAAATTTCAGTCGTTCTGGAGAATCAACCCCCACCTCCCGGATTATTACCAGCAGGGCGACTCCTTACCATTAAATCGCAAAAAATCTAATTTACCTGTTAACAGCAAACAATCCCGGTTCGGGCGCAGCGAGACTTCATTAAAATTTAATGAACACCACTCGTTTGTAACGCGCTAGGGGTCTACCGACGAACGCGTGCCACCCGGAACTGTGCCGAAATAAAAGCGGACGAATCGAGCATACATCGAACCCCTTCGTTCCCCCGCGTAAAAGGAAATAATCGGCGCGCGTAACCGGAACGGCGCGTCAAAGGGATGTCCAGCCGGGGGAGGTCAATTAATCCAGAGGGATCGAAGGACGTCGCTCGATGGCCCACCTTCTGTCGGTTCACCCCCGTACACCTACAGGTATGTACGTCCACGACCAATGTCAACACGCCTAATTATCGAGCGTCGGCCCCGCTACTCTCCGTCATTTCACGAGCAGCGACAACATATGGATAACGGTCAAAGCGATCGTCCCCCACTTACCGAAACACGTCCGCGGCCAATTCGTAATGCGAAGGAAATGTTTGCAATGAGTCTGAGTGAGAATCAAAAAACTGTGGTAGGTACCATCTGACGTCTCGCAACGCTGCTGTACTCACCTTCGGAGTTCCTCCTCGGGACTCATGTTATATCTATCCCAGAAATGATTATGTAGATACGTTAAAAATGTACATACAGCGACTCGCATTAATATTCGGACACTTTTTAAAATCGCATAACTTTTTTAGAATTGGTCCAAACGACTTGAGTTTTTTTTAGAAGCTAGAAGGATTAGTTTGCTAAATGACGTATTTGGTCGTTTTGAAAAAAAAATGTATTTGGTCGGAATAGCAATAAATAGTAAAAAATAGTAAAGGTCGATTTTTAAACTTTTTTTTTGTGGGCTTGTAATGAAAATTCAAAAAAAAAAACGTTTGTAGATTGTAGTAAGTTGTATACGTGCCTAAAATTTCATCAAAATTGGTTAACGTTGCTGCGAGCTACAAACGTTTAAAGATCGCAGAATAAGGTCGAAAATCGCTGATTTCGGGAATTTTCGCGATTCCAGACCTTAATCGAATATTAATGCGAGTCACTGTACCTATATCGCGTAACAAAACAAATAACTGAAGGGTACGGTGAAACCGGGAATGTCCATTTTTCGTAATTTTGCGATTTAGTATATTTTGTTGATGACAACAGGCACTACAGAGCTGTCAAGTCATAAAGGGTTACAAAGTTCATCCCGCCTCCGTAAGGTAACGTTAAAGATTTAGGCATAAGCTTCTGTCGTCAGGATAAAGCAAGGAATTATTTAAGAAGAAAATTATAAAAGAAAATTAAATTCATTGAACCATACTGGACTAAAGTAAAGAAACTTAATATTCGCGATAACGCTGTTTTGTGACATTTCCTGCTCCCCCCCATACACTTCAACTGTCCTCGACGCTCAGAGTTCAATATCCCCCGGCTTTATCACGAAATCCTACTGTGAGCCGACTTTTATAAATTCCAGCATGCATCGTGCTTTTAAATAATTGTTATTTAATTTTGCGCCGTAAAAAAAAAAAGCAGGTACATTTTTCCCATGAGCAAAGCGTTCGAAATGAAAACGCGAAGCGCGACGGGTCGCGGGATTCAAAGCAGATCCACGGCTTTTCATTCCCCTTGCAATTGCGTTAATTGAATTTCTGCGACGCTGTAAACCGAGTAGAGGCTAAAAAGCGCTGATACCGTGCCGGCGAGCCGAGGCCGAACGAGAGCGTTGAATTTTAGTCAATTTATTGCGGCGTTTTCCTCTTCATTTGTCAACGGTGATTTCCCCTCCCGGCGCGTGGGGGGGTTAGGGGATCGTTGAAGAACGATTCAGATTTGTTCCTGCAGCGGGTTTCGGCTCGCAATCGAGAGGATGCGGTTTCAAGAAAAGCGGCTGTCAGCCGCACGCGATCGATACACGCTTTTCCCGCAATCTTCTTCTCGGCTTTTACCCCTCGTTCTATCTTCCCGACGTTCCGCGAATCCTCTTTCCCGTCTTTTATGCCCGCTACACTTCGCTGTTTTCTGTCATACGCGCGGCACACGTCGATACTCTCACCGCACGGATATCCGCCCCCGCGACGAATTTTATCAACACAGATCCAGCAAATCCAATGACGACACTGCCACGGGGGGGGGGGGGGGGAGGCAGGGGAGGCGGGGTACCGTATTGTTACATTTAAGTGCGCACGTCCCGATGGCGTCGAAATTTTTCGCAATTTCCGCGCCGAGGAATTCAACGCTCGCGAATACTTCATTCTTCCCCTGGAGGAGGGAGCTTTCCGCGACGACTACCGAGCATATTTTAAGGACTATACGGTTTGTCGGGTAAAATGTATTCCATTTTAAAAAGTGTAACACCTTCGAGGAATCCGGCATCTTCTGAGAATAAAGAAACGCAGCTAGTACCAATATAATTCTTAGAAGTAAAGATGCTGCTATCTCTGTCACGATATGCAATCTCTCTCGCATTTTTATGTAGACGCCTGGGATTTCTTGGTTCGCGGGTAAGGTTGTATCGATATCGCGCATCAAGGAAGCTGAAGAGGAGCGTATTGTAGTCTTAAGTTTCTCTCGTTTTTGGTTAGGAGAACGTTCCCTTATACCTGCGGCTCTCGAGGCAAGAGATGAAAGCAGATCTGTCAGCAGGGAACGCTTGACGTTAGGAGTCCTCTTATTTCCGCTTTTACATCGAAGAGAATAGATTCGACAGCCGAAGATGTCGTGGATCTCCGTTTCTCAAAGCAGAGAAACTACCGAGGAAGTGGGAATTCTTGCAACTCGAGCTCTCTTTGTTGGTTGCTCGCGAAACTGCGCGTTTACGCGAGCATAGTTGACGGTTCGATCAATACGAAAATGAGACGTCCGACGTTTGAAAGTGGCATCAGCGATATCCCCCTCCAACACTGCGCTACATTTAACCAGGTCTTAGAAAACTTCATTCCCCGCGAAACACTTGGATCGGGCTTGCGTAATTCCCAGAATGTATAAGTAAACAACGCGAGCCGCGAAACTCGAAATCTGCCCTGTTACGCTTTCGTGAGCGCTAACGTTTCATAAATAATTCGATCGCTCGTTAAGTTCTTGCCGCCTGAAGGAAATGGAAAGCCTCTGTAATTGATAAACAACACATGCACCTGGAGATAGCGGGTCGGCTAATCCTAGACGACTATTTAGCCAAAAGCTTTGTTTCTATTTCCACTCTTCCGCGGAACTAAGTGAATCTAAAAGCAGGTCTGCGGAAAGTTGATAAAAATCGTTAACCACTGTAACGCAACTAACTTTGTCGGAAATTTGAAAGGCCTGCGAGTTCGCGTATTTATTTACCTCGTTCGCGACCCGAGCTTTCAAAATTATTATATTTATTTTCCAATGCACTTCCGCCCGCGCGAGCACACGCGCCCAGTGATTTACAGAGCGCTCTTTGTTCACCGTTCACGTTTCGAAAAAAAAAGTTGGTCGGCGTCGGTAGAAAATAATTTCCACGGGATCGCGGCTCTGTCTAGCGAATATACCTCCGTTTAAAACCGTTTATTCGTTTGCCGAACAAACGAACGCCGAATCATCCTTTTCAAGGAGGGCACACATCGCGCGAGCAGGATTTTTCGCTTGTCAGATCGCCGGGCACACAATTCGAAAACACAAACCCGATTTCCCGTAGGGGCTATCGATTTTTATTCCTCCGCGCGCCGGCCCAGTAATGCGAGCTTTTGCATTTCATCGCGAAATATTAGAGCTACGAGCGAGCGAGAAAAAGAAGGGCGCCGAAAGCCCTCGGAGGCACGCGGCAAGAAGAATAATTATACAATTCTTCCCGGGCAGGAAATTTCAACGGCAGACAGCGCGGCACGTTTCAGCGCAGGACATGTTTATTCAGTAGATATAAATTTGTCGCGATCGAATATTATGCCGGAGTAATGAAAAAAAAAATCGACTTTCACGAAGACTAAAAGTACGACGAATCTCGTTCGGAACGCTGCGATTTCTCTCGGAGCGCAATCCTGATGGACTGCGGCGAAATTAACGAAGCTCCACGTTCGAGCGAGGCACGTCGCAAAGATAACGCCGCGCGATAAAACAATCGCCTTGATTCGGCGCGGGACAGTAACCGGCGCAATTTTCTGCAGAAATAACAATTTGGTCGGCGAACGCTTTTACGCGGCTGCACGAACGTTTACTCGTAATTTATTTCCAATTACGAGCGGTACTTTACGCATGTTTCATAATTCAGTGTTGAAAGCGTTAATAGGAAATAGTGGCCACGCTCGTAAACCATATTTACCGACTCCCGCGTTGAATATCTCGCCTGTTGCGGAACCGAGATTCTCCGATTCCGAATCCCCCGAAAGAAATGCACACCGCCGCTCGGCGGATCGTTCTCCAAAACACGAGATTAAATGTCTGCGCGGCTTCGCTGGCCACGGTAGCTTTTAATGCGATATGGCGATGCCGATGGTGAAATTTTAACGACAGCCGCGAGAAACCGTGCCGGATGCTGTTTGAAGTGTGCAGTGCCTTTTATAACGAATCACACCGATAATCCTATTCGAGAGGGTTGAGAAAATGGCAGCGTAATATCCGCGAATCTTCACTGAATTATGCTCAAAGGCGACCACACCAATGCGACTTGAAATGGCTGGTTGAACGTTAATAGCAGTTTCGCGTCCGGCACACGAATGGCTGGTTATTAACATATTTCTGGACCATGTGACAGAGTTTAACCGAACTATGAGGCGCATAAATACCAAAACGCCTCGCGGTTACCTCGGCGAATGCCTGCATGAAACTTTGACCGATAGTACGGTCTGAAAAGTTGCCGGTGTGCTGCAGTTCCCTTCCAAATAGACGCGTCAAACGGAAAGTTATTCTTCTAACGGGAAGCCAGTAATGAATTGGGAGCAGGACCACGTCCACGCAATTAGGTAGACTGAGTGACATTTTCCACGTCAATTTTATCGCGCCCCTCTGGCTTGCCAAGTGGTATCGGTTCTATTGGAACGATACTCGAGAGGTGCTGCTTCCTAATCAGTGGTAGTATCCCATAATTGCAACGGACAGTTGCACCATCAAAATGGGCAGCTGAGCGTTGCTCCTAACGGCGTCAGCCACTGTTTAACGGTACCATCGAACAACCCCCATTTTCCGAGCTTATCGACTCGAACAATTCACTTCGTCGAGTTCTGGGGCCTCGGGTTCCCCATCCCGTGATTTGTTTCTCAATCCTGAATCGCTTTCGTTGAATTGCTCAGCAGGAATGCCACCACGTAAAAGCGGCAACGATCATCTCGCGCGTTTCACGATCCAGCTTTCAACGGGCACGGCTCTCCGCGCTTGTTAAATATTAATACATGGAAAACGAGACGGTCCGGCGTTCCCAATAACAAATTGCGCCCCAGTTGATCGCTGCGAGTCGCCGAGAGTGAGCAGTAAATGGCCGGCTGTACAATGAACACGATAATCCTCAAGAATACACGCTGCCGCGCTAAATTACCATAACGTTCCCTATAAACGTGATATCACGTAATCTCGGCGCTGTGTCGCAACGGAACGCGATTGTCATTACGCCGGCGCGCGCCCCGATACATTTGTATTCCGTCAGCAAAGGTGTTGAAAATTCCTCCGTGTCCGCGGTACCGATAGGTCCCCCCCCTTCGTTCCCTTTCGTTTTATCCTCGATTCCGATAAATGACTCGGGACATTTGCAGACAATGAGCGTTACGGCCTCCAGCGAGTGCAGTAATGCTCCATCTAAATGGATTTCCATCCATTCATAAGCTATTCCCGAGAATGGCCCATTCTTTCTCTGGTTTCTTTGGTGTACTTCGGTTCAGGGACTTCCAGGCCGCGAATAAACAGGCGAGCGACTCGGGGATGTGCTTGGTTATTATATAAACAAGAATTGGTAACTGAGTACTTCGGGGACTGTAATGTTACAACGGCTGCGACCACTGTTTTCCATTTGCTGTTTTAATTCGATGCAGTTCCATTTTTTACAGTTCTCGAGTTATGACCTGTAATAAACGCAAACAAAATTCTACACCGAGCCGCGCACGTTTGATGCAAATCCGATAACAAATTTATCGCAACTAAATAAAAATAGGAGTAGATACATTTATATTATGGAATATTTTTTCGCCAAAAAAAACAGAAATATAAACTTGTCAACTGAGTAACTACTATTTATTCTGTGAAAAAATATATTTTTCAATCAGTGGTCTCTCTTTTTAATGTTACCTAAGTTAAATAATTTTGTAAACAGTTTTTCCTAATTTACTCGAAGTTGGTAAAGATGGAGCTGCACCCCTCTTGCTGCAAGGTCCTCGATTATTTACGATGTTATTTTCCCTTCTTTCTGAAAATTTCAACCCTCCCAGAGAGAAGTTAATATCGACTCGATTAATGAACATTCACGGCCGTGTTTCGACTTTAATTCGCCTGGTAAGTAGTTCGAGCCAGGTGGGGGTAAAAATCCCCTCTCGGTCGGTGGTTGAATAAGGAGTGGCTATGGATTAGATGGCGGTTAAGCCTCAAGAAGATTTCCGATATTGAGCGACCTAAAAAATTCACAACTCTCGTAGCCTGGTTTCGAACTTGCACCCTCGATCGCTACCAACAGCATCGAAACTCCCCTCCCGAATCGTGCCTCGTCGAAAACCACTTCCATTCTCCACACTCCTGTCTGCTGCAGAAAAAAGGGCCAGATGAAAACTACACGTGTTGTTTGAATTCAATTTTCCATTGGCTCCACTATCGCGGAGCAACTAAAAAAAAAAAAGAGAGAGAGAGAAAACAGTGAAAAAAAATCCTAAACCGTTACAGCGATCGAGGGAGGCATTCGCCGACTGTTCGCGAGTGCTCGCAACCAACCCCCAGCTAGCGAACATATTATCCCCCGATATGGCACAGGCCCCCCCCCCCTGGCTCTCGGTAATCTCGAGAGTTTGCCAACGACAACGTTAATTCCGCGCGTTCGAGTCACCCCCTCGATGTATTCGCGGATTCCCTAATTAAACTTGAAGAATCTCGAGTGAGCCTCCGGCGCACTCGTGATTAGCGAGCCCTTTGAATACGACGGACACAATTTCATACTGTGCTTGACACATCTCCTCGAAAGGCAACCATTCAGCCTTCGACGAAGGGTGGAAATATCAACCGGAACGATCTATAGATATGGAACAGTTGAAAGAAATCTGATGCGGTTTTATATGCTCCGATTCAAGCTCACAGAGTGCCCCGCGAACAGTTGCAAGTCAACCTTCAATCAAGTCCGTGGTAATAGCAGACGAGTGAACTAGATTCAGAGGTGGATTAAGCTAAGCCACCCGCTCCGATCTAACTGGCCAATCTGCGCGATTTTAGAACCGTAGCCTCATTCATTGCTCCCCAAGACACCCACTCGTTGTCGCTCGGCTATCGCGGGGCATACGTGACGTGTCTGCCCCGTCGCTCCTTTTTCCTCCCTCCCAGGAATGAACGGGGGAAGAATAGAAATAATAAAGACAGAGGAGAAAGGAAGGGAGAAAAATGCTGCGCGCTCGTCGGAGCGTTTCCTTGCGAGGGCGTTTCATTTTTATTGGCCGCCGGAGAATTTACCTCGTAGATTACCTAGAAATACACCGGGGAATTTTCAACTTATAGCGGAAAGGCGGCGGCGGCGGCGCGCGCGCTCGCGCGGGCGCAGCCCCGGATATTTAACCCGGGACTCTAACGCCTGGATATATACGTGACGATAACAATAATTCCGCAAGAAAATTCTTGTTGTGCCCTGGCTGTCGGCTGGATTTTAATCGAACGCCCTCGGGTCGGAGGATTATACCGTTATTTACGGACAAGAAACTGCAATTCTACGGCTTCCAACGCTGCAGCAGCCGTGGATAGAAGCGCGTCGAAGGTCAATCCATATCCCTGGATGCGCTCGGAATATGGTTACGATCTTTAGAGGAACGATGGGACAGGGAAAGGCGTTCGGGTATGGTAAATTTAATCTGCTGTACGATTTACGAACGTGCTGTTACCTGTGTATGGTAACGGATGTGCAGGGTGATGATTGTCGGTGACTTTTAGCAGCTTAGGCTATTATGCTGGTTCTTAAGTGGGAGATTTATTGTGAACGAGTGGGATATGGACATGGACAGAGAAGTTTAACGGGAAAAGACTCTATAAATCGACCAAACTCGCAGGCAGCAACAATTGAAAGTGAGTGCGTTATTTGAGGAAGCAGAAGGTATATTATATGGCCCCAGATATAGCAGATTATCCTGCGGCAGCTGTAAGTACAAATAAAGTACAATTTTTCTTCACTTTAAACTTTAAACGCGTTTTTCTCGAAACCTGGTTTTCAGAATTGGTGCCGAGGGTAACTCAAAAACTATTCGACTGATCCACTTGTTTACTTGTGATAATGTTAAATAAAGTATCCTTAAAGTTCTAAAAGCATTAGCGCATTGGAATCTTTGCAGAAAGTTCTAAAAATTGATAAAAGAATAAGCCGTTTATAAAGACTTCTTCTCTAATAGACATACAATCTATTGAAGGGAACCCTCCGGTGAAAAGGCTCGAAAAATAGACGATCTTGATGAATTTTTTACAATAAGATATAACATATTCTAAAAAATATTTTTGGCATTTATCGATAGACTCGTTAGGGTACAAAAAATAATAAATATTATACAAGTTTTTTCAATCGGTTCATTAGTTCTGCAATCGTGGTTACTAAGCGCCACCTAGAACATGCATCAAGCCCGAAAACACGAAACAAAAATATTTTTTTGTACTCGAACGAGTGTATTAGTAAAAGCCAAAACCATTTTTTAGGATATGTTACAACCTCTTCTTGTAAAAAATTCATGAAAATCCTCTAATTTTCGAACGTTTTCACCGAAAGGTCCCCTTAAATAGATTTTATGTCTATAGTAATGGAGTCTCGCTTGGGGATTACAGCCTGTATCGATCTACACTTTCCGTGTCACCCTTGACGACTCGGACTTAACGCTGTCGTTATCGATGATACAGGGAAGAATGCGAAAGGAATGCTCGATTCCTTTTCTGAGGACGTAGGATAAAATTAGACGTTACATTTGCTCGAATTGAACGAAGTATGTAGGTACTATCATTATCAAAGTATGACTCACGAAGAAGCGAATTCAGCGGTGCATCATGTGCTGTTCCTCGCACGACTATAGAATCATAATTTAATATATGATGGCGACGTGTGTGTTTGTTTTACCACAGCAAAGATCTAATAAATGCAGGAAGAGAGCTATTGCTGGCCTGACTCATCCTCTATACATAACCACATTACCGATGTATTACACCGTGTAATGTGCCCAGTTCAATGATGTCTATATCTCACCACGTTTATTCCCGTAACTCCAATTAGCGAGCCACAATGTCAGTCCAAATCCCATCGAATCTATTTATCCACCCTAATCAAAGACACAAGAAATATCCTTCCCTGCACCAATCTCACCAACGAAGGAACCACCCTCCCACGTTTCCACCCTCGCTGCTGATCCCCGTAGAGCGCGCAACACGCGATAGAGGAGGTTCCTTCGAAAAATCAGCTCGCGGGTGAATTACAGGAAAAAATGGGCAAGGCGAAAAACATTTGCCCGCGGCTGGGAACCGTGTACATACGCTTGCACCCCTGAGCATCGATGAACACTGACACGGTGGTTGCACGGTGCGCCGTGATGGTCCACTCATTTCAAGGCTTTTAGCGTGCTGCATCGACGTTAACGATTAAAGCTTTTCTCCCTCCCTCACTACCCCTAACACGGGCCCCGCGTTTTTTCTCTGTTTCTCTCTCTCTCTCTCTCTCTGGATGTCCCTGTGCACGGTTCGCAACGGGCCGCACGCGAAACGTCGTTGCGCTCCCTCAAAGCACCGTCGATAATGAGGGTAAAGGGAGAAAAAGGGAGTGTCGTCCACCCTCACCCCCTCCGCGAAACTCGGCGGCTGATACAGCTTCCACGCGCGCCTCTGTGTCTTCCCCAACTCCTGTCCAGATGTATTTCTCGTATGCTTGGCTCTTTACCGCGAGTCTACGCCCTCTCATTTTCCTCCACCCACACGCGCAACCCCTGTGAACGCGACCTGTGCGTCGGTCACTGCACGTCTACCACCCGATCTCACACCCTCGTGGTCCCTTTCCCTTAGACCCGCAAGTGTCCGTAACCGCGACGTACGTGTGCGAACTCGCGAAACGGGGGGTGTAGAATTTTTTTAACTTTGTGGGCGCTTTTAGAGATTTCTCTTCCGACGTTCCTCTTCCGTTTCATTCGGCTTCAATGATGCCATCGTCGATTACGACGAGTAATTTTGAGAAAGGAAATGAACTCGGCAAACCGAAATGTTTCGCACAAAATAACTCCCATATTTATTATTAAAAAATAATAATAAAAAAAATAGCAACTTCTTAAAAGATGCATAAAAACATGATCCAAATTTCGGGTGAATCGAATCGCTAGTTTCTTAAAAAGAATGCCAGATTTTTCTATGTTTTTGGCCAACAAAAATAGGATTCCCCGTAAACGCACAGGAGATACGAGGTGATACGTGGTGACTAGCTTGCTCCCGCAATTTGCCTACAACACGAAAACAGGGCGCATTGATTCCCGCAGCAGGTGATTACGTGGAAATGAGCGTGCAAAATCGGGGCGTGAAAAGTACTGGAGGCAGTGGGAAAAAGTAGCCGCGCTGTGCTCGTCCAGCAAGAATCTAAAGGGTGGGAGGGGGAGAAGCGTACTATAGGAGTTCGATTATCCGTAGAAAGGGACGGAGAGGTGGCAAGCCGGCCCAATAAACCGATAATGCCGTGTCCGTCCGACTATTTGATAAGAATTGTTTCCACATCTCGAGCCGCGGTTTTCTTTTTCATCGTAACGCGAATCGCTATCCACAGTTCGTCTGTGTCGCATTAATTCGCGACACAGCTGCCGTTTCGACATCCACCCCCACCGGGTAGAATGGGAGCAGCGGGCGCGGGAAAAGGGGGAACAGTAAACGGGAGAAATATAAAAGCTTCGCTCGACGGTATCTGAATTCGTTAGCGATACAGTCGGCGCGTGTAAAACGTGTCCCAGCACGCGAACGAGCACGCGCCCGCGAGTATACGCCCCTGGACGAGGGGGCCGGAGGCCCTAGGCTAATGCGGAAACTGTTCCGTAGTATCTGCAATTTAATTACCACGATGGAGTAATTACAAACGATCTCGCGCAGCCCAGTGTCTCCTCCCGTTGCAATAACGAGGAACGATCTATCCGATTAAATTCTGATACCTGCCAGCAGCGGCTCGAGCAAAAGCTCGGACGGCGGTGGCTGCAATTGAATTCCTGCCGCCGCCCTCTCCCCGGTCGCATAAAAGGGCGGTCATCGACGTTGATCGGTCGCTCCTCCACTTTCCTGAAACGCTAGCGAGCCTATCTCGTCGCGCTTCTACCATTAATGGCCAGGTACGTTTGAAGGGACCGTGCGAACGAAAAATTCGCCGCGGAACACGGACGCTGAACTTTTTGAATCACGCACACACGGAAGCCACCGAGAAGGAAGCGAATAAATACTCCAAATTTCAGCTCCGGCTTTCGCAGGCATTCTCGCCAATTTACACAATCCTTCCCTCGTTCCCAGCGCCGCGAGGCTCGAGGGAAAAAGGGAGCGCTCGCACGCCCCGACGATTCCTTCGATCGAGCAGACCATCGCGAGAGAACGGTAATTAGAGAAACTCCGCAACTCCTCTCGTCGAGAGGCGTCGATTTACGATCCCCGTGGCCGGTATTCCGAGCCTCCGGACGGTGGACGGGGAGAAAATGCAAAAAACCAGCCAGCGATCCCGGAGGGATGGGCAGGGGGGGGGGCGGAAGTAAGGGTCGCGCCGTGGCGGAGGAACAATAAGAAAGGAGGTCGGGACAAACAGAGTGGAAAAGCGAGTACGGAAAGGAAGAGAACACCGGTAGTCGCCGGTGTAAGCGTTATGCGATTTCAGACAAATGGCACGCTCGTGAGCGGAATCGTGACGAGGATCGTCCACTTGGAAGCCATCGGTGAGTTTACCTTCTACTCCGCTAACTTACCATTGAGATTCGCTGGGAACGAAGGATGGCAGCTGTCCTCGAGAACGTTCCACGGCTATTGCATCCGGGGGTGAGGCGCGCCCCCGGGGGGAAATACGACGTGGACGAGCACGAAAATCCGAAAGAAGGGATCGCCATTTTCTACGTGAGCCTTCGCGCGCGACCAGGGGGGCGGCGGTCGGGCGGGCGGCGAGGAACGGACGCGCGTATCACTTTGCGGGCTGCTCTTTCGCGTAAAAGCTGCCCCCGCGAAACGGACGACCGGCCTGCGGATATTGCTCGCCAAGGAAATATCGGAGGACGGATATCCTATAAATCTGACTTCAATTCTTGGCATTTGTTAACTGCCTCAACAGCAGAAAGGGTGCATCATTCTCCTTTCGCGTTGAAGAAGCACGGATTCTATGAGAATCTCGGAAGAATATTTTATCTTTAAGAAATGGCAACTCGATAGTGCGCAGGATTGTAAGAGTGCACATGCGAAAGGGTTTAACGAAATCGAGCATGAAAAAAGGGGGAAATAATCGACCTCCGCGACGTCGATTACACCCCTGGCGCCCGGTTTCCTTATAAATCTCCCAGACACCGGTAATACGGCATGAAATATGCTTCTCACTTTGTTCGCCAATTACCTCGATGACTAGTTACGTGTTAAAAGTGTTACGAAAACGTCGGAATCGCGTGCGCGCTCTTCCGAGGTGTCTCGCGCAGGCACGAGAAGCGGCGCGATAAAATCCGCCTGGCGATGAATTTCCACGCAACACCGCCGACGATATTACCCGCCGTGTTACGTTGTCCACGGCGGGGAGGAAGAGACGTCCCCCGATACCGAAATCGGGAGGACGTCCAAGAGGAGATCCAGAGGAGCTCGTGTAACCAGGCGTTGCAACCCCGCGCGCTATAATGCCCGTCGTGAAACAAGCAAGAAACCATTCAATGGGAACCACAGCAGCGTTTCGATCATTAAAGTCGCAAGTACTAAACGACCAGCATCCGCAAAAAAAGGGAGCAGCGAGTGGCCATTACAGCCGAAGGCCGAGCTATTCCCGCGCGATTCCAGTAATTTTGACGTTTAACGTACCATATAGTCGGGTCGAAAGAAGAATCGACTTGGCTTCGTGAACGAGGGTCTACAAAGGAGTTTCTATACCTCTGTCTTACATTCCCGCTTTATCAAATATTTCAACCCTCCGCGCGTAGGATATCGAGATTGATCTGAATGGAGATAGGGAAGTAGAGTGAATCGGTAAGAGGGGGAAAGTGGGAGAAAGAGAGGCAGAGTGTGAGAGGAGAGAGCGATCCACGGTGTCTCTTTTCGAGCAACGTCGGGCAAAGTAATTAATTAGCGTAATGATTCGTTCGCGTAAGCTCTCGTTTCGCTCGCCTGTAACGAGTAGAGTTGCGCAAAGTTTCGCAGACTCCGACGCCGTTGCTGATGCTGCCGCCTCCTTCTTCCGTCTCTCTCTCTCTCTCTCTCTCTCTCTCTCTCTTCTCCAGCATCCCTCCGCCGTGCTCCGCCCTTTCGAATATTCGTATCGCGATTTTAATGAGCGACAAGCTGTGCAAACACACGGACGAGCGCGACGGCGCACGAGCAAAAGAGACGTCGCACCGAGACTCGACCGGGGGCCAAACGGGGAATACTGTTTCGCGATAATAAGGACATCGTCTCCGCCAATTACGGGGACGCCTCAAACAATCAATTATCGATCGGAATAATTAAAAGCGACACGCCGGGTGCGCCGAAACCCACCGGGCGAATTAAACGGTGAAAGCGACGATCATTGTTTTCCATTTACTTCTGCGTGTTCTTTTCACCCCTCTTCTGTTTTCGTTGCCCTTGCACGATACCCAGCGGTCTCTGGGAGATAAAAGGAGCTCGAACGTGTGTCGATCGTCGAACCATTTACAAATGGCACCTTTTGTCGCCGGAGCCTGCACGAATTTCTTGGAACCCCTCGCAGGGGAAAGCCACTTTCACTGGACACTGGTTACCGAGCGCGCGAGGAAAATGTGGGACCGCTTGCTTCCACTTCCAAGTTTAATTGTTCGCTGGGGAATGTTCGCGATTTGTCAGCTTTCTTTACTTCAACTGATTGGGTGAAATTGAACACTGCTCAGACATTTGTAGCGTTGATTTCGCGGGCAGTGGCGGATTTAACGCGCGGTCGGTGACGAGTAGTCGCCTGGGCCTCATCCTCGAAGAAAATTATGATTTTATCCAAACACCATACTTTCTTTTTGTACGACTACACTTAGCCAGTTTTCAGTGAACTACCTCTTCATTTGAATCATCCTTTGCTTATATTTCGGCTCATTACTATGATTCCCTCCCACCTGATATTCGAGGTTTAAATTCGTTTCCTGATTTTAAATGTAAAGCTCGGCGATATATAAGGTTACATTATGCGTCGCGATAATTTTCTAGTTTCTTAATGTTAGTTAGTTTTTAGTCATTTAGTTAGTTATTTAGTTATGGTTAGGCTTCTAACAGTATTGTACTGCAGCCTCGCCATTTACTTCGCTTGTCTTTATGTATTGTTTTCTTCTCTGGATGTGTCAAGTTATAAAGACAAAGAATAATAATGATAATAATAATTTTCTCCAAATAATGGGCCCTTCAGAACGTTTGCCACCTGGGCCTTTTTATTTAAGGGGGTAGGTTACCTTTAAAATTTTCGAAAATTTGGATTTTAAGATTTTTGCATATTTCGCTAGCTACATCTTTTTTTATGATTATTATTACCAACCTCTTTCCTACTGTTCCAGTTACCTGAAATTTATTATTTCGCCCGATAAACGAAAAAATTCAAATGTCACGTACACTACGCGTTACGGTATCCCAAGCCTGTTCTTCCCACGCTTCGGAGCCCCTGAGAAAGTACGCTATCCTAAATCACGAAGATCCCTCCTCTCTATACATCCTCGAAGCACCTTTCGAAGAAGACAGCCCTGAGCAGCGACGAGAAACGAATTTATCGATTGTCCGGGTCACGAGTCAAACTAAATTGCCGATCATAATACGTCGGAGCGGGGCCCTCTATAATTCATCGTCCCTCCGGCTCTCGCGACGTATTAATAACCCTGTCGTCTGTATAAACTCCGCTAACTAACTTATAAGTCATTCCACTCGTTTGAGCGACAAATTCGTAACATAAATTACGACCGACCTCTGACCATCTGTCAAGCCCGTACACGGGCTAAGCAGCCCGATTCCAGATATATTTATCGCATCGCTAAACGCAGCCCAATGCGCTGCACGCTCGCTGCAAGGTAGCCACCACCTTTCGATGCAGTGGTTCGAGTTATTCTATTCCGATAACAATCAACGGGGCAGTGATAACGTACGCGTAACAAATATCTGACAACGAGACGAATCGCGTTCAGAGAACTGAGAGAGAACGCCGAACTTAGCGCTTCGTGCTCGCCACCTGGACGATTTTTAATTAACACGCGATCATTTTTCAACACACCAAACGTCTGTTTACAATTCGTCGCGGAATGGTAACAGATACGGATGAGGTTCGCTACGTTATTAGTCTGACAGTGATACGAAGAAGTATCTAGCGAACTGACAGGATCCGGAATAGCTACGCGAAGGATGCTTCCAATCTGATTTCCTTCCCCTCTCCTCCATTTTACCGCAAAGACGCTAAGATCGAAGTACCCCCCATCGTCGGTAGAAAAATAATCGCGTACATCTCAGGAACCGGGGCGATGACATTCATCCGTCGGCAAACGTTGAATATTTAGTCGATCAATTACGGAGCGTTCGTTCGTCGATCTTTCACGGCTGAGAATGTCCTGGAATAGCATCTCGACGAGATGCATTTTCCTCGGTTTTTTTTTTCTATCTCTTTTTTTTACCTCCAGCTCTCGCGTCCTCCAGGAAGAAATCACTTTTAATGGAGCCAGAGCGAGCGACGGATCCCGTCCCAGCATAAAGGGGGATCGTTTCTTCGCATTAATATCACTCTCCACGCAAGACTTCCACTCCTGCACGGCACTTCCCACTATTTTTCGCATTACGGGACTTTCCATTTACGGGCAGCGGGGAAAACCGAGGCGCAACCGGCGTCCATTAAGTTCAGATAGGGAAATATTGGAATCCCTCATTTGTATCGCTTAAGTGTTTCGTTTCTCCTTGATTTAATTCGCGACGGACGCTCCGCCCCGGCCGGAGGTACTATTTCCCCCTTAATGGAACACCTTCGCAGGTTTTATACCCCGAACAATGGAGTCTCATCCTCGAAATAGCACCGGTCGACGAATTCTCTATTTCCATTAGACTAATAATTACGAGACACTTAAATGCACACGATTTATGGACCGCGCTCTCTTTGAAAATTCTCGACTGGTTCCTCCAAAAGTCAATCGCCAAACGTAACTTACCTAGTGTACAACTAAATGTCCCTACACCATCTATTAAATAACCCTAAGGTGTCCGCACCGTGGCGATATAAAGCGCGTCTTTATTTTCCCGGTGGAGAGTTAACGTCGCAAAGTGAACATTCTCGGCGCGGAAGGGGTCGTCGTTCCCCGTTGTTAACGATATCAATAGAGAATGGGAAAATAACGATCCTCTCGACGAACCGCTGAAAAGCATCGAAGCCGAAACAGGGGCACGCGGATCCGCGTAGAAAAAGCACGGGCGCTTGGAAAACCACCAGCGTAATGTAGGTGTTTCTGTGTGTGTGTGTGTGTGCGCACAAACGACGCTCGGAGTACACTCGTTTCAAGATTTCACTGGCGGCAAACTTTTCCGCGGGGCCCGGCCCGATGCCGGCGCAAATATCGACAGACCTCGGCCTCTCCTCGGCCCCGTGCATTTCCCTCGAAATCTCCGGGATCGTTCAAAGAAGCGCGGAGCGGAGCGTACACGGGCGACAGATGAAACGCCGCGGCGCGGACGGGCTCGCGCACACACGGCCGTTTATCCCGATTTATTCAAGAGGCGGAGGAGGAGGAGAGGCCGCCTATGACGGGGGAATAGAAAGCGAAGAGAAACGGGAGAGTCAGCAAGGACACTCGCGTTTAGGAAGGAATTAATGAACAGCGCTGCAGGGCGAGAGCTCATTTCGTCCTAACGCCGGTGAAAGAAGGTGGGAGCGAGAGGGATTCGATCGATCGCCCGGTACAACGGGCTATACACGCGATTTAATTAGTCGAAAGCGAATGCTACCAGATAGAGGAGCATAGCCGAGGATGGGGAGTAAAGGCGGAGGAAGAGTGGATCGTCTCCAGGACTGCCGGAACATAATAAAGCACCGCCTCATTGTCTCGTCCTTCCTCTGTGCTTCGCTACCTCTCCACCCTCAATCCCTCTCGCTTCTTCTTTGTCCCTTCGCCCCCCCCCCCCAGCCCCGTGTCTCCGTTCTTTCCATTGCTTCTTTCTCTGTAACTAGGACAATACCGTGTGCCGATTCATCGGGAACTTTCCGTCGCCCTCTCTGCTCCCCTTCGGCCGTACAAAGGAGCGGAACTTGGCGAAAGCAAATTCGCATTTTCGGATCTCAGTGGGGAACTGTCGTCGCGTCGGTGGCCTCTGCCGACGGGCATCGCTGGCGAACGGCGTTGCGTGCGTTTATATGCCGGTTCTGGTAATCGCGCGCCGCGGCGTGCAGCGCGGCACAGAAAGCGGAGCGAGGTAGGTATAAATGAGAAGAATCGACGGGAGCCAGAGGGAGAAGTTTTCGAAGAAAGAGCGACGCTGCGAGGGGACTTTGAGATATGGAAGAACGAGGTAAGGAAATGTCAAAGGGGGAAGGTAGAGGACTCGGGTAACGGAACGGCGAGACGCTTGAGATAATTGTGGAGACAAAGGGAAACAGAAGTCTGCAAAAGCGGGACGGGTAGTGGAGGAGGTAATATTGAATATTCCTGTGTTCTGTGAAACCTTCGTTTGCAGAACGTACGTTTGGAAAAGATGGGGCGACTTGGAGATCATCCGGCCGCTGTTGGCACTGGTGCGTGATAATTATCAAAAGAGGGTGGACTTTTTCGAGTGCAAAGTAGGGTTGAGCGGAAGGTATTAAGGATCCTGCCTGGGACACGCGTCCACGGTAAACTGCTCGTACATTGCCGGCGTACAGAGTTGCAGAGGCACGCTGACTTGCAGCCCGTAACAGCATCGCTTATTACTTTCTTGCCCGCGCGTGCTTATACGTTTTTCGCGGGCGGATGTCACTTTGCCAGAGTGTAGGCGCATGTTCAGCATTCCTAAAGAAACTGCCAAGGACGCGTGATCCTTGCGACGAGGGGGATTAACAAGTACTCCGCGGTGAACAGCGACGCTTTAAAGCTGATAGGGAGATAAAGCGGGTACAAGATTCCCAGCGACCTGTCCACTATTTTCTCCAAACGCAACACACGCCGGAGGAGGGAGGGACGCGCGTGCGTTCCGATCGTTAGGCGCCAGATAAAACATAGCCGGGTAATCGGGTACAGGATCAAATGAGAAACGGTGAATTAAAATTGACGTCGAGAGGAATGTATATAATAAATAATACGCGGGACGGAAATACTCGATGGAAATGCGGGGGGCGGAGGGGTGAAGATTGAAGTAACTGGGAAACAGTGGCGCGGAGGGCGAAGCGCGACGCAGAAGCCACAGAAATGGCGCGGAAGAAAATCGAAGGGGGAAGCCTCTCGCTGAAAAAAAAAGGAGAACGAAGCTGGAAAAGCGGCCAGAGATGGCGAGGATATAATAGAGAAAAGGGGAGGCGAAGGTGAGGTATCGAGGGGTAGATAGCGCGGGGTTGAACGCGAGCGCGAGTCCATTTTCGTCTATTCCAATATCCGTTTGCCAGACCCTCTCCAGAGGCTGCATTTCCACCGCAGCCGGAATATTCTGCCGCCGAAAGTAGGATAGAATCGACCTACGCGCGACGGTCGGGGGCTGCGAGCTGCCGTGGCTCTCGTAATTATGAACGAGTAGCGTCGAAAAGTTGCTCGACACGAACCAATAAAGTCTCGAAACTTGTCCGCTCTCAGAGATGCATGCGATTCGTTCTCGGGCATGAGTTTCCTGGCCGTGCCTCGCCTGGGATATGTGCTCGAGAGGTAACGAGAGGAAAAGCCAGCGAACACGGTAAACAACGGGTGTCGATGAACAATGGCTGTCGAAAGCGAATATGTAGTCTCGCGAAACTTGAGATGTTAATATACTAAATATTTTCCAGAGATCAAATGTTTCAATTGCCATGGTTAATTGGGGAACGAAAGGGGTTGCTTCGAATTCCGATTCAGCAATCTTAGGTAATCGGTATGTGCAGGTAGGTATTATAGAAGTTTGTTGAGGAAATATTACGATTCTTTCCTCTCCCACGCATCGGTGAGTAAGGTACAAGGCCGTATTATGGTACAATGTCTCCATTTATGAAACATTACAAGAAAAAGTGAATAATATTATATATATGCATATATAATAATTGAAATAAAACTATATTTATAAACATTACTATCAAAATATTTGTATGTGTATGAATATAAATGTTGCATCAATGCATTTAACATAAAAAAAAAGTCGAAGTATCAATGTTTCAAGTTGGTATAAAATTAGCTGCTATTTGAGTTGAAATACAGATAACACTTAATTTTTTGTTTCAAGCATATTAACAAATTTCAATGATCTTAAAAGATGTTTAATAGCTTATTCGAAAGCTGAAGTTTATTAATTATAAAGCTGTTTCACATTATGTACATTGACTTTTTAGAAGTCCGTATTTATGGTACGATAATTCGCTTGTTTCATGTGCCACGGACCTGTTGATTCCCGCCTGGTCCCGGTTTATGGCATAGCAAAGTGGGAGACTAAATTAAGTGATATTTATTTTTTTAAAAAAAGTCCTAATTCTAAGTGTTTTTGGTAGTGCTTGAATAGAGGAGATTCAAATTTACATTTATTTATAGAATAAGTTGTTTTAGGCATATATTTAATATTTAAGGATGGAGGGTAGGAGGAAAAGTATTAAGGATAAAGGCAATAGGACAAAAGTTAAAAACACTTGCTCGCTTGAATTCTGCTTCTGCCGGATTTGACGGTCCTATCGCTTCTCACGCCGACACGATAGGACTAATTGCAAGCATCTGCGCCGGATACGATGAAAACCGACAGGAACACGCCAGGCGATACCACTTATCGTCGACGGCGAAGAAAAATTCAGGGGGCAGCTCGGACATCCGGCACCAGTACGGTATCTCGAAGGGGTGGCTCTGTCGCAGTAGATGCGCTTCGTGGAAGCGTTGCATAAAATATGCGACCAAAATACGCGACTTCCAATATGTTCGAGCTTTTATTTGCATCAAACTTTAAACTCCATCCCCTGGAAACGTAATACCGGCGAATCGCGTTACTGTATTCGACTGAATTATCCCGTAGCACTTTGAAGCTTTAAATATTAAGACAAGTGTCTTCATTAAAACGAACATGTTCCATCTATCAACCCATCGCTCCTCGTTTTCTATTAATTCCAAATATTAATTCATTTGAAAATTTAGTCAAGCGATAAAGTTTCCTGGAACTATCTCGATCTTGCTCGGCATACTATGCATTACCGAAGACAAAGAAAAACTGTTAATCGACGGGGCAGTTTCGTCCGAGTAAACATTTAGTCGCTCCACAAACAAAGTAGCCGAAGACATTCGCGCCATTCGAGCACCGCCAAGTTCTTCTTACGACAAATAATTAACCTTCACGATATCCCCCCTTTCGAATGATCAATTTCCCCTGCTTGTAATCTCTTCAGACGTATCAATCGAAAGGGACAGTAGGAACTTCTTGCCGTTTATCCCAGCTCTGCCCGTTCCCGAAACCGTACTCGCATCGATTACCCATTAAATCGTCCGAGCTAAAATCCCAGGCCCCTCGAACAAAATAATACCTCGTCACGGTGTATCGAGAGTTTAATATGTAATTGGCGAGACACTGCCGGGGCGTATTTAAGCTCGCTCGATCGGCCGGGATTTTTCCTGCGCGGCCTATTAAAGCCTCAAGGCCGGGGTACTCAGGGCGACTCGAGCGAAACGGCGAAAAACGACGAGAGAAGAAGGCAGAGCGCGGCTCGCGAGTGCGAGAGGAGGGTCCTGTTGGAGTACATTGAAAGGAAAAATCGAGGGAACAGGCGGCGGAACGCAGCTGGAACGTGGAATCGGTAAATGAATAAAGAGGCTCTCCTTCCGCGCGCTTCACATGCTGACGCGTCGCGGCGACGCGCGGCCTTGACCGTGAAAACCGCCCTTTGTTCTTCCGCGGCGTGTGTTCCCACTGCGCGGAGAGAGGAGCCTTGAAGTGGCGTGACAAGACATCACAATGCACCGTTTCCACCCGCCAAATAACAGTACCGCGTGGGCGTGCCGGCGAGCAGAGCCAACAGCCACGGGAAAACAAGAGAAGATGGGGGGGACAGCGTCTTAAAAACTCCACGGAACGGTCCTCTAATTAACGAGGGAGGCTGCTCCGGGGCCGCTGCGCGATTTGTTTGTCCGACGGTTCGATTCAATTTCCCGTCGAATTAATTCGGCTCGCTCTAAACGAACTTTAATTAAAGCCAGACTCGGCCCTGCCTGTCCACCCGTTTGCCGATTAGTGGGCCGCCGTTTTCAGCATCGACGGAGCCTGAGGAAAAATCGCAGCGCACGTACAGACGATACTATACCTCGTAAATTCCATATTAAGCTGAATCAACGCTAGCCGCTGGGAAGCTGTTATGATAAATTCGAGAAGATCGGCGAACTTCCTACCCCTCTTCTCCAGATCGCTGGTATAACGTAATGGGGATGATTCTTAAGATATTCAATTTGGAGACAGTTCGAGGACTGAACGAAGATTCAACCCTCAATCGGGGGTGCAGGAATTCAAACTATTTTCCCAAGGAGGAACCCACCACCCCCGTTTCGTGGCACTTTCTTCGACAGCAGCAGCGTGCAGGTGAGTGCAAAAAAAGGGAAGCTCGCGACGGAACTCGCGGGAACGGAAGCGGGCTTCTTTCAATCGAGGCGAGAAAAAGAAAGTCGGGAGATCGGAGAGGGGGGGGGGTTGGGAACGGCGGAGGCCAGAGTCGGAGGAAAACAAACGAGTCTTTCCCTCTCGATTCTGGTGACAGTCGGACGAAATTGCGAATATCGAATTTCGCTCGGAAGTCCCAGCGCTGCGAATTCCTCCCCGGGGAATAGGATCCCCGGCAAGTCGGATAGAAGGAGAGCGAACCGCGCCGTAGGAGGGGGGTTGCGAAGGGAGCGGCAGAGTGGAACGCGATTCCGAGCACTGATTAAAAATACATATTAGGTCCGTGTGTTTAGGGAATAAGATGTCGAAGAGCGATAAGGGCGAACGAGGGAAATGGGGCGCAAGGGGCCGCGCAGTGGCGGTGGCATCTTTGCACGCGGAAACGTACGGGTTTGCCACGTGAATTTTTAATCAAACCTCTGAGTGGTAACGCGTGTTTTTCGGCGAGATCGAATGGTGAAAGTTTGATGCGTGCTCCTCGGGACGGGGTGTGATTGTTCTGATCGAACGCGAGCAGGTATCAAGGGTTTCGTTAAGCGCCGGCATTGGCGGTAACTGAGAACGGAAAATGAACGCTGGGATAAAATGGAAGACCAAAAGGAAGCGGTAAATTTAAACTCTGAATACTAATTTCGACAAATTTAGTGAAGTGATACTCTGGTTAAATGGCGAAACCGTGTCTAAAGCTTGAATTTCGCACGTTACAGCGAGCACGGTATATTTTCAGAACGACAACAGGCCGCACGGAACGAGTTACTGGTAATCACCATAGATTATTTCGTACAAAAGCGTAGATCAAATCGCCCGGCGAAATTGTAAAACCGAATCGAGCAAAAATCGTACAGAACAGGGACCGTGTCGTAGAAATTCAATGTACGTGGAAACAGTACCCTGTCGCTCTCTCCTTCTCTCTCGCTGTAGCGATAGAATCGCTGATAGGACGCGAGGCAAGAGTGGGAGAAAAAAAAACCGAATGATCGTTACGACCTAGTTTCCCCGTCATCGTTAACTTTATCAACTCAGCGAAATGAGAATTGAACGGTGGAAGTAATCAAGAGTTCCCCAATATTCAAAGATCCGTTATCCGGATAATGAAATTATTTTCCCGGCGTTCCGTCGGGCTTAACTTCTCGCTGAGTGAAAGACACGTCCGAACAATCTCGTGGAGATTTATCGATTATTCTCCTCGCGGCGGAAGTTACGTCAAAGAGCAAGCAAAGGGGGAACAAAAACAGTCGAATCCGGGGCGATCCACGGAACCAGGCAAGCCAGAGATTTTCCTCGAGGATCCAGTTAAATGCGCACACAGCTCCCGCAATTAAAAGACCTCGTAATACCGACAAATTTCGTGACAAGTTTAGAACAGGAACTATGTTGCTTCGCCAAGTAAGTCATGTACTTTTTGTTTCAAGATATTTTGGGTAGATGCACCAATTACTGCCAGTGTCTCTATTACTACCAAGTCCATCATGTCGTTATATTTTTGCTTTGTCACTGGCCTTGCAGTTGCATAAAAATTCAATTTTGGTTTTACTTATATTATAAGTAATTTTCGTGGCACGTATATCGAATATAAATTCGCGAAAATGCCATCACCCGAAAGTCCTTATTTCGCTCCGTAAGAATGACAACTTTGATTAAAAGCTAGCATTTCCTCGGTTCCTCGAAATCCACGGCTTGGAATCTACGACGAGCCACGGACGAGCAGTTAGATCACGGAGAGGCGAGGTTAAACAGAGTGATCCCGAGCCGTAAGAGCGAAAATCATCCCAGTCGCGTCACGGAATACCCTGTTCTCGTTAAAGTAATGAAACGCCTCGGTCAAAGTGAACGAGCCCATCCGTCGCCGAGATTTTTCGCGCGAACGTGCTGTCGCGCTCTGCCTGAAAACAAAATATTTTAAGAGAGGACCAACCAGCGGAAAATAACGAGAGGACGAGAAAAATAGAGCGTCGAAATTACGAAGGCTCCAAGGGTATCGTCCACCCCCCTCGTTCCACCCTCCCGCTACTACCCGCGAAAATGTCCTCCGCCTCGTACAAACGTGCCTTCCTTCCTTTCGGGGCGGCAGGAAGCACCATAATTGATATCATTATCGTCGTTTCTAAAACGCGAGTCGCTGCAGTTACGCCCGGAAAAAGAGCCTCTCCGCGTCATTGTTCGGGAATAAGGGACACGAAACATAAAAGCGGGCTGCGCGATCAAGCCACCCGCGGCTTATAAACCCAGCTTAACGTACCCTCCAACCCCCTGCACTCCATTCTACCACCCCGCCTAGTAACTGGAATCAACGTTAACCGAGGTGGTTGATCGAAAAATTTCCTCCCACCGGGGACCGGCGACGAGGCAGCCAGAACTGCCACGGTATCCCCCGATGCTCGGTGGGATTTCAAGGGAGCCTCTCCTCGCGAATTCCTCGTGCTGTTCGAACGACACCAAGTTTTCAACGACGATCCGTATGGGCAAGTAACTTTTAAAAGTTGCCTTAGTCGCCTTGTCTCTTAGCCTACGCTTCGTGTTGCAGAGATTACGGCGACAGAGCGAATCATGTCATGTTTTCCTACCCGAGTGCTCCCCCGCCCGGCGTTCATAAAATACCGGAGATTCCAGTCTGTCATCAAGAGCCTGGTAATTCGATAAATCTCTCTCAAGTCCCGCGTAATGAAGCTCTCTTTATACTTCGACTGACAGCGTATTTTCCCAGGCGAGAGTTCCGCTCTTTTCGTCCGTGCAGGATTTGCAATCTTGCCAGCGCCGTCTGGATTCAAAGCCTCGTCCAGCCGGCCTCCTCTCGTCGGTTCGACGAAATTTTTCCCAGGATCGATAGGTTTATCCCGCGGGAAGCACCGCGCGCGTAGTCGCTCGCAACGCTCGCAAATGCGTGTGTTTATATCCGGGCTAAGTATCGCTGGTTTTTCCAGCTTTCGGGGGAAATTACAAGCAGAACGGGCTCGTTCGTTTGTCAAACGCGAAGATACACGCGGAATCGGTCGGGGGCGCTCGGTCCGGCCATCGCATTGCCGCGGCGAGGAACGGCGGAACGCGAAATGGACGCTGGAATAACCATCGGGTTCGGTTCCATCAATTTGTCGAATAAATTCGTTCCCCGGCAATTTCCCCCGTTTCCATTACCCCGTCGGTTATCGACGTGGAGTAAATATAGCCGGGATCGGAGCTGGCCGAATTACAAAAGCCGATGGTAGCTCTGACAAAACCGTAATAAAGACGGAGCCCCGATGTCGTTCGCAAATTTGACAACGGACAACGGCGATAACGGTCCTCCTGGAGTCCGCGCGATTAACGAACGATCCGAGTTGGTTCCCATTGTCGAGTGTCAGAGCGGCGGGACGCTATCTTAACTGGGAGGTAAATTATTACGCGTCCGCTTCCAGTTGAAAAGCATCCAGTTGAAAAGCTTCCAGTTCAAGTGGACATTTTCCGTGATTCCGCGCGAGCGCGCTAAAGCACGGGGGTGTCTTTAACGATGTTGCGACGACCTTTGCGTAGTCGAAGGCTCGCGACGATAGTTCTTTGCGCGCTGAGCGAGTCACATTTGCGAGGCTCCCTCTGATTCAGTTTTCATTCGAATCAAAGTATTCGTCGCAGATAGAAGTCAAGGGTTCTCTCATCAATAAATTATTGAGATACCGTAGAGGAGGAAATGAAGCGGCTTGTCCCTGACCGGTGGAGAACCGATAATTGATAATTATGGCCCGTTGAAATGCTTCGTAGGGGACATTGCCTTGGTGCACGACAGAGAAGGATCAACTTACTATTCTCCGTGTTCCAACCAATATCGATTAATTGCAAAAACCGATTGGCTATGTTTACACGGAAACACAGATCCAGCAGTGCAAAATACAAGGTTTGAAATTAATTAGAATTAGAACGATGTGTTTCTCAATTGAAACGGCCCATTGTGCACTATTATACACGTTACTAAATGTACCTACCTATATTTAATACATATTTGACGCATTAATCGAGTAACTGTACTTCATCTATTCCCCATATAACACAGCCCCCAAACGTAATCACGTAATCGAATTTGCAACCCGACAGGTTTACCTCGAAACCGCGATGTGCCTGTATAGAAGAACTAGAAATTTCAAGTTGTATATGCTAATTCGATGTAATTTCCAGTTGGTTTCCCGACCGCACGGGATTCACTCGCTTCGAATTCGATTTGCACTAGCGACTCGGGATTACGGTGCAGTCGCGATGTGATTAAACATTATTTAATGTTCTTCAGGCGGGCGGGCACCGGAGAGTGCATTTTAATTACGCGAACTGAAATTAGGGAAGTGACAGCTTGCCGAGCTAACAGGCGTGTCGATGTGCAACTATTCCTGACGTATTTTACAAAACCAGCAATCGCGGACAAATGAAACAGCTCTCTTCTAAATTACTCCGTGTCCATTCGAGTGAGCATCAACGCATCGAGAAACACGGCCAGGGAGCAACAAACTTATCTTCAGCGTTCGTATCATCAGTCTGGCTTCAAATATGAACCAGATATGCTACAATCAGAATAAAAGGAGCGGAGTGCTCTGTCACTTTTTCCACAATGAAACTCATCGATCGACATCGCGTTCAAGATTTCAAAAGGCTAAAATACTCTTCCCCATCTGTACTAGTTGACTCCAATCCCGACGATACGCTTCCTCAAAATGAAACCACCCCTAGGAAGTGTTGGAAATCTATTGTCCAAGCAATCACTCTCTTGGCCGTTCGAATGAATTACACTTATTTGAATTAAACGGAACTTGTATTTAATATAATATGAAGTATAAAAGAATGATTATACGTATACCGTGTTCAAGCCACGACTGCTCGCGATCGGTTACGTTATTGACCACAATAACACGGAGCACCTTAACAAAAAAACTCGAGCTACGGATTGGACTGTTTATAGTTCCACGCGTGGCTCTCTAGAAGGAGATATATTCTAAATATATGTAAAGAAAGTACAGGCTACTCCCTTTTAAATTAGCCCGCGCACTCACGGCGCGTTGGCTGAGGAGGTTAGAAAGACTAAGGAGTAAACACCAGTGCAAGGGCAAAGCTCGACGAATTAAAAGACAACAGGAAATAGAGATTGTAATTGGGGAATAATTGACATTTACTGTCGTTTCTCTTTTACAGGTAAGCCTTGTAAATAGTTCTAAATAAGAACATAAACAATAAAATAAAAAAAACTCTTTTACAGAGAGAGAAACTCAGTTTCGTGATTATTCCGGCCCAATAACATTATATATAATTAGTTAGTTTAAATATTTCTTCCAATGGAAGGCCTCTATTAGTGTGTCTCTGAAAATCCACGGATTCCCTGCACGAGGAACACTCCGAACCCTGAAATATGAACAAGAGGACGGGGGAACGGAAAATTAAATCGGCGATACGCAGCAAGATCCACGAAGCAAGATCATTGCACCCTGTGAGCAGGCTTTGTCGCACATCGCGCGTCTAACGCAGGAAAATCGTCGAAATAGCGATTAGACTGTGACGCACTGGCGCGAATCGAATTGTGGGGCAATCAGGGAGGAATTTTGGGCGCTCGTCGATGATAATTTCATCCGCGCGCACCACCGCGATCCGCGGCGCGGCGACGTATTAATTTTCCTTAAGATAGCGGCCAGGCGGTCCTCCTCGCCTTCTCCCCGGGCGTCGCCCTGTTTGTCCATTGTCCCGGGACGATGCTTTATCTCGACGCACATGCCAGGACTCGATTCGAGCGATAATCGATCGTTCCGAGTCCTCGCCGAGCCGACAATGGGCCGTTCTGCTCCGATTCCGGGCGTACCCATCTTCTCGCGCGTGCACGCGCGTAGACAAACGGTCGCGAACGATTCCTCTCTTCCTCTCTCTCCCAATCCCCGTCTCCCCTCTGTTCCTCTGAATGAACGTGCACGCGGCCTCCTATCTGCCGCACGTCGGCATAAGTAATTACGCTTCCGGCCATTAAATCACAAGGAGACAGACGCGGTGTGGAGATACGAAAATGAAAGGAAAAGATAAAAAAGAAAAAAAAAGGAAACGGGAGGAGGAGCAGCGCTGGCAGCGAAAGAGGAGGAACAGGGAGACGAGAAGGGCCAAAGGTACGCGTGCGGAGAACACGGCGGGGGAGGGGAAGAGAATGCCCAGAAAGAGGGAGACGAGAGAACGACAAAGCAGCTGGGGCGAGAGAGGGAGGAGGGGCGTGCGCGCTGTGGAGAACAGATAGAGAGAACGTGGCTCGAAATTAACTGCAACGTGACTATTTTCCACCGACTCTGTCCCCCCAGCCTTATCCCCCTCTCTCTCTCCTCGCTCCTCGTGGCCGTTCATTCAACGGCAGAACACCGAGAAAACGGGAGACGACGATACCAGGCAACGGGGGGTTGGTTGCGTGTGCACGCCGCTGGAAAACGAAGCGGGCCACGCGAGGATACGCCAGGATGCGCCGATGAAAAAGCGCAGGGAAAGGGACAGAGGCGCTGCTCTGCATGGAGGTAGATGGGGAATGGCCAGAAACGGGGGTTGAAAGAAGCATCGCGGGCGGACGGGGTAGGGATTGAAGACAGTGGCACACTTGAGTGCCAGAGGTCGAGGGCCTGGGGTCGCTTTCCGCACAGCTTTTGGACATCAACGTGGTAACCCTTTCGCTGCATCGCGTGCTCGGCGAATGAGATTACTGTGTGACGGGACGACACTTGCAGAATTTTGTGCAACGGATTGGCACTGGACGGGGTGTATCTAACGAACCGCACGCAGAAATGACCGACGAAAGGGTTGCAAACGGTTGTTGTTTTCGAGTCAATCGAGGAACCATTGCTCTCGTGGAGCATCAGCGAGAGGCTGCCACGCTCAGAGAAGACTCCCAGAACCTCTTACAGAGTTTCGGGAATGGCGAGCAGGCTCAGATACCCCGAGATCGTCAGTACCCGGCTTATAGACACGCTCCGGGGGGAATGATCAGCCAACAAGCTTCAAGCCCTGGAGGGTGTAGTCAAACATTGTGGCGGAGAGTATCATAGCTAGTAGCCTCCAGTGACCAATTGATTTTCGTCCGACTATACGATTCGTTCTTGCAATCCTGACGCTAAAGGAGATGAACGGAGGGAGGAATTCGCAGCCGGAATAGTAACGTGATTGGGTAGGGGGCACGCGTTACCCTCGAAATGGCTAGATTTGGTTACGGAGTATCTTTGCTCGGATTGATTCGAGCGCGGGAAATTGAAACGAGATGGTCAATATATCCTGCATCGCGGGAGCATTGTCCCCGGCGTGCAAAAATCCGCCGAACCGCACCCTCTGCCCGCGACGCGCTCCCGATTTAATGCGGGCAATCGCGGCTTTACGCTGTAACAGACACGCGAACCTCGCGTAAATACATTTCGGGCAACTATCGCGCTTCGCTACATACTGTTCGGACAATCGTTCGTTTGCTTGTCGACAGACGAGGGGGGATTTTAATCCGCGACAGCGTGGATCAAGCGTCTTCGCCGTTCATCGATCCACGAGGGAGCCCATTGTCTACGCGTTACTTTTTTTAAAAAAAAAAAAAGTCCAGTGAACTATTTTCGCCCAGCCTCGTTCGTCCCTATACGCGGGCTCTGTGTTCGACCAGTTCGCATGGATAATCTGATAACGGCGGGGAAAATGTTTTCTTTGCGGATTAATGTTCATCGACTCGCGGTACGAGCAAAGAGGCGAATCGGGCTTTGAAGAACGAGACTCGGTAGCCATGGCGAAATACCGGCGATCGTTTTCGTCGCGGGCGTGAACTGGACACGAGAGAGTCGGCGAAGATCTCAGCAACGTGGAAACCAACGCGATCTATCACGGAGGAATCGTTTATGGGATTTGTCGCTCGGCGCTTAATTTCTCCGTGGTAGCACCAGGCTAATCTTATTGCACGTACACCCAAAACCTGGAAATGGCATCGCTCGCAGAACCTCGAGGACCGCCAAAAAGCCGCTATACACGGCGGAAGCAGAAGCAGTGATCCTCGTCAATCGACGAAAAGTTTCGCTAAACTCGCGGTGCGCGAGCAAACCTCTCATTTGTTCCCCAGCTGGCCCAATTACCGTTTCCGCTATCCTTCTATCGTGCAGCGGGCAGACCAATTCGGCCTCTCTATCCGCGTTTCCACGCAAGAAATCCTGCACATACTCGGCCGACCACGGGTACCACGTTCAACCAGCGTGACGCGAAAAACGCGCACGCAAGAAACGGGCGAGCGTGCGAGGGGAGGAAAGGGAGAAGAGGATCGTTCTTACTCGAGAGCAGGGAGCCACTTTTCCGCGACTCCTGCTCCCTCGGCCTCCTTCCTAAAGGATTACCGTTCGCCTGCTACTGCTCCATGCGCTCCACGCCCTCTCCGCGAGGAGGCCCTTGCGCCGAAAAAATTCCGCCGTAAGCACGGCCATGCGGAAAATCGAACTGGAATCCCGCGGACTCGCACAATCTACGGCTCAAATGGCCCGGAACGATGGAAATTTTCGCGGTTATTGATTTCTCCGGGTACAGGTGCGCGAGTGCACGTAATCTGGCTGACAAGAGCGAGAGCGAGAGAGAGAGAGAGAGGGGGAGAGGCCGGAAGGGTGGAAGAGGGTGAAAAAGGGGGGTTGGCGAAAACAAGATGGAAGGAAAAATCCAAAAATGCAATTTTATCATCCGCCACTGCGTCATCCTACGTCGAGCCTCCGCCCCATCACCCTCTCTGCCGTCTGTCCCGCAATTATTGACGTTCCAGGGAACGATGACGGATAGACGACAAAACGATGGGTGGTTCTTTTTTAGGGGTGTATCGCTTTTCTTCGTTTTTAATAAAGTGGTTGGGTGATGTAGAGGAACTATGATTAAGAGGCCTGCATTTGCGAATGCGAAGAGGCTGGAGAAAAATGTGGGAATGGACGCATTTTTTAAATCCATAATTTTAGGCGAGTAACTGCAAGTGATTGTTTGCTATTTCCAATTCCGATTCCTTTCCTCTAATTTTCGCAAACCGAATCACCGGGATGACTTTCATTTAGAGCGCCGCAGCGCTGTTTTAATATCGCGAAATACGTTCCGTGGTTTGACAGTGATACGC
The DNA here is from genome assembly GCF_050908995.1 of Andrena cerasifolii. Classification (NCBI taxonomy): domain Eukaryota; kingdom Metazoa; phylum Arthropoda; class Insecta; order Hymenoptera; family Andrenidae; genus Andrena; species Andrena cerasifolii. The sequence continues at coordinate 13,943,928 of NC_135122.1, forward strand.
GATTCAAATTAAGGCAATGCGTTCGGTTCTTCTCGGTTTTTCAATTTTTATTCAGCCCGCCGTTCCACAGGGGATTTGAATTACACGATCGAGGCCGCGTAATCTGCCAGCAACGCGAGCTATCGCGATGAAAATTAATTCGCGGCAATTCACCAGAGATCCCTCGGATCCCCTGATCAAACAATCCCGCGGAATATTGCGAAATTTCCAACAACGCTCTTCGAAGAGGATCTATTTTGTACGTCAGGTAAACCGAACGGCCGCGAAAATGCAGGGATTACTAGGAAATAGATAAATAACCAGACCAGACTTAACACACTTCCTATCAACCGAGTCCACTTCACGTCGCCTGCAAGCGATAAAACTTTTAAAGTACTCGAATACAGGCACTGATTCATAATTCAGCCCGACTGGAATTAATTCCCTCCTGTCGCATTTAGCAAACTCTTCGCACGCTATCGTCCACCGCGATACCTCCGCCGTTTCCAAATTTCAGCTAGTATTATTATTGCTGTGGTACGAAATTTACTAAAACTCGCTAACACCGATCAACTTGTTCAAAACGTGGATCCATTCTGTTGCAAAGTCGCCCTCAACTTTCCTCGCCTCCCCGGAAAGTTTCGTTCTGCCCGAAGGGCCAAGAGTGCTCGAGAAGCCCGGCGGAGGAATTTAACCGGCTATAATCATTTAATTACCGGTGTATCGCGGATGTTCCACGGAAGTCCTGGCAAAAACCGGCATATTGCACGGGCGAGTCCCGAGTGGAGGGCATCGGAGCACCGTTTGGCAAAAACGCGCCGAACGATCGCGGCTCGAGTGGTATCGGTCGATAATTGGCACGACCAGCGAGAGTGCACCCGCCAAGAAAAACCATCGCGCCGATCGGAGCTTCTTCCGCGGCTATCTCGACACCCGCCTGCCACGAGGATCCCTCGACGTACCAATTAAACGTAGCGAGAAGACCACCGCCTCCAAACAAAGGACCAATACGAACCTTCGCAAATTGCTTACGTTCACGCGAATAAAACAAAAAAAAAAAGAACCGCCGTCCTCTTTCACTGCGATTCGTTTACCCTAGCAGCACGACTGTCACATTGTATTCTGTACATATTCCGTACGGTCGAAAGAGAATTCGACACGAAAGAGAGGGGTGAAACGTTCCCGAACAATTCGAGCCTTCTGCTGCGTCGGGAGGGGACTTTGACAGTCTCCGCGGGGTCCATGTGTGTTTTATTCAATGCAGGCGGAAAGAGGATTGCGTGTAATATCGATAAATCCGATTAACTGACGCGAACAAATAAACGACCGTGCAGAGCGTTAAACAGAAGCGAATACTTAACGATTAGCGGGAGACGGAGTTTTTTTGCTGCGTCCCTGTTGTGTGCACTTTGACAGGAGTTTCTGGATAATAATCGTTATGCTCCCCGGCTCTGTGAAGTATCGGATATGTGAATAAATAGCAGCAACTACGGGGAGATTTTCGGTCAATGGAGCACCAACTTCTAAACCTCCCTCTCGTAAACTTCACTTAAAATTTAAATCCTTTTAAGGGGTTACACGCACCTAGAATGGTCGAAACAATCGATGTTTCCAGTAAAGAATTCGCAGGGACTACATCATAGAAAGGTCGATTCTATGGAATCGACGATTTTCTGTATATTCAATAAAAAAATCAATAAAAAAATTACAATTTTTAATTATAAACCTGTGTCTTCTATCAAAATTACTTCTTGCGTGAATTTTGGGACACCCTTTACTTGCGGGTAAAAAAATTCATAAAAAGTCCCCTCTTCTCACGGTCCTAGGTGTACGTACCTAACCCCTTATCTGTGTCCACCCCGATGGATAGTGAACTTCCTGGCATAAGTCTTTGTCAATCCAGCTCGCGCAATTGACTCCACACACTTTTCATCCTATTTAAACACTTTAATCAGCCATCGGAAGGATGGTAAAATGGAGGCAAGTCAGAGAGGGGACGTCGCAACCAGTGGTGGCGCGAGCGGGACGACTTTAAATCAAATTCATAAAGGGTGGGCGATCGTGGGTAGCGCATAGATAAGGCAGCTTGCCAGGGGGTCCATTGAAAGGAAACGATCATCGTCGACCGTTCGTCGACAGTATCGATGCAGTTCCGCGCGTAAAGCGCACGGAGGAAGAGAATCGGGCCATGAACATATGAAAACGACAGGAAGAGGGACGTTTCACCGTTGGTGGCACCGGTTCGCCAGCGAGAAGGATCCCCAAATCAAATTTCAGCGCGGAGAGGGGGCAGAGTCAGAGAGGAAACGGCGGAGGCGAGGCATCTTGCCAGACGAGTCATTAAAATAATAAAACTATTAAGGAGGCAGAAGTCGGGGGCGGTCGACCGGAATTCCGTCTGCGGCAATCGGGCAAAGATGGAAGCGTTCCCCGAGAGGAAACGAGGATCGTTCCCCGATACGAATTCTCTTCTCCGTATGAATATGATATTCGAGAGCTTGCCGAAATATAGCCACCGGGGCGCAGGGATCGCGGATAATGAAAGTGGGACAGTCTCGGTACGGGCTCGATGAATCGACTATGTTAATTCTGCAACGTTTCCGTGCCCCCTTTCAACCCTTCGCGGAAATAATGCTTTTAGAACCAAGTATCCGGGCGGAACTGACAGTGCAGTGACCGACAGAATATGTAAATCGATCGATCTTATTAGTCCGCGCGGTGGTTACTGGACCCGAGGTTCAAAGGTCCGCTTCTTTGCGAATTTCTAATCGTCTCGAATCTATCCAGATCAGCTCCTTCGTTTCTGGATTTAACACCTTCTTCATTTCTGCCGCCTACAATTGTAACGACCGTTTCATTTGCCTCTCTGTTTCAATGAATTTTGAATTACATTTTTAAGGACACGTGCGTTTGAATATGAGAGAAATAAATAAAGAAGTAAGACGTATAGTTCAGAGCTTCGGGAATGTGAAAGTAATTGATCCGTTAAAGAGAGGATGCGGTAGCCCGAAGAACGTTAACCTGAAATTTATGGTTCATTAGAAAAGGGTTGCCGATGAGGCTGAAAGGTACGAGCCGTACGCGGAAAAGGGATCTCTCAAGAGTTAACGAACCGGCAAGTCTTGAATTAAAAATACACAATATATCCATTAAAACACGGCGAAGAACGTGAATTAGCGAAATAATGTGGGATTGCATTTTCAAGCAGAGGCCTCTAGAGGGGCACAGAAACTATCCCCTGCCGAGAAGAAATAAACGAAGGACAGAAGGAAATATTCACGCAATCAACTATAATTTGAACAATTTCAAGGATTCAATTAATACTTTTAGAAGGAACGAAATACGGATTCCTTCGTTATATGTAAATAAGCGGGATATATTAAATGAAAGATACATAAAGAAGAAACTTCATTCCGTGCCTCGTTGAACCTTTATTTCAGCGGTAATTTCGCTTCCCCTTCGGGAAAAAAAAATTTGATTCTTCGAAGTTACGTGGGGTTGGACTTTATATACCGAGAAAGGCTCTTTCCGTAGGTGGGCAACCTAATAAGGCAGGGATGTTGTCCTGAAATTTACGGTCCGCCTAACAAGGGTTCTTTCACCCCAATACCCACATAATTTATTAATTGATCAACGCCCAAAATAGCTTTGCACCTCCCTCTGTCGACACTTGCATCGTTGTTTAAGTGACGCCACTAACAAGGAGAGTATTTTAGGTGTCCGCCTCCGATCATTTTGATTTTTGGATATGTTACAGAGGACCGAAAAATAAGAAATACGTGTTTTTTTACCTTTCCCCGTTTTCATATTTGAGGGGTGAAAACTGCGTTCAAAGTTAGGGTTGAAAAATCATTTTTGTGGAATATCTCGAGAACTATTAGAGATAGGGGAATAGTGTCAATGGACGAATTTTGTGTCTTTGATTGCGAAATATGACTGACTCGCCAGATTTTCAAAAATCCACAAAAATGATTTTTCAACCCTAACTTTGAACGCAGTTTTCACCCCCCAAATATGAAAACGGGGGAAAATAAAAAAACACGTGTTTCTTATTTTTCGGTCCTCTATAACATATCTAAAAATCAAAATGATCCGAGGCGGACACCTAAAATACTCTCCTTGTAAGTAAAACAAGACAGGCTTACTAAGTAGATATAATCCACAATATTAATTACAAATCTATTAAAGGTGACAAATGAAATTGATTCTCGGCTTTCCGACCCATCGAAATGGCACGTTTCAATTATCCGTGGAGTCGCATGAACGAACTCGGACTGGCCAAAGAAGCCGCCCTGCAAAGGAACTTTAAACTCAACAGACAAAAGAGAAGAGAGAATACTTCACACGACTAACGGTAATTTCGCGAGGCAAGGACTGCGAAGTTCGCCGGAAAAAGGATCCTCCAGGGGCAGAGAAATCCTTAGGCGGATGGAGTCCCGCATAGCCCGGCTTCCAATGATTCCTTTAAACTTTTTCTCGTTTTCCCAATGCGCGCGGGTGCTTTCCGCATCCTTGGCACGTCGCGGCGCCGCGACGCGTGCGTTGGAACGCCCGTTCCGGAATCACGAACGTGGGAATTGCGTCGCCAGATTTGCATCGCCACACCGATGCGATAATACCAGAGGTCTCGTTCCTTTCTTTCCGCCCGCGGAGAAACAATACCTCTGGGGTTCATCGCTAAATTTCTGCCACTGCTGGAATTCTAAATGGCCGAGCTTTTTAATAATTCCTGGGGAAGCTCGATGCAAATCCGGGGAAATCTTTCAATTGGCTTGGGAGTGTGATTATCTCTGACGTAGTTGTTGCGCGACAAATGGCGAGTTTTCCGAAGATTTTCAAAATTTTATAGAGATTGAAAGTGTGGCGCAAGCTGGTAATCGACGAGCTTGCTTATCGCCAAAACTCGATTCCTGTGATACGTTGTTTCGGTGACAGTGCGTAATGTACTAGCGCGCATGGAGCCCTGATCGATAGTCACGGTCCACGTATTCTCGATCACCGAAGTTCCCCTGTCAATGTACGTTCAACGGACACACGTTAGTTTCATGGTGTATTCGCGGTAATCCGTCAGCGAATCGAAGGACACGTCACACGGGGGACGCGTTTAAGATGCAGCCACGAATTAAACTGATTTACGGCCGGCGTAATGGGGAATTTTACGCGGGCATAAACTGGAGGATCGCGTTGAAACACGGCGATCTCGCTTAGACCGCGCTTTACGCGACGAATATCGTAAAGCTTGCCAGCTCCGCCAGCCTGACGAAGGAACAACTGCATCGGATGAGTGACCATAAATCTAGAGGGAAGCCAATAGCGCCTCGAACTTTAAAAGAAAGTGGGTTAGGTTGCCCGCAAAAGGGACGTCATTCGTAAAACGAGGTTGCGTTTCCGAACACCAACTGATTTGCTACCCTCGTCCTATTCTAACTTCTAATCAAACTCAAATTCACAAACTAGAACACGGAAGCACCCCGTGACCCGACGGTAAGACGTTAAAATAACCTGCAAAATTCAGGTATTAGCCGCGACGCTCTCTCGCCCCAATTGAAAGCCAAAGGGAGGACCCAGGGTCGCCGAAGAAAGAGACAAAAGGCGTCGGCGTCGTTTCGCGGAGGGCAGGGAAGATTCACGACGGAAGGGTGACGACAGGGCCCGGGCGCTACATTTAGCGGGGCAGTGTGCCAGACATTATTAAAATAGAACACAGCGTCGGTCGTTGCCGAAGATGGAACGAAAGAGAAAGGGTGTTCGAAGGGCGCGAAGGACAGTGTGCGAGGAGGTCGACGAGTAGGTATCAATGGGTCGCCCGTCGACCGTCGCCCTGAAGGGTTCTTGCTCCCTGCGCCCTTCCGCCCGTTTCCCTTCTCGCGAGCTTGCACGAATCTTGCCCTCCACCCTCGTGCTCGCTGCCTCCGCAGGCGCAGCCGCCCCTGCGCGGACCAAACGAAATTCGCCAGGCTTAGCCCGGGGGTTGGCTGCCGCTTTAGGGATTGGTCGAGTCGTCTCGCTCTCCCTTTCGACCGCCTGCTAGTCTTTCTTTTCGACTGGAGTCGTTCGTCCCTGTTCGACTTACGGGCCAGCGGTTCGGCTACCCACCCTGCCGCTAACCCTCGCCTCTCACCTGTTCCCTGCCGGAAACGCGCCTTGTATCTCGGTGCCCGCGTCCCTGTTTAATGACCCACGCCTGTTTCCAGGGCTACCCGCGAGATAACCGCTTTGCGGGAAGCGCGTGTTTCGTAGACGTAGCCGAGGGCTCGCTGCCGGGACACGTTGTCCGGGGGTGGAGCGCGCGGCACAGGGGAGGACCGAGGGTTTAACACGGATTTTCCTTATTCCGAGGGATTACGTTGCCTGGCAAAATTCGAGACACGATCTTCGTTTTGGGAACAGGAACGACGCCTGTGGACGGCTCTGCTCATTGAAGATAGCAACACTCTGGAACAAATTTCGCTTCGGTTTTATCTCGCGATTAACGGTTCGCAGACCTCTATCGTTTTGTCACAGAAGTTCGGAAACGTCGCGCGACTGGTCGTTATTTTCACTTTACGTTCGGCTACCGAAACTCGTAGATCTCCATAGTATTAGATTCATGGGTGTTCCTCCGAGGAAGGCTCGCCGTGTAGGGAAGGATCGTTCGACAGATGTTAAACAACAGTTCGGAGTCTAGCGCGTGACAGTAAGCAGACTACACGGTGCATCCGCGGCAATGCGATATTTCACATTTTTTTTTTTTTTCGAGGCGACACCACCGAAGTGGAGTATATTTACACTGGCAGGCTTCCGCGGCGTTTCCCGCGAGACGCTGCTCGAGAAAAAGTTCGGGATGTACGCGTTCAAGACGCGGAAAATGTTAAGGCACCGGGATCGGTTTGCACGCAGCCGAAGAGAACACTCGAGCGGGCTCCAGCCCGAGCGTAATGCACTTCTCGAGGATATGACGCGGCTGTTCCTTATTCCGCAACGTTACGCCGTGTCTGGAACCGCGGATTTCGCTGCAAAAACTGGAGGTATTCCGTGTTTCGTTAGCAGTCATCGCGGGTGGCTCCATCGCGAATCTCGGGACTGTTTCGACCGAGATAACGCGACGACAAATCTTTCTCTTGCCTTCGAGCCATGAATGTGACAAGGGCAGGTGCGCGACGGTAACTAAATTTTAGAACAGTCGCCTGGGAGATAGTACTGCGACGAGTGAGAAGGTATCCTGTCAAAATTGAAGAGTGTCCGTGAAAGAAACATTCAACATTTCCAGTGGGAATAATATCGATTCGGCTGGTCGAGGGGGCGATGTAACCGAATATTATCGAAATACGGTAGCCAGGGTCGGTTCGTTACCCCAAACCATTCACCGTCATCGTTGTAAGACGACACTCAACGTGCTCGACAGTGCACTTTCGCGGGCCCGCCATCCTCTCGACGGGGATGCTCGGGCTATTGGGAGAACCGTGGCTCCGTGGCTCCGTGACTCCAAGGAGGGGGAACCTCTTAACCCACGATCCGATCCAGTGACCTAACCAGGTCCAACTGTGCAAAAAGGCAGCCGCGGACGATAAATTAAAGGGACGGGAAAACACAACCGGCCGATCGGTGAAAAACGACCCGTGGAAAGTGGAAAAGACGACCAGGAACAGAAACGAGAGAGAGAGCGAGAGAGAGAGAGAGGTGGGCAGGTACGCGCGGTAAGGCTCGACCGTGTTCGAGGGATAAAGAAAGAAACGGCGGAAAGAATAGGTGGACAGGGGGTTGAAAAGGAGGGAAAGGAAGAGGGAGAGAAGGCGTGCACCCTCGTGGAGGTTTGTCGATCGCCAAATCCCCACGTCGTTCTCGGATCGGCGAGCTCCGGCGCCGCTCGGCCGTCCTCGGCCGGTGCCCCAGTCCGTCGCCCGTTCCTGAGTTTCTCTACCCTCGCGCGCGTACACCCCCTGACACCCCTCGCGGACGAGCCAACCACCCACTAAACCGAGCCACGGCGCCGCGACTACGCACTATTGATTCGCATGGGAACGAAGGAAGGAGCCGAGCGGAGTCGAGTCGAGTCGAGCCGAGGGAGCGGAGGGCTCGCGCTAGCCAGCGAGCGAGCGAGCGCGCGAGCAAGGGTGGCGGGCGAGTTGGGGTGGTCCAGGGACGGCGCTTACGGCTGGGTCACCCGGCAAGAGCTCGGGGAAAAACATCGAGCGGCCACGGCCCTGATCAACCCTCCTCCTCGCTCTGCCGTCCCGCAGTTTGGCCACGCGATGCCCGAAATTACGTTTCCGGGTATAAATTTTTATCGGACGTTTTCGTATGTATCCTCGAGGCCCCGCAGGGCTGTTATTAAGCCCCGCTGCATCGTAAAAACCGGCCGATTGTTGATCCCCGCCGTGTTTAATGGATTCTTCGGGCACGGCCTTTCGGCGGTGAAATTGAACGAGTAATCGAGTTCTTTGAATTTCATTCCGTTTCTACGAGTTCACTCTGCGTTACTGGGGCTCTAATTCTCTGGAGCGGTCCGACTTCCGAGGCACTTTCTGGCAAATGAAATCTGTAGCTATATGTTTGGAATCAACGATCATGGATCCCTTGATTAGTCAGCCGATCGATTATAAGCACCTATCATGTAAGGTTGGAGGAGCTCGAGCGATCTTGAACGGTGAAAATTGAAAATTTTGGAATACATTTGAATCTCGATGGGAGGTAGGGCGCTCGAGAACGCCAACAGAGAGAGAGAGTCACCTCGGCTGGATGCGCATGCACTCGTCGCGAGGCAAATTGGATACGACCGAAGAGAGAGCGGATCCGGGAATAATTGGAGTGCAAAAGGTTTCAACGGGAAAGGACCATCTTCTCGTGGCCTGCCTCGCCCGCTGTTCGCGGTATCGGAGCAGACGGTGTCGGTTCGTGTCGCTGGCCTCTCCTCGTGTTCCTCGCTACAAGTATTTTATATACTCGACGAGCGGTAACGGTGCCGAGAAACAGAAAGCATCCAATCAGCCTCAAAACAGCTGGCGGTCGCGATTAAATCGTAGAGACGACTTTAATTCTCCGCTCCCAACCGTCGTCAACGTTTTTTCACCTGTTCATTGAACCCTCAATTCCTTAGAGGATTTTTTTAGAATTGTCTAGGCTATTTAGAATAATCACACGTGGACCAGCACGCGCGTAGTTGAGTTTTCATTAAAATTACTACTGAGTTCCCGTTTCAATGAACTTCGTCACGCCGAAAATTTCACAATTACATGGCTAATCGTTGATCAGCCAACTCGGATAGCGCAGCGAACGGTTTAATATCCCTGGTGCTCGTATTTCTTCTCCCATATACAGACTGTGCACATGGTATCTGTTAAAAGTTCCGGTAGCCGTGCAGCATCTGCGTTTCGTAGGTAAAGGATGGACCGTGGATCCCGTTTGAAAAATGCAGCGATGCAAATTTCAGAGCAGGAATTGCGAAAAGGACGGGGCACTTGTTTGTCCACTTGTTGGACTTTCCGAATCCAGCGTCTAGACAGCGAAATGACGTTGCACGAGCGCCTGTTTTCCAGCATCTTTTTTCCCCCTCGATGGGAGGTCTGAATTGTGCCCAGCCGAAGATATCGCTCGGACAAGGAATCGATAGAGGCCTGTATAAATGGGCACGCTCCCGTAAAAACCCATTGAGTGCCCTCGAAGCCTTTCTTCTGGTCGATTCACTGGCCGCCAACGGCACTTCGGCAGCGGAATAACGTCGGGGCTCGCGGTCTATTTGACTAACGCGAGCGTACGATCGACGCACTCAAATTACAAAGATCCGCTGCGCCTGGATTATCCGTTATTATTCGATGGCTCGAACGTCGGGGCCCACCTCCGCCCACGGCGGCGAGCTGGAGCGTAGGCAGCTGACCCGTGGAAGCTCGTAAACTTTGGGTTTTCTTGCCGGCAGCCGACGTTAAAAATGCAAAGCGTACTCCTTTAAATGAAATCCACGAGTTTATTTCACGAACGCTTTTCTTCCCAGTTGGAAGTGGCTCGTAGACCCTTTCGGAAGCACGGACCTCTGGAACCATGGCTGGCTGAAGACCTTAAATTCCTTGAAATTAGAGTCATCCACGGCTGGATAAGCAGACAACTCTATAGATACTGTGGCTCGAAACTTTTGTTAAAGATCCCTGACGCAACGTTGGATGTTCCTGAGTACTTTCCTCAAGGCTACCGCTTTCTACCCAAACGCTCGCTGATCGAACAACTGAAAGCCAATAAGCTCGCAGGATCTCGCAGCGAAGTTCTGATACCGCTCACTAAAAAATACCTCGACGCAGGGGACATAGTACCGGTCTACGTGATACCAAATGCATTTAGATGCTTCCGATAGCATCCGTTCTTTCTAACGAAACATCTCGGACATTATTCCTCACGTGCTCGCGAGGCTTTCATTAATTTCCTCCTATCAGGTTCCACGAGCACAGCGGAGACCTGGGCGAACTTTCCCAGAAAAGTATAAAAAAGTAAAGGAGAAAACCAGCCGAGAACAATGCGGCCGTAAAATGCTGGTGGTGTGGAATTAACGAGAGGCAGCCGTCGTCACAGCGGAAGTGTCGCCTCGGGGAGGACACGCACCGAATGTATCGTTACGCTTCTGGCCACAACTTGACCGCCTGCTCAGACGGGCTACTGTTACGCTCGTTACGCCGTTAAATCACCGCCTGACGTACGAACGCGTGAAAAAAAAAGCGTGCATTGATATTTCAGATCCTCGCAAATCCGCGGGCTCGTTCGGAATTCACGTTCACGCACGATCCTTGCGGGTGCACGCGCCAGACGTGACTGATACCGCGGCGGATGGGACTTTTGCGGGTTGTTATCCTGCCTGTATCATCGAACCGCTGTGGGAAAAATCTGCAAAAAATTGTGTTCGAAGGAAGATGACATTCGGACAACGCGATGTGCCCAATTTGCTATGGCCTATTTTGTTCATTTATATATCACCCCTGATGTCACCGGCAGTTTCTTTATTTTATATTAAAGCGAAGGCTACGCTACTAACGATTTCCGCGAATAATTCACGCTGCACGCGTTGATTATAAGCGCGAGGGTATTTATAGAGAAAGAAAGGAAGAAATGTTGGTGCACGGATAACCGTTCCACGTGGGACGTGATAGATAGCCGGGCGCAAAGTGCTCGAATGTTGCTAACGCCTACGAGCCGCAGCTTTCAACCACCTTAGCTCCATCGCGCCTAGCTCTCGCGTGTGCTGTCTGATTAATAGAACTAATTGGTAGCGGGGCGCCATTTATCCCGACGAAGCTCCGAATTTATCAATTTCCAGCGGTCACGGGGGGGGCCGAGAGGCAGGGGGAGGTGGAATGAGAGATTTAGGGGGAAGGACGGAGGGCCGGGGGGATTACTCGTAGCGCGATTAAATTAATTGTAGATAGGAAAATAAATTTACGAAATTAAACGGCCGCCGAATTACTCTCTCAGCCCGATCTAACCGCGGCTGCGAGCTGCATTCGGGTTAATTAATACCGGAAGCCATTAATACCGCTACAATTTATACCGAAATCGTCGTGGCTAGCAGGGGGGAAAAAATTTAATAATGCATGCGGTCTCGTATGTCGCCCGAAATTAATAATAGCGAGGACAGAACGCGCGGCCGCGTCCGGCCGTCTCGCGCGGATTCTCGCGGCGGACAGCGCGATTATTCCGCGTGAACGCGTGCACGCAGGTGACGACCACACGAATCCGCTGTACCCGGGGTTCGTCTCGAGCGCGCAACCCGGAGGGGCTGATTTAATCGGGGGGACGAAGCGATGGCGACGGCCTGTTCTGTTACTTCGAGCTGACAGGCCGTGTTACGTTAAATATGAAATTTTCTCGTCGATGTGTCGAGAAATTTTCGACGCCGCGGTCAACAGAGGCAACGTAATAATTTTCGACTGCTCAAGACGAGACCAGAGAGAGCAAGCTTCTCGGACCAACTAGCACAGAGTTTATTACACGTCACAAAAATGCACGTATCCGTCCACCAGCTTTTAAAGTAAAAAATTAACTCCAATTTGGCAATTAAGAACATCCATACGTTGCAATGAGAAGCAATTCTTTCGCTCCCTGATTTCTCGTATGCACCGAGCACAGTTGCGATTATACGAATAAGATTTATTCGAATAGAAATTTATAAAAATTTATTCGAATAATGCCCAACTCTGGCATCGGGAGACTCCCAAATCGAAATCCTATACAGAAATTGCGAAGCAAATCCTGCCACAGCGATTTGTCCACGGGGCTGTGTCCGGCAAAAGTGCAAACGATACTTTGTTCACGGGAAACGTAGCGCGGCGCAGCGTTCATTCGCGTCTCATTAAATCCCCGAGCTAATGCGTTCGGGTGGGCCGCGAGACTCGTTAAAGCAGCCGCGGCAATATAAATCTCGTTCCGAAAACGGCGAGCGCCCGGCCCGCCTCGCCGGGGGAAACTGCAGCCAGCCGACGAGATACTTGGAGAGAAGCGCGTTTATCTTGATATATGCGAATAATATGGCATACATCAGCCGTATTCTTTCCTATTTTTATGGAGATGCGCGTTTATCGGGGGGTGGAATATTAAAACGCGAGCATCTCTTTATCACGTAGCTCGGCCATGAATTCCCGCGGGCTGCCGTCTCTTCGAAACCTTATATTTAAGCTCCGTAAACGCGCTCGCCTCTATCGTGCGGTAACAGGGGAGAAGGTTCACCCGGTCACCAGGTATCGACGCCCATCCGCGAGGAAACCGGACCGTTTCCCTTCCCCATCTCGTTACGCTTTACGACTCCTCGCGTTTCGCCGTGCTTTATAAAAACGGCAAAGGCCGCCTGAAAACTTTAACAGCGGTCGTGCGAAGCGGCGGGGTCTGGCCACGATGTCCAGGGATCGAGATACTGCAGGCACGGATATGCGGAGGGCTTCGTCGCCCGGCATTAGGATCGATCGGGCAGGGTAATCGAATTCCAGGCAGGGGCAGCCGTTCATTCACGATCGCAGTCGTCAATGGAGCTGCACGGATTCTTGGAATCCGTGTCAAATTCCTGCCGCGGCGCCGAAATAACCGCGCGTGATCGTCATTCAGGGCCATCGGCGACGGTCGCGATCGAAGCGGGGAGAATTTGCGGAGCGGGCCGAGGCGGAGGCCCAAAATAATGCTGTGCACGATAGGTAGCCCGGAGGTTCGGGACAGCCTCGACGACAGCCAGCCCTGGACAAATTCCCCGGACTTTCCTGGCCGATTAAACCCGAGAGGACACAGCGGGGAAGGGGGCCGGGCTGGGAATTAGGTCGGGGGTCGGTGTACTACACGCCAGGGAGGATCCTCAGGGGCGGACGTGCAAAGTCCAAGTGGCTCTTTCTCTTTTTTCTTTACCCTGCTCGTTCACCGAGCTGGCCGGAGCTAACTGCACGGTTTTTACGGGGACGTTTCCACGTTCGGACGGAGCCTGATTTCGCGCGACACTCTTCCACACTCGAGCGTGCCGCAGCATTATCTGGATTCATGGCTACTCGTCATCTTACACGTTCGTCGGTGGAAAAAGCAATGGACGCTGGAAAAAAGTCACGAACCGAGGGACCGCTGGATTTTATTCGGTAGAATCCTCAGTGTTTTCGTTAATGGTAGCCTGCTATTGATTCAAACCGTTCAAACAGTCCCATTATTAAACGTCTGAGGACAGAATAATTCCCCATAGCGAGGGAATTTCTGACACATCTGGCTCCGCACGATCTTCTACATTCAATTTACACAATGGTGACCGATGCTTTTTAAAAGGGAGCTCAAATAATGCCACTGCACTTGCACGATAAGCCGGGGCTCACAGCGTCAGGTGTATCAGCGCACGTGCTGTGTAGGTGAGACGGATAACACGGACATCCACGTTATTCGATAGACGTTACCGGATATTCATTTGTCGATACTCGGGCGAACGAGCGGCGGACAAGCAGGACCAGGCGCTCGGATATTCAGATAACCGGATATCCGGCTAGCTCGCAACCCCCTGGCTCATCTACGTCCATGTCTCTTCAACAGCGTCGTCTAGAGGCTGCGCCGGCCGAGCGTCGTCCATCCATTCACCGGTCAAATAGGGTGGCCATTGTATGCAATAATTCCTTCGAGAATGAAAAACACCCCTCGCCCCTCGGACCGCGTTCTACCTCATTTTAGAAGCTCCCTAGCGCGCCACCCTTCGGGCCATTCCATGATACTGGGAGGACCAGCGAAACCTCGAGGTGTTCCGTGAGATACGGGATGGAAATAAAGGTGCCGGGGAAATAGCGCTCGCGAAGAAACTGGACGTGCAGCGGAACGCCTTTAGAAACTCCTCTGCCGAGTGGAAACAGGAGAAACGAATACTGCTAGGGTTACACTCTGCAACCAGAAGCTAGGAAGACACTGAGAAGTTCGAATCGTTTGTGGGCGATGCACAGAGTCATCGGGCAAGAAGTTGGGTGTAAAAAATGGCGAGAACCCTGCCAGGAGGCCAAGGGAGATCGCGGTCGAGATGAATACTCGGAGCGCTGTTTGGTTTCGAGGGCCCAGTCTCGAACTTTATCGTGTCGTTGCTTGATGGTAAAACGGTGGTCCTAAAATATAGTTCGAAGTGGCTTACAAAGTCGTATAAAGTGGAAGTCCCGGTGTTTAACGTGGCATCGTTAAATTATATTTGTTAAGTCGGGAGTCTCCTTTCGTACAGAGTACTACCCCATCTCGCCACTACTTCCAGACACGCAACCTATTGTTGTATCTCTCCTATCTGTGAATGAACACCTTCGTCGAAGCTCAATCGAGCCACCCACTCGCTCGTTCATCCGCCAAAAAGCGTGCCCGACAGCCAAGCAGACGCGTCTTTTTCCTCCCTCCCCGAAGCTTGTCTCGCCTTTCTTTCAACCCTTCTCTGGCACGGCTCTTTGGTTACGCTGATCCTGGCGGATTTGCTAGGACCCCTGGATCCAATAAATCTGCTGGGTCGCTACACGTAACCCTGGCCACCTCTGGCAACCCTGCCGCTTCCCTCTCGCTTTCGCCAGCGAGCCAGCAGCCGTCGGACACCCCCTCGAGCGACGTGGCACTCTCCTCCTGACCCAGCATGTTCCTCGACGCACACACGCGTCGCGTGCGCGTACTTCTACGCGTTTCGCTCTCTTGGATCATGTTCGCATGTCAAGCCCAACCGCTCTGACACGCTTTACGCTCGAGAGGCTCCTTTGTCGGGGCTCGTCGGCGCATAACTCGCGCGCGCGTGTATAACGCGGGTTATCATCTGCTATCGGAGCGGACTTGCACACGCCGGCAGCCGCCGTACACGTTCGTTTCGCGCTTCTGACGGACGGTGTCACCGGGTCACTTTGCGACACGGCGAACTTTGGAGGCGGGACAGCCTTCCCTCGTCTATGGTGGCCATTTTTGACGAGTCAGCCTGACCA
The DNA here is from genome assembly GCF_050908995.1 of Andrena cerasifolii. Classification (NCBI taxonomy): domain Eukaryota; kingdom Metazoa; phylum Arthropoda; class Insecta; order Hymenoptera; family Andrenidae; genus Andrena; species Andrena cerasifolii. Next base: position 13,959,305 of record NC_135122.1, read on the forward strand.
AGGGACTCTGTACCGCTGACAAATGTTCCAGGCTAGCCGGGGAGTTAATGGGTTTTGAGTTGTTTGGATCTGAAGGGGGAATTTCTATCGCCGTCTCAGGTGACACTCCGAGGGAGATGACGCGGTGTCTCGGAGGGTGTGGTGTCTGAACGCGAGACATTTCCCTGTTTGAAAGTTTAGGGAAAGAAAGCCGATAGGGCTGGGAGGCTGTAGAAAGTTGCTGTAACGCGAGCGAGCTGTCAGTGAACTGGTCAGCTTGAAAGTCAGCTTGAAAGTCAGCTTGTAACTCTCCACGATCGAGTGGTGTGGTTTAGGTGATGATCGATAGGGTGGCATTCAAGTATCTTTTGGCAATGCAGGGTTTACGCCGCTATCGACGTTTCCTACGACAGAGATTGAAATCCTGCATAGTGTAGGTGCGATGGGAGAAGGGCCCCGGGGAGAGTGTCACAGATAGTTATTATTGTCTTAGAGCGAAAGAGAGGATCATCTTCGACTCGAAATGCAACGGGAGGGGGCGCCTGATGATAGGGTTGCCTCGGCGTAGGTCCGTAAATTACGGCCCCACCGTGTATGGAAGTTGCTTGCATAGTTAGGCGGAAACGTCGGTCGATGATGGACCACACGCGCGTCCGTATTTTTGATAATACGCCGCCGAAGCGGGCTTTAAGAGCGAATAGCGGCGGAGTAGGATTAGAGGATTTGTCGACGCAATTGCTCAGGCGAGGCTGCTTGGAAATTACAGGCGAACGCGTAAGAGGCTTAGGAGAGGCACGGAAGGCCGGCACCGCAGTTCCTGCTTGATATTTTCGTTCCGCGAGATCTTCGGACGGGCGATGCCCGAATACGAAATATTCGAAATTGCCCGATAAATCGCCGCCGGTCCGCGGCGTTTCCCATCGGGCAAATTGAAATTGCGACCACGCGTCCGTGCACTCAAAACGGAAACTACGAGCGTGGAGCGTGCGCGGCGTGAAAAGCCCGCGGTTTTCCCTTCGGCCGGCCTCGAATAAGGCGCGTGTGAATTACCATAGATGAAGATACAAGCGCGCCACCCCAAAGTGGATTAAAGCCGTGCGTGCGAGTGAAACCTTGCTTCTTGCCGCGTACACGGAACAACATTTAATGCATCCGCGAATTTATACCGGGCAGTTGCTCGCGTCCCTCGCGATCGCCGTCCGCGACTATCTCGTGCCCGTGCGAGCCTATACGAGCCGTTGAAATTCAATATCGGCCCGACGATGAAACTGGAAGTGACAGCGTCGCTTCTGGAAAACCGCTCCGCGCTTTTCCCACCGCACAGACACACCCGCGTCTAGACGGGTCAAGCGGCTGAAACGCAAATGCGAGCCCCAGCGAAACACGTTTTTCGCGATGGAATAGATACGGACCTATCGACGCACAGTGTCATCTGCTCTCTATCTCGCTACCTCGAAATCCGATCAGGGAAGCTTCGCCTGACAGAAAGTTCGCGCTGCAAACCGGTCGCTTTTGTGGCTAGTGAAAAATCCGAATATATTCCCTCGCTAAATGGAATTTTTGCGTTTCGAAGTATTTTTCCCCCTCTCTTTCAGGAGTGCCACTAACTGCGCACAAAACATGTTAGGATACGTTTATGTCGGACCTGCGATAAAACGTGCTAAGGAATAAATTTTTTCGGTGTGTTTATGGTGGAGTTGTGATATTAGTACAGCTTCAGTCGTTTAAGGTTTCGCAACGATGAACCGTTTAAACATGAGTGTTTCTGAAGAAGAATTATTTCTATTATCTTGAAATTTCGTAAAATGGTACATCGGGAAAAGTCTGCGCAGTAAACATTAACATTGTGTTCTGTCTCCTAACTTATCTGCGGCAGATTTGTTGCGGTGAAAATCTGTTATGCATCAACGATGAAAATAGCGATAATAGCGAAGAGAAACTAATATTTGATTCTCGACGCTTGTTTCGTTAGTCATCTACTAAGCGTAGTTCTGCTCGCTGCTTCAACACTTCCATTACAAAACCATAGAATGTATTTCTACGCTTCGCTCTTATCACCGCTCTGATCGTTTATCGCACTTCCAACATAAGTACCCTTAGACAGTAACAATTGTCGAACTTACTCACTCACAGAAAGGAGCTAGCGCGTGCTCTGCTTCTCGGACAATTTTCAGGATGGTAACAATAGAAGTTCCTTACCTGTAACATAAAGAATAAGATATTAGAATTTAGTGTCCTAATAGTAGACTCCTATCGATTCTATTTCACGCAGTCATCTTGCGAATCACACAGTGGTGCACCCAGAGGGAGAGAAGGAAAAAGGAGATTAATGTAACCACAACTGAATTAATTCAAGAGCTTTGCAAGAAGAAAGAAAAATTCGATTTTATTCTTTAAATAAATTTTTATAGTCACCTAATGAATTTTATTGAATTTACATTGAAAATATTTGTACCCCTTCGACTTGGCTCCCTAACCAAGATTTAAATCCGGAGTGCGCCACTGGAATCACTCTTATTGGGTGAACTCTCATCGATATTGGCTCCAACGGGATCGCCGCAGCTCGCGGCGGGTAGCCATAACGAAAAACTACGGGGAACGATTTATACGCCATCCTCCCCGGCTAATAATTCCAAAACGTTCCGGTTTATATTTACGGCGTGTACGCGTTTATAAACGACACCTGTACCGCGTTTGATGCTCGGTTTACTTTATAGCTTCCACAAGACCAGGATACGACCGCGTCGCCCTATCCATTTAGTTTGATCTCCGCGCGTACACGTTTCCCGGGAGGGACGCTGCTCTAGGCGGCCGGCGCTCCCGGCGAGTCGTAATTTTTGGGAGGGCGTTGCTCGATGGGCGCAAAGTCAATTTTCAGTTATCGAGTCGCAAGTTCGCCGTACGTGGCGCGGCCGCGCGATAGTTCGCGCTGTCTAGCCCACAACCTTCGACATAACCCGAGCATGCGGTTGCTTTACGAGGTTATGCCGTTGCGCTAAAGTAGTTAAACGTCCTCGACGTACTCGAGGCTACCAGCCGCCCCTGCTACGTGGACGTTTAGTTTACAGGCGGCGGGGCACGCTCCGGCTGACGAAAATACGGATTACCGCTGACGGAGCCGATGTTTCTAATCGGCAGCGACTGCCGTCCACGTTCTCCATTAAACGTATCGACGCCGACCGCGCCGGAACCCGATCGATCGAATTTGTCGTCCGAAGCTGTGACTCAGATTAGAGAGGAGCCCCAATCCACAGGTTTTGCTTTCTGGATTCACGCCGAATCGCAATGGCAATAAAATCTGTGCTTCGGAGAAGAGTTGACCAGAATTGCAACGATTCGCCATCCGAGCAGTGAGATAAGGATGATTATGTATCACGTATATCCTCTGGTAGGAGGCAAGAAATGTGGGGTACAGTTGCGGGGACGTGGATGCTTCGATAGCGACGCTAATAGAAATCCCAGGCAAGATAGGATATCGATTAGTAACGTTATCATTACGTCCCGCCGAAATTTCTAGCGGCGACGAAGCCCCGCAGTCTGTGGTCCCGAAGTGTCCAAGTCGCAAACCCGCAGTAGTTACCCGAAGCTGTTAAGGACACCGTGAACATTGAGTATCGCCGCATTGATTGTCCCCGAATTCGCCGACGGAGGAGTTCAAATTACTAGCGGGGACCTGTCGTAGCCAAACAAGAGGCATTTCACCGGACGACAACAAACGCGGCTATCGAAAGAAACGCCGACGCGAACTCGCCAAAGATTTCGTCGATATCTTAGGACTTAGCAGATCAAAGGGTCCTTGATAGGCAGAGTAAATTAACGAACACCTTCTCCATCGTCTGTCCCAACATTACATTAAAGCGCCTCATGCATAGCCATTGCCTCAAAAGACTAACCCCGTTCTACGCCCTCCGAGCGTGGCTCTGCGCGGAGCGATGCACGCGTGAAACCACAGCTTAACGTTCAAACGAATTTGATGAATCCCCGGGGGACATGAGGCGCGGAGGAACCGCGAGACAGGTAAATCGTGGGAAATCTCGCTCGAAGCTGCTGCTGGGTCCAGGTCAAGTTTCATTAACTTGTGAAAACGCGACGCGTCCGTCGATCGATAGCGTTGCTGCCGGAACAGCTTGTAACCCGGGCAAAAAGCAGCGATAAAGCACGATAATCCAACGTGCCGGGGCCGATAGAGGAGCGGTCGAGGAAACAAAACTAAGACGAAAGGTGGAGAGGGGGTGTGAAAGAGAGAGAGAGAGAGAGGGCGGGCGAGGCTGGTGGGTATCGCGGCTTTATTGCGCGTTTTACGGGCCTCCGACGCTTGTATAATTGTCGAGGGCGGAGGGTTGGCCCATTTTCAAGGGGAAATATGGCCGCGACTCGAGCGACTCTCGCCGGCAAAAGTCGATACTTCGGCTGGAGAGTTCGTTTGCTCGTCGCGTACAGCCCGGTAGAAGCCTCTGGCCGCCTCCTCCGCGAGTTTCTAATCAGCCTACATCTGTCTGTTGTGCATATCCACCCTGCGGGGATGCACAACACAACGAGCGCACGCACCGCACCGCACCTCACCGTACCGCGCCGCTTTGTACGCCGCACACCTGATACGAGAGAGGCGAACGGGCGGAGGGGGCACGCCGGAGGAGAGCTAGGGTGCAGAACGGGGGAGAAAGCGAGAGGGTAGAGGGTAGAGGGAATCGAGATATCGATTCCACGCGCGATACCGCCGGGTGTTTCCGGGCCTGGCCGCTCGCTTCGAGCACCTTCGACAACTTCGACAACGCTAATTACAGGATGACGGTCTAACCGTGGTCACCGAGCTTTCCAAGTCGGCAAAATCGACCGCTCGCGGGACGGGGGGCGGGCCGGAAAGAATCGGGTTGGACGACGGGGAACGTTTCGCTGGTGTAGGCCTTCGGTTCTTAACCCCTATTGTTGTGGATAGTTGGAACGAAGTGTTTTAATATATCTTGTAGCCTGTGAAGCTGATTCTTTTCCGGACTCTGCGAGTCCTGTCTCTCTCGCCCCGTGTATCATCGTTTTGATAATGGCTCGCCGAGCTCGCGAATGGACTGCCGATGGAAACCAGTTACGTGCCGGTGTATCAGCGCGGATGGCTCCGTGGCCCGTTAAAAGGAAATCTGGTTGATTAGTTTTGGATAGAAACGATTCGAACCGCCGGCGGAACTTCCTTTAATTTCGCCCGTGGCCCGTTATTTAGGACGCTGCTGCGTGTCCCGGGTGAAAAGCGATAGGGAGGAGAGCTTTCCAATCGCGGCTACACGGGTGGGGAACAAAAAGCGCTTTTCAATTATCGAAAATAAGTCGCGGGAAAAACGGTTATTTTTATCGGGGACGACGAGCCTCTCTGTTGCTGATTGCGCGCGGCATATACCGCGAGGCCTTTCACGAAAATCGTTGCCCCGTTCGAGCGTTTTTCCTTTTCAGCGTTCCATGTAACCCTTTCCCTGCCCCGGCTGATCATTCGGACGACTGGGGATCCTGAAACTCGCGATTAACAAAGAACCAACCGAGACCAGACGCGCACAGACCGAGAATCACCGAGCCGGAGAATAATTCAGAGTTAAATGGAAAGCGTATGACTTTCGATGAAAGCCACCATTTTCCACCGAGCCATTCTTCGGCGCGGTAGGGGCCGACTATCGCGAGATCGTCGCACAGGTTTACACTTTTATCGGGGCGTAATTGACTTCGCCGCGAGGTCCTCTTTGTAAAAACCGTCAGCCCCGACGATCTTCCGCTTACCAACTTCCGAGAATTTCGAGAATGTGAAATTCAGAGACGGGGGCCGTCTGAGTTACAGGAGTAACGAAGTGTAACTTCTCCAGAGATTTTACGAAACGCTTCAACGATCTAAGTAACCAACCGATGAAGATGTATCGCTGCCCCGCACCCCGAGTATCTAAAAACCCCCTGGATCCTTCAAGGAGAACAAGCAAAGAATCCCTACGAACGGCACTCGAGTACCCAGCGTGGCGTCGGCCTAAGAATCCCTTCGGGAAAGGCATCGAATTACGCCCAATAACAGCCCATAAACAATTGCCCCTCCGCGACGGAAATTCATCCCCCCAGAAACGATAAGTGCCGCCATTGAGTCTACTATCACGAGAAAAAGCATCGACTTTACGAGATAACCGGGAATTTATCGCGAGAGGATCGGTCTCGTTCGTCGGCTCCGCGATCGAACCGATCGAAATAAATCATCCTAACGGCCAGGATCCTTAAGCCCCCACGGTAGGTCGTGTCCTGTACCGACGGTAAGCCGGAAAAATCGAGGCTACTCGTCGTCGCGCAGCCGCTAGACAAAAGCCAGCAGCCGCACGTGAGGGTCATAATAATCCTGGGATCCTCTCGCGTGATGGCGCCTTAAAGGACCGTGCACACCAGCCGCTGGGTAACCCACGGATAAGAGTCACCCACGCGCGTCCTGCTCCGGCATGGCACAGCCCCATCTTGCGACGTCGGTAGCGCCCCGAGCACCGGGCAAACCTCAACACCCCCGTTCTATCCACCTCAGGCCAACCACCGTTGTCTCTTCCTGACGATACGAGGAATTACCGGGCAGTCTTGCTGCGAGGATGACAGCAGATACGTCTACGTTAGAGCTCGTGGTTTAAGGATGGACAACCACCCTTCGGTCACTACTGGCGTAACTGGGTCTTCGTCGCGTACATTCCTTGGAGATCAAGTGAAAAAATCGCCCTTCGATGGAGAAATAATTGATTCGAGGGAGGAACGTTTGCGGCGAAGAGTTTAAGGAGAGGTTTTGGCCTAAAAATATCTAATAACAGATTTTTTATTTCATTTTTCGAATGTATAACACAGCTAGGTGTTTAAAAGGATTTTTTGAGATTCGAAAAGTTTACAACTTTAACCGCGTACAACTTTAAACACGTTTTTCTTGAACCAGTGTTCTTCAAATCGGTGGAACGAATATCTCGAAAAGTTATTATCCGATTCGATTGAAACTTTTTTCATTTTGAAGTATATACTTCTGTTTGGCGGACAAACCTCTAACATTATAAATTTTTTGAAAATTTATACTTTTTAAAGCCGTTGAAAGGGTGAAGAACATAAGGAAAAAGTGATTTCAAATTTCAAGTGTCGTTATTTTATCAAACAACGTCATTTTTTGTGAGTCGTACAGCTAGGTCTACTAGAGAATTTCATGTCCTTATTAATTTGCTATTGCTTCTTATTTCAGACGAATATTTTATATGCTACAAGTTCCACCGTTTTGGATGAATTTTTTGACGCATACACTTCAATGAATCCCCAGTGCCATTTCCACTGATTAATTACTGAAAAAAAATATATTTTTATAGTTTAAGACATTCTTAATACAATGCAAAAAGTCCCATAAAAGTATCTATGGTAGTTTTCCTTTAATTAAATCCTAAAGATCACCTTTTTTGCGCTCTAGACCAGAACATCCCCTGAAGAGGAACTTGTAACTGTCGCAAGATGCGAAGAAGAATTTACGCGAGCAATTATATGGTGCAGATGGCTTTAGCAACGGTTCGCAAAAAATCATGGCTGAATATCAAAGTTTTTCCAGGCGACAGTTGTCAGTTTACTATTCGCACACAATTTCGTTTTAACACGTTCAGCGTTTATCTCCATTCTATGATTCGTTGAAAAAGAAAAATCGAATCGCTCGCGGCACAAATTTCAGGCCATAACACGCGCCATTGACTGAATTATACTAATTTTTTTTAACTCGCGCGGGAGTGCCGCTGATTTACGGGGCTCGATGGAAAGCGATGCGCCGCGTTTAAACTCGGATAACATGAAAACTCGTAAAACACGGGGTGATAAATTTTATAGAAAAAAATCCAAACCAATTCCCAGTGCATTATGGGCAATGGTACGTGCCGGTGTTTTTCAAGCTGAGCGTTTCCCATCATTCAACGTTTACGCCACGCAATGCATATCTGTTCAAGAGTAAGCGCGCCCTTTAGTAAGAAAAATTCAGCTAATTTAGTAAACGAATCATGCGATAAGCAAGGCCGCGGTATTTCCTTACTCTGTAAGAAAGAATTCTGAAGTAAAGTAACTGCCACTAATCTGGCAATCTACGCTCTAGACGTCATTCGTTTCAATCCTATTCCAACTAATTAACCGCATGACGCTGAAACCTCGGTCTCCTGAAGTACGCTAAAGAAAGTTTTAGAAACGACGTCGGAAACATTGATGTATCAATATACGAGCACCGTATCCGATATATCAACGTCCGATTGTTGGAGAGCCCCGAAACGCGGCTCGAAAATTTCGACGCGAGAACAAACTCGTTTATCTGCTGCAGCAAGTCAGACGGCCTGGCCTGATATAATTAATGGCGTGCCGGGGGTACGGGGCTTGATTGGAAAATTATGAATACGCCGCAGACGTAATTGTGCAATTGTCGATTGTGACTTTTCCCTAAGTAAGAGCATGATCGATCTACTTGAAAAGCAATTGAGTGTTCCTGCAATTGCCCTCGAGGCCCGTGAACGTGGCGGCGCGGCGGCCCTCTGCTTTCGTCCGGAATCGAATGCAATACGATCTTGTTCCACTGTTCTGCACCGGCGTGCGCGGCTATCGAGGAAACACTCGTGCCCAGTCGAACGTGTAAGATTAGTTCGGGGGGAGGAAAAATATGATACAATTAGCTATCGAGCACAATGAATTCTAATCTCGGCCGGTTAGTCGTTGCACTGAAATCGACTACAAGATAGCATCGTTAATAATCCCTGGCAAATGGAGCGCGTTAAATGTGCTACTTAATCGGTTGCATGGCATTTACAGCCGCGAATACTATTCGGTGAATTATTTTTAGACGCAGGCAAACTCCTTGGAAGTTCTATTTGAACGAAGCGAAAAATGCCACCGAGGTATTCGACATTTGGCGCGGAAAGGGCTATCGATCCGGACGATGTTTTATCCCGGCCCTCGCGGAGTACGAGTTTTCATCGTGTCTACGCAATTTTTAGATTATCACGCGCGCACACGTCCGCGTGAAACAGGACAGATGTCATTCGCCAGGCTGTCGCTCCGCTTTTTAAATGAAAACCGGGGGAAAATATTCTATTCCGGAGCGAGGGGACGAATGTAACGCGTTCCCCGCGAGGCCGATACTCGACGAAAGCAATTTTCTGGCGGGCGCTTGGCCACGGCTTTACAAAGGCAAATGATGTTTGAAAAAGTTAGACCGACGGGGTCCGGCGTGAAAAGTTCGGCCAACGGAGGGAGGGGGCACACGAAATGAGAATGCGATAAAGCCGACGGTCAGACTTCAAGGGGGACTAGGGGAATAAAAATTCATGAACTATGGATTTCAATATGGAAAGCTCGACTTCCGACCGATCGGGTGCTGAACGAAAGCGAGAGCCGCGAAATAGTCCCTTCTAGTCCGCGATAGTTCGCGCGCGGACGAAAAAGTTACTTTTTCGGTGGTGAAATACTTGTGCGGTGACGTGGTCGAGGTAGTTTGTGTAAAACATTTGCAATGCTCTAGAATTTGTACGGGGAGTTCCCTTAATGCCGGACGGCACCTAATAAAGGATATCTCAATATATAAAGCAGAAAGTGTTAACTTATAAAAAAACTCAGAATAAAAAGAATAAAATATTATTTTTTCTTCTTACTTAAGAAAACTCTTAAGCGTCCGACACTAGGGGAACTCCCCCTACAGCATTTGGAACCTCGGGTGAGGTTCATTTCAGCTATACCTGAGTACTTACATTTTGTTCGGTTTGTACATTAGATTCTTAAGTTACAGTTTTTCAGGAAGTTGTAAATATATAAACACGCAGTAATAGTTGGTAGAGCGATTAACATTTCTATACTTAATGGTAATTGAAATTTCAGCTTCTGTAGTTGCCTAATTAGCTGTGATCGTCGAGCGTCTCAGTTAATTTGTTTAGGAGAGACTTACAAGCTGATTACACCGCACCTCCCACGAGATAAATACAAGGAACCTGAATATTTCAAATTCCAGAAGCATTCATCAACCTACCTTAAAATACCATAGATCTTAATTAGAGTCTCAAGTGCAGCGACCTCTATTGACCGTGTCTTTCACAGAGACCATTCACTCGAGTAGTAGGTACCTACATAAACGAATGCCGAAGATAGAGCAGAAACGAGGAACTCGAATCTCCCATGAAAATTTAAATCCGCCAAGATCCAGAGGCGTCCAGCGTCTCGTTCTCTCGCGAAATATGGCCTCGGCTCCGAGCCGTTTAGTTGGGGCAGAAAAACGCGAGCGAGAGTCGAGCATTATTTCGGATAAATGGGAGGATAAGTGACGAGTCGCCCTGCAGTTGAGTGGACGAGGCCTTTGCGCGGCGAGGTCGACGTCCTGGCGGACCATTCGAAACTCACCGCTGGAAGCGGCGAGCAGCCTCGTTAATCCTTGGCGTCGAGCTAAGTCGTCGCGTTAGCCGCTTTTCCGGGGAAAAAGAGCAGCCGACATCGGTGAACGCGTGAGAGAGTCTTCTCGGAAGCGTCCGCGAGGCCGCGGGGCAAACGACGCCGCGTTCTGGCGCAATTAGCGCTTCGCGATCGGCGAGCCGGCGGGCTCGCGTTTCCCGCTCGATTATCCTTGTGCGACACGGTTCATCGACTATGAATGAAGCCAAGTGCCCCGGCTGTCCTCGTGGGAAACGGTCCAGCTCCTTACATGGCTCGCATGGGAAACGATGTAACCAGAGAATTCGTAGCGATTTCCTTCTCGATTACGACGCCGGGCACATTCCTCCTGGATATCGATTGATCAGGCGTAACGCGTTCCATCGCCTCCTAAGTATCATACATAGCGCTATCGATACTCTTTGCATAGTTTTGTTAGTCTCTTGGAGGCGAGGAAAATGGTTTGGTTCCTGGTTCGCATAGTCAAATGAGTGCAGAGCACTGGTGAGACGCTTCAGGGGAATAATCACCCATGAAACAAGCCCCAAGCCTGGCAGAGGAGGATTGCCAGTGGCAAGTACGAAGCGCGATTGAATTTTTTATCCCCAGTCAAAAATGTCCTGCTCTGGCTTTACTACAGCCAGTCAGACAGTGATTAACGTCTCCAACGATCCCACACGCGCGAGACCTCCACCCTTAATTCGAGCGTCGCGACAGCGCTCTAAGTATCCAGCGTAAAACTATTCCAACTTCGCGCGAGGCACCGCAAAACAAGCACCCCGTCCTTCCCCGTTGCATCGCGTAATCTACGACGATTGCGAAGTTCCTCAACCCCGTGCCGGCGCGGGGACACACAGCCTCGACCATTCCGTGCGGCAGAGCGCGTGTACGTGGCGCAGTTAGAGCGTTAGAAGCGCGTCGGGACGGCGACTCGCAACAAGTGAAGTTATTCCGCGCGAACTTCCCCGCCGACGAGGCGTCTCTCGAGCACGTTTCGCAGCTGGGCAAGAAAACGGCGTGGCGTGGCGTGTCCCTGGAAGCGGAGTGCCCCTTCCGCGCAATAAGTAACGCGCGCGCGGCGGACACGGCCGGGGAATATACACGCGTCGCGGGCGAGGACGTCTCCTGCCGCGTGAATTTCGCACACTTTACCGCGTCTCAGTGCGCGCGATTACCATCTCCACCCCGCTGTCTTTCCGCGCTATAAATTCCTACGGTGTTGCGCGTTAATCCGCGGATTAGCCTAGGTGACCGCGGTGGCGGCGCGAAACAGAAAGGAACGGCGCAAAGTCCGAGGAGGCGCGGGGGGGGACAGGTGACCGTAGAACCGGACTGAACGAACTCGTTTCGCGGGATTACGGATTATCACGACGCGTTTAAGGGACACGGAAGGGCGGAGACCGACCCCCGAACCCAGAGTGCAACGTGCTCGTCAACGGAACGACCGTCGGCGTCGGGACACGCGTGCCGCTGGTCAGCGATCGATCGATCGTCGCCTGGAAATCGCGTGAACGCCAGCCCTGTAGTAAGAGGCTTGCGACGAGGCTTCGCGATGGTTGCAATCGAACATGCTACCGTGCACTGTCTCTTCGATGACTTTGGATGTGGTAAACACTCGTGGCGCGCGTGAGACATCGCGAAAGAAATTATGGGAAATGTGCAACGCTGCCCCTCGATCCTAGCCACGAGTTACCATAGCGTAGACGGAAAAAGAGAGCCTCCCTCGGCCGATGGGACTCGAGTCTTTGGATCCACTGCGCGCTGGCCAGCCGCAGTTTTAGCCTTTAGAGGGCCGGGATTTTTACATTGAAATTTGTAAATTTGAATTACTTAAAATTTATGCATACATACCACCGACATGTTCGGCAAAGTATTCAAATTTTTACGTAGCCACTATAGACCATAGTAATGGTATAGCAACTGAAAAATTTTTAAATTTGAACGTTCATTATTCATTTTGTATAAGGCATGGGCATTAGTGAGTTGCACGACTGCAGCTCGCATAATGAATAGTCAAGTAAAAAAATACAAAAAAAAAACACCAAAAGAGATCCTCAAAAAAAAAAGAGCTACAAAACTTTCTACATCCACGTCGTTAGCTCTGGGTAACGCCAAAGGAAAGATTTATATATGAATGTAACTGCTGTTATTCATTTAGGCTTGTTTAGGTTGGCAATACTGTTTCTGTGCAAAATTTCGATACTCTGACCTTAGAATCAAAACCTCTTAGAAACACTGAATTTCAAATTTTTAAATTTTCAATGGCCACTATAATGTCCAGTCCGGCACTCTAAAAGGTAAGCATGTTGAAAATAAAACTGTTTGGTTTTTTGTTCTAAGTCAAACGGTATAGCGGTGAGGTTAAATACCGTTGAAAACGTCGTTTGGTAAGATGTTGCGTTTCACGGCTGTACCGCCGCCATTTTGTACCAGAAAAATACGACTTTTCCGTCGAGAGCTGTACAATAACAAGCTTCGTATTGAATTTTCTATTTACTACATTATCTCGCTCAAAAAAATTGCCAAAAATGAATATAACTTTGTTTCGTCCAAGGTGGCGTAACCCCTTAACCGATTCCCCCAATGCCGACTCTCCAAGGGGATTGTCTTTCGCACTCTACATTTGTAACCCAAACTTATGCGCCAATATCGCGCCATAGGCCGTTTTCCAAACAATACTCTCCCTCGTGAACAGAGTCTAACGAGTGAAATTCTTAGAGCGTCTCGCACGATAGAGCCCAGCGCACAATTGATCGAAGCAAACAAGCGGGCGAGGCTCGTCTTACTCGGCCACGCACGCGTGTCCGTTCGATTAAGTAATAGAAACGACCTTCCCCCTTGTGCATCGTGGTGCAGCTTACTATAAAGGCTCCGGGGACGAAAGAACGCCTGGAAATTGGCGATAAATCTCCCGGCTGCACGCCGCTGTTTATTTCCCCGCGTTTGGTCCACCGAGGGGGGAATAACTCCGAGCGCACTTTCTAAAGTCACGTCTTGGTACACAGCGTGCATTAGTTCGAGAAAATCGCGCTGGAAATATTGCGACGCGTTCCTGAGCTACGACGTGAGCCACCAGGCAAGCGGGGCGCGTTCGGTTAGGTGGGTATATTTCAGATCAGATGCTCCTGGGTAGCGTTACTATGTGGTATCCAAAAGGAGGACATGCCTTCCTTCTTCTACTGAAATGCAGTGTCCTCCTATCGCCTAAAAATGTCCTCTTTTGTTTTATCCACAACTCAAGTGGTCCACTTGCCTCGGTTTCACTCGGCAAAATTCCATCACTATTTACCAGATCAAAAAATGGAAGAAGGAGGACAATCTACTTAGTCTGAAATCGTTTCGACAGGAGGACGTTGTAAAATAAAACCAAATTTTAGATATCAACTTTTGTTATGTAAGAAAAGATTAATGTTCACATTAGAATAATCTTGTAGCTACTAAATATTCAGGCCCTAAATATGTCTGGGTTAGGTAGTAAATACTGACTCGATACAATTTCAAATATATGACTTGTATGGATTTTTATAATTATATCTTGAGGATTGAAGAACTTTTGTCAAAAATAGGCAGCTCTGAAAAGTATGCCTAAATAAGCATACTTTATATCTACTACCTAGTCAGGTCTGGGTAAGCCATCTTCATCCAGAAAGTCGAAAGATAACGCCCTCGAAAGTGGAAGGACTTTGAAGGCCCACACAAATAGTGCAGCAGCCATAGTCTTCTACAACAGTACAAGCCTGAAACATCCCATCGCGAGTCACAAAAGTGTCTCATCCGAAAAGGGAAAGTATCATAGCGCCAGGGAGCATCCACGATCAAGAAACGAAATTTCTACCACGACTAGTTAACAGAGAGCTTCGTCCATTCGCCCTCGTAAACGTCCACGAGGGCTATAGGTTACAGGGGTGGAGAGGCCCGCTCCGAAAGGTATCCCCAGGTGCACAGAGGGGGAAGAACGACGAGCCCTTGGGGGTCTCGTGACTCGGCTAGCCCAGGGCTCGTAAATGCTCGGGGAAATTACGCGAGACCCCCGTCCCAAAATTACGCCTTGCAAGATTGTAATGGCTCCGCGGCGTGGCGGCGGGCCTGCTAGATGCCGAGGCAACCTCTGGGCTCGCGTGCGCATTAATGCGCGGTTACGTTTCCTTCCACGAACGCGCGCTCGGGGGGTGCACTTTTTCCCCCCGTCAGGTCGGAGATCGCGGTGAACTCTAATCGAGTTAACGCCGTGGATCCCAGCCACTTCTTGCGTTTCCGCTTCGGGTAAACGAATGCCCATTTAAATGCTGCAACGCCCCCTCCGCTCGTCATTCTTCAGGGCGTCGGAGTCCACTGGCTGATCGATTGATTGCTCCACCTTAATTAACATTGATTGCGGCGCGCACACACGGACAACGAAGACACGAAACACGGAGGCAAAATGCAATATTCCCTGATAACGATTTCTCCTACAATCACTCGATGAACGGCAATGAAACGCCGTATAACTTGGACCCCGGTCTATGCATCATTGGTCAATTAAGCAAATGATGTACCGATTCCGCATCATCGGGGGCCGGTTGCATTCATCCCGATGAAAACTGCAGCACGCGTTGCACGGCCATGCCTCGGCACAATACCCTGCCGTCCCTGCATGCCTCTGTTCTTTCGTGTTGCGAGGCCGCAACTTGCCACACTTCTGGCGAACAACAGTTCCCAATTACCCGCGTTAGTCAGCGACCGGAAGACATCGGAGTTGCAGCATGTAACCGAGCACGCCTCGACAAAACAGTTATATTCCATTGCATCGCTGGCGAGTTGCGCAACAGCCGGGGCCAGCAGGATTCCCTCCTATCTGCGGGCGCCAGTTTTCTAGAGTTTCCTACGGCAGCTAGACAGAGGGGCGGGGGTAACGACAATCGCGTTACACGTCCAGCCGCCGTGATATCGTTTGTGCAATATTTTGATTGCTACCTTCGCCCGTCCGTTCCGATCTTCGCTTCTGCCAGCCACCTCGTGATAGGCTAAGCACGATCAGCGCGCTCTTCCGCGGAGATTGCAGCCCATGCCGGACCGTAACCTTTGTTTTTCCTCCTATCTGCACCCTTTTACACGCTGGTCTTTTCGATTTGCGTGCACCGGGACTTGCCTTCGAAAATCAACACTGCGACGACGCAATTTACGATTCAATGGGATTTGTTTTAACGAAGTAGTCAAACGTTTAATGAAAATTAAGTATCAGGGTTCAGAGCATGGGGGTCGGGAGGGGGAGGAAGGCAAAAGTGGCAGTTTCCCTGCCTGTTTTTTGAGAAAAAATTATTTATTTTTAAAAACTGATTTCTATTAAGTTTATACTCAAAAAGTGAATGTTTTTAAACTTCGGTTTTAAATTCTTAATTAAATTAGCACCACAAAATTGATTTTAAAAAAGAAGAGAGCTACTCCACTCGCACTGCGTGTTTCATGATCCCATTTGTCGATTACATCGCCAGGGTTATTTCTTCATTGCTATATTTTTCAGCACCGTTACCACAAAATTGCCCCCAACGTGGAAAAAGTCTACGAACGCTCTTGATTCAGAGGAAGACTTGGATACCTTTGATGAATAAGGCTGCTTGCCGAATAAAGTAGGCCAGCTTGACAATTATCGATTGTTTCACGAAAACCAGCTGCACGAGGTGTACGCAACGACTTGCGTCGAGAAAAATGCATTCACGAGCGAGCGTAGACCGTACCGTCGACGTGTGACTCAGGGATAGCGGACAGGTCGGCATTCCATCCGTTTGCAACACGAATAAACTGCAACGAATTGATATTCGCGTCGCGAAACCAAAGGCAAAGCTTGTAATTCGCTCGTAACGACATATTTCTGGGGAAATAACCAGGCTGCCTGCTTCGCCTCGAAGTGAACGTATCTCCAAGGGTAAAACGCTCGAAGGAGTTAAGTAACCCGCTGGGAGAAAAAAAAACCCAGGCGATGGGTTCAAACTGTTCGCTGAATTGCATATTCTCGTAATGGGATCGTTATGACGGAAATGAAGAGCGGGAACAAGTGCTCCACCCGACACCTTCGAGTCAAACTTCTAGCAAGGAGTCCGGTACATGGTATATAATCATTTAGAAGCTTACATAGGATTAGCAAATCCCAGATGGTTCTTCCACGCTCCGAGGCGTGTTAATTGCAATTGACCTCTCAATTGGATCATACTTGCGATCGCTGAATCGCAGTGTGGCCAAGTTTAAACGCCCCGCAGCGGAGGAACTCCGATCCTATCACCTCGTACTCCTACACGCTGAAATTATCAATGTCTTCAAGGAGAACATCATTCGCTAACCGACGTTCCTCTAGCCTGGTGCACCTGCACCTGTCGTCATCGTTCTGCGCAGAATTAAAGGCCAGCATCATTGTTTCCTTTGGCGGATGATTCATCGACGATTGCGTGCTATTTTGCAGAAACGTAGGCGAGATCGTCGAGAGTCCACTGCGGAGCGGTTTTCGTAATATTTCGATGGCTATCGGCCGGTTAGCCTGCAGGATCATCTCTCGTGATAGGCCAACGGGCGAGAAAGATCCGCGGACAATAATTGCAGCCTCGGGGCCGCCTGTCTACCTCGATTTCCCTTTTGTAACGCGAAAAAAAACGCCTCGGGGCTAGGCGGGCTTCTCGAACGATTCGCGCGGCGGCTCGATCAGGCGCGATTGCAATCCATTTAACGCGCGTTAATCGCCGCGCGACGCCACGTTTATGGCTGGGACTTGGACTCGCGCCTCGGGGCACGCCTTCTGCGGCTGCTTTCCCATTGCTCTCCGCTGGAAATGCTGGAAAACTGTAGGCCTCTGCTCCAACTTCTACTCGGTATTTGGGCGGAACTGGATTTACCGTTCGGATCGAATGGAATAAATGAGACGTGTCTGCGTTCGTACGTGATTACTTCTGGAAATGAAACACGTAGCCGCGTGGAGGCGAAACAACTAGGAAATCGCGAGTCATACGTACGTGTTACATATACGTCGCAAAAATGGGGAAATATCGATGATTCTGCCCGTAATTTATCAAGGAAATTTCAGCGGTATCGATGAGTTGCGCAATATCGATGAGAGCCGAGGGCAGAAAACTCGAGGCAGCCGCGGCGGCAGTTTCGTTCCACCGCAGAGGAAGGCGTGGGCGCTATTACGTTGGCCCAGCTCAAGATAAATTTTTAATAACTCCTCCCAAGCTGCCAAGGAATGCGCTAGCAGCCGGAGAATTCCCGGTTCGCGGAACAAAAGTACATATATAATAATTAAAAGACTCCACAGCCGAGGGCGCCATGCTTTTGAATCGCGTCGAAGTATGCCACAGAATAATCATATTAGCGGACGCTTTGCAGGAGAGCTTCCCAACGGATGGAAATCTCGTTAAAAGAAACGTTGCTTCCAGATTACTTAAAGCAACTTTTTGTTCCCGCTGAATGTTCTTTCAGCCTTTCAGCGATCCCAGCGCCAGACATTTAATTCGATCTTTCAGCAAATTATTTATACCCATTACAAAATACACCATCTTTTCACGCCTCGCGTACCGAATTAATTTCGCCTATTTCTGCACCGCGCTCGCGCCCAGTGTTGGATTAACCAATAACCAAACAAGGGGGGCACCGTAGAAATATTCTGAATTTTAAAATCTAACTTTTGTTAGAAACACATTTTACTCGAATTATCGGAAATGCCTACGAAATTGTACGTTGCGTTGAAGTGATCACCCTGTATAAGGGGGCCTGGAAATCTTCCCAGTGCTTAGGGCCTCTGAATGTCTGAAATCCGGCCTTTCCCGCCCCTATTACACAGATAGTTCCCTCCCTCGTTTAACTCACAATCAGCCTCCAATCAACACCACAGAATAATTAAGTCAGGGTATCGATCATACATAACATCGTTGCATCGACGCGATCACTCTGAAATTCCACGTCTGTACGCGACCCCTCCGGACAGCTGGCGAAGCACCGAAAGAAAGGCTGGATCAACGGGTAAAACTGGCGCGCGGGCGTGCGCGCAAATTACACGCGTGACTCGAGCGGAGGCTGTCGACTGGTCACGGACATGTTAACTAATCGCCGCTGACGTTAAACTTAACGACCCGATGACGCTCGGCCCGGGGTAGACAAAGGGAGAATCGGTGGAGCGACGAGAGGGTGGGTCCGACGCGAGGTTTCGGGGCCCCAGGCAGCCAGCAACGGCAGCAACAATAATCAGGGAGACGCGACGCGGAGGCTGCTGCCAGGGCGGTGGTCAGCCGGAACGAGACGCGAGTTTAGCCGCAAATTATCGCGGCGCTGGCACGATAATGGAAATCCAATTGAACCCGTCCATTGGCCACGCGTTATGGGACTGTTTGGCATTTTAATTGGGAAATTGCAATTAACCCGCCTGGCTGTATTATCGTTCGGCCGTGGACGGGTGAGAGACGGTCCAGTAATTTCTTTCGACGCGGTGGGTGGCCCCTCTCGTCGATAACAGAGAACGTCTTTTCCTCTCCAATTGCTTTTAACCATCGGAATTCTAACACGAGTCGGAAGATGTTAGGATCTCTTGAGAGAGGTTTACGATACGAGTGGAATGGAAGGTTAGAGAGATTCGAGGTGGTCTCCAAGTACGTATGTAACGCGGCCGTCAAAGATCACGCGCTCCTCTAAAAGGGCCACTTCTGCCAACGAAACTTGCCCGTTCGATTTCTCCCACCCAACATGGATGGTTCTCAGCGTCGACGATTTAATTGGAAAATTGTAATTGGCCCCGTCTACTTGCGCGCTGCCCGCTGTAGACCTCTCCGCCAAAGATTCCCCAACGACGAATCCTCTCCGCTTCCTCGGGGACTATCGGCTTCCCTCCCGTTTACGCCACCCCTCGTCCTCGTTCCCCTCTGCTTCCCTTTTCGCTCGTGAGCCACCCTCTCCGCTTCCCTCGTCACTTTTTTTTTTTCAAAAGTCTCTTTAAACGGTCGTAAACGTACTTTTCCTATAATCGAGTCCCGAGCGGCGCGCGGAACAGGCCCTTTCGAGGGTTCGCCCGATACATGGCTCTAACTTTTAATTGGCAAATGGTAATTGGACACACGGAAACGCGCAACTCGGAGGATCCAGGCGGAAGCGGTCAGAGATTTCGAGGGGGAAAATAAAAGAGCATCCTGCGAGCCCGGTTGAAGAGGCTCGGTTGCGCTCGCCACCGGAACTAGTCCAGGGTGAAATCCAGTGATAGATGGGCAAAGATGTCGGGGCTCCAGCTAGGACACGTGACGTCCCTGTACCTTTCAAGTATCAGCGGAGTTTGAAAACTGCTCCCTGTTCCCTCGGTGCAAGCTAATGCGATCCATCACATCGCTGGATGACGAAGGGGGTAGAGCGATACCATGGGCGTGGTGAGTCAGGAATTCGAGTTCCAAATTAAAGTCAGAAAGTGCATACATTAATGGTCCAAGGAAGAGAAGGAAAGGGAAGACGAGAATTTAGGAAAAGCGAGGAAAAAGACGGCGCTACGGGCCGCCGAAAACTCGTATTACGGTTCAACTGACGTCTGCGGTGTGGAGCAGAAACATGAGTTGCAGAGGGAGGGCACGCGTGCTAACGTGTATCGTGTTTCCACGGAATCCTCGGGGAGGGAGGGCGGGAGGGCGGTCTGGGACTCGCGAAAGTCGGGAATTACGGACGTAACACGATTTCTTGATGTCGACGCGGAGGATAATTCGCACGGAACGATTCTCTGTCTCTTGGAGCGGCGCACAGGATCCTCTCTGCCGCCTTTGCTGCCTTAATTGGAAAATGCTAATTAGCATCCAACCCCGGGTGCGATATTCCCTGTCGAGGCGAGCTCTCCGCTCGCTTTCGTCCCCCTTCAGTCCTCCCCCTGGCACCGCCGTCCCTCACCCTTCTGGCCGCGAGGCCTCGTCGATTCTCGGCGACGAAATTAAAGCCCGCGAAGGGAAGCTCCGCTTCAACCTGGGGTATTCCCTGCGAAGGGACGCCGATGGTGTCTGGGCGATCCCGAACAACCCGCGACGTGGCGTCTCGAGGCGGACAACTGTCTCGATCTGCAGATTGGGAAGAAGAGGTATTTCCGCGGGTAAAAAACATATTACAGGCCCCTGAACGCCCGCGCAATCACCCTTCATATCTTGTTACAACGCTGTTCAACTTAAGCTCCGGAGCTTACGGAGCTTCGTCCATTGTGTCTCGTTATGGCGCCATGCGTTACCATATTATGCGCATCTGTGGAATTTACGAATTTAGAGCTTGAGATGGAAAGTGATACATAGTGGCGCATCCAGTGGGCCAAGTGGTCCTCGCACCCCAAAAGAAAAAGGATAAATGAGGTGTAATGTATCCACGACTAAATTAATTCAAGAACTTTGTAAAAAGAAAACTGGATTTTATTCTTTACGTGAATTTTCATAATAACCTAATGAATTTTATTGTATCTGCATTAAACATATTTTTATTCGTTCGACTCGGCTTCCCCCAAAATTAAATCCTGAGTGCGCTACTGTACAGAATTATGTACTTGCAAACAACACAGAATTATGTCCGGAGAACAAAAGTTATCAGCTGGGTACTTGAATGACTCAGGGCAAATATTAAAATTGAAACTCTCCGACACACCCTCCGCAGAATATCATCTTTGGAATAATTAAAACGAAGTATCTAAATGTAGAATATCCTAGAATTTCTTCCTACCCGTCACGTGAACACGACACGACGACCACCCATCGATTAACCCGCCGTCTTCTCGTTTCTCTTTCGTGCCTGGAGAAGCAATTGCTCGGCGCACAGATCGTCCGTGCGATTTTTAGTATCGCCGAGCACGGCGCTCCGCAGCCGCGTGGTGTCCGCTTGTTTTTGTTTGCCGGGCAAGTCGGAATTGAATTACACGGATCGATACATCGGGCTGGATCGCGGACGGCAGCAAGCCGCTGGAAACCGCGCTCGAATTTCCGCTTGAAATACGCACGGCGTACGTGCCGCCCGGCGTTGAATTTTTCAAAAGCAAAGCGCGTTCCACACCGCTTGGGGAAGGGTTGGAGCGCGCGAAATCGAACGTGCTGCCCGGAATCGATTCGATTTTATGGCGGATAATCGGAGATAGGGGGTAGGGCAGCTCGCTGGGAAAACGATCGTTTGATTTATCACCGTTCGTTACGTTTCAGTGTGCTCGTTTGTTATCTTTATCGGGGCGCACCGTCGAGGGGCGGTGTTCTCCTCTTCAGAGACAACTCGCGCAATCCTCTCATTGAATCGGAGATTCAGGGCTATGAGATTCAGCCTTGTCGGAGATCTGTTTCAAGCTCTCGAGATATTACTCGGAAACATCTAACAGGGGAGGTTCTTAAGTGTCCGCCTCTGATTGCTTTGGTTTTTGGATATGTTTTAGACGACCGAGAGAAATAAGAAATACGTGATTTTTTATCCGTTTGCATATTTAGGGGGTGAAACCACCCCTCGAAGTACATAAGAAGAGGTACAAAAGTGATCACAGTGAACTGTTACCTACTACAATAGGCTTGTATCCGAGGCGATTTCAAGTTAAAATGTTAACGTTTTTAATTAAGTAATTAATGAATTTTTACATATTAATTCTAGTATATAAAGCCGGTTTTCTTAAATTTAAAAACCAACAAACCCTAGTCATGACGAAAATGAAATTTATATCAAATTTTATTCAGCACAATGTTATAATATTCTTCAAATTAACAATAGGAACTTTTGTACCGCTTCTTACGAACCTCCAGAAGGTGGCTTCCCCCCCTAAATAAAAACACACCTATTTCTTATTTTCCGATCCTCTAAAACATGTCCAAAAACCCAAGCAATCTTAAGGGGGGCGTCTTAAAACCTCTCCTTGTAAATAGTATTTTTGGCTTGGTGATCGATTACACAATGGAAATGAATGCAAAGGTGAGCACAGAGTGTCTTTACTCTCTCAACAGAGTATTTACTCAAAGTCTTGGTGATAAAATGCTGCGTACACGGCGCCCGCTTGCCAGGTACTATTAAACTCAGCAATTCACCACTAAATTTGGTAGCGCATAGAGAAACGGTGAATGGAAGTATATAATATTATAACTTCGTAGTTGACGACAATCTACCCCGTTATTAGCTGGATACTCTCTTGAGGCGACTTCGCCCGCCGTCGACGGAGGACAACGCGCCATGAATCGCGCTGATTCGCGCGATAATCGATCGCTGATAACCAGCATCGTCTTGTTGCTTTCCAGCGAGTGCGCGCGTGTTCCCGCTCGGTTAATAGGGACGTCAAGGCGCGTGTTTATCGGTCGGGGCGAGAAGACGACCCGAGCGGAGGTGGTAAGCCGCGAATAAAGAAATTAAATCACCGCTTAATCTCGGCGTGCACGCAACGCTCATCCACGCGAAAGAATCGCCTCGAAGAATGGAGGAGGCGAGGAGATCGCGAGCAGCGAAAACTGCTGGGAAACTGCTCGCTGCTATTCGCGGCAGATGCATTTATGAATGCTTCCCTGGTAGATGCAAGTATTTCTACCGAGTTGACGCGCGCGTCAAGCAAACTGGCGCGAGCACGTTGACACAGCTGGAACAATATAAATTAGAAGGAGAATTCTATAGATATCGAACTTACTGTTTCATTGCCTCCACTCTATCCTGAATTCCCTCGAATCTTTTTGTAGATATTACAGATCCACCTAATCCTCTCACGATTTAAAAAAACGATGAAGAGGCCTCTGATCAAGCGACCGCAATCAAATTTAGAAATCAAACTCAGAGCTAGTAGTCACCTATGTATCACTCAATAGAAACGCAAAGTTTCTCGTGACCGCTTCAGAGTTTTTTCATGATATTTTGGTCCCGGAATTCTCAATAGGATCGCAGCGGCTGAACGCACGCGAAACATACCGCGCTACATCGAAGCACGGGAAACGGTGGGATTTTATTTGTTCCTTTGACAGTGATCCGAAAGATAGGCAAATAAAATAGCGGCGTTACAAGTGGCGCGTGCGTATAGAGCGGCTAGAGCATCGTCGCCGAACGTTTAACGCGAGAATCGGTTTTATTCCGCTCGCCGGCAACTCTGAATAATTCATGGCAACGGTGCGGCCCGAACTCCGCGTTCCGGGGCGATCCGGCAGGATGCAATTCCTTCCAGACGGGGAAAAGTTGCACCCTGATCGGTTGCGTTGCGAAAGATTAAACTTTATCCCCCCGACGCACTTACTGAACAATCCACTGGCTTCGAAGCTGCCTCGAGAGACTTCAGGGCCCGCCTCTGTTGCTTTCAAACTCCTTGCCTCCAACAGTCCCTCTAGGTGTCCTTTAATCCCTTCTCATACGAGACATTGGGATTTCTACCAGCCACCTTCCACCACCACACACCTGCCTGTTCAAACCGCCTCGTAATCGAAGATCGATGAAAACGAGAAATCAATGAAGCGCCTCCGATATGCCGAAGACTCTGAAGCTCCTACGTGCTCGATCCATCGAAATCGTCCCCCTCCGCTGTCGCGAATCCGCGGATTAAAAGCGGAGGGATGGGTACAAAGGAATTGGAGTGTCGATACGGCCGATTTCAGCGTACAACAGCGAGAGCAACGTTCCCGAAACTACAGCCCGTAACTCTCTACGAGCACCCCTATATAAAGTCTGTCGCTGGGCTATCGACTTTTCGGCAACCGCCTAAGCCTTGTTTATTTCGACGCCCGGCCGGCGAATAAATTCGCGGCGCCCTCCGTCGAATCCGTTCCGCGGATATACGCGATTTCCACGGGAGTCGGCCGAAAGAGGAGTCGCGCGAAATTAAAGCACAACTTCGACGCCGTTTACGAGGCCATCCATCAAGCACGGGGGCGCGCGATAGCACCGGGGCCCCAGTAAAGTACGGTCGTTGCTGCGTGCCGTGCAATTGCGAACCTATGTCTTTATTTTTTTTCCAACCCCCTCCTCCCTCCGCTGACACCCTCGCGAACAGTGCCCGCGCCGTTCTCTTCGCCGGTGGTCATATCCGGTTCTGGACGAAAGAGCACGGTCGTTCGATCGATTTACCCTTCGTTTTTCCTACCTTGCGTTCCGGGCACGATTGTTTGCCTCATTGTAACATGTATAAAGGGGGTATTTCAGCAGCGTGGCTGTAAGCTCGAATGCCCGGCGTTGGCTCGATATAAAGGCACAAGAAGCCGTTAACGGGTGTGTAGGGATGGAAAGTAATTCCACTTCTTGCAGCGGTAAGTGCACATTTTCGGGCCGGGCAGGTAAGAGATTCCCTTATCGGGTCAAGCAACACCCTCGATTCCAAAGTCCCTTGGAAACAGTTCGTTACCAGGCATCGATACAAAAATACAAGGGAATTTAATACGAAACGGTGTCGGATAATGTTCGTAAACTCGCGATAGAAAAGAATCGATAGCCTGAAAGGCTGCTTAGCCCTCCCCCGTGCGCTTAATATCCGGGCGTTCGTTCCACCCTCAGACGACGACGCACAGTGGTTCCAGCCTGGAAAAAAACCCTAAATTATGAAAGTCGGGTTTTTAGGTATCGATTATTATTTTCTGGAAGACAATGAACCAATATATCTTGCTATGAAAAGGGATACATGTTTCTCTCTTTAATACAGAAGTAAAATGCATCTGAAGTAGACCTTTCATATTCCAGCGAGATTCTGGCAGCTTTCTAACCAAAGTTTCGACATTTTCCTTTTACTTTTCGGGACATTTATAATCAAATGAATTATGTATTATAAACGGGTATAGTCTCGGCTTATGTATGACGTAAATAGTTTTCAAAATACATAACCGAAATCATGTTTTCGAGCCTTAAAGAAAGGTACGTATAATTTGAGGTTGTAACTGCTTTTTGTAGGCCTGCGAAAAAGCTACGCGTTCCTACGTTCTCTTGATGATTTATTTTAAAAGTAGATACCATCAAATTACGAAGCTCTTAAGCTTGGAATGTCTCCATTGCATGCACGCATCAGATTCATGGAGTACTTTTTACATACTGCTTATAATTTAAGTTTTAAGTCGCGGAGGACAAAAAAAGAACTTCAAACTGAATTTAAAGACAGAGTGGGAATAATAGTTGATGCGGTTAAGCAAGGAGTGGGTACCACACATAATAGGAACACATCCAGAAGGTTTTTTGCAAATCCGAGTATAACAGCCGAAATAACACATGTTGACGAAACATTAATAAAAAGACTGGCTGTTGTGTTGGAAGTGATTTGCAGCAATTTTGCTATCGATGCAGATAAATTCAATACATTTTCCCAAGAAACAGCTAGACTAGCAATATCATTGTACCCCTGGTATTACATGCCGGTAACTGTGCATAAAATTTTAATGCACGGCAAGGCCATTGTTGAATGTGCTGTTTTGCCTGTGGGTTCACTCTCAGAAGAGGCTCAGGAAAGCAGAGATAAAGACTGTAGATATTATAGACAACATCACACCAGGAAATGCTCTCATTTGGCAACGAATCAGGATATGTTCAACACGCTTCTGACAACTTCGGATCCTTATATTAGTCACTTAAGGCCAGAACTAAAGATCAAGTCACTTCCACTTAGCGAAGAAGCACAATCGCTAATAAAATACTTATGTATGTATAGTTTTTGTAAATATTTTTAAATAAACATAAGTGTTGTGTATAAAGTAATGTATAATTTACGTATGTTAAAATGTTAGTTTATAACGCCTAATTACCCATTTCATAAAATTTAATAAAATTACACATTTTATGTGTAAAAAAGTCATATTAAATTATTTCTCTAATATTACATTAAGTTTGATGTTTAAGGAGTAATATGAAACAAAAATAATTTAAAAAATATTGAGAAATGCCGAAGTTACGAGTTTTTTCCACTTTCTCCTCTATGCATCGGACCACTGTGCGACGCGTCCTAGCACGGATTCGATTCAAGACCTCCCAGGCTACTTACTCGAGTACACGCTGCCAGGTGAGACACGAACCTAGCCTCCCTCGCTCGTCCCTATCCACGTCCCCCGCCCCCTCATTGATTACGTCCGAGTATTTCAGGGTGTAACAGATGAGACAAGAGAAGATTTGTGAGACGACGATACGAGGGAGGCCCGACGTGCCCAACAGCCGGGAGAGAGACGGAGAGAGGGACACGAAGGAGACTCGAGGACAAGCGGACACAGAGGGTCAGCAGCGGGAGGGAGGGTAGGGGAGGGGAGAGTTTACAGTACCTATATGCACAACGTCGCATAATCCTGCTGGTTCACGTACAGGGTGTTCGTGATTATCCGACATCCCGAGCAAGCAATTTCTCATGGTCACTGGAGAGCCGGTGCAGGTAATCTCGAGCCACTCTATGGTAACGTACGGCCCCCGCGACAAAGGGATTCTCCAAATTTCTCATCTTGAGAGGGCTGAATCTCGGGGTATCCCGCGAGCACCGACACTGACAAACAGCGAAATTCGATCTCACGAGAAATTACTAACCCCCCCCCCCCCACCAGCTCGGTGCCCGTCTTCTTACTCGGGGGTCGATAAGAAGAGAACCTCACCCCCTCCTTTGGTTCTCGTAAGTCGAGGGCGAGCAACCTTCTCGCGCAATTCGAACGAAGGAATTAAATGCTCCAGCCGACGCGACGTTTTTCCGCCTCGATACGATCAGGTTACGCGATCGACGTCGCGGAATTTATGGATCTCGTGTGGGAAAACGAGTGGCGCCAGGAGGAGAAAAAGGAGTATGGACGACACGCGCGCAACGCGGATTACCTTCGCGAAAATGTGGCTTGCGTAACGCGCGAGCGCGCGTCCGCGGAATACGTGAAACGGTGGCTCCAGGCTGAAGGCTCGCCGCCCGTCAAGGGGGATAATGTTAAACGACGGCATAAAACACCATGCGTTCGTCGATTGCATAGGCATACCGGGTGGGGGGGCTCTCCACCGGCGGCAGCCTTCAAATTATGTAACACGCTGGCTCGCTTTATCGACCACCGAGAAATGACTTTCAACGCGATCGGCGATCGCGCCTGAAGGTTGCGATCGCGCGCGACTTCGAGAGGCGCGAGCCTGATACCCGGCCGAACGATTTACTGGCGCACGAATGCCACGCTCCGAGTACTCTGATCAATTCCGCGGCCTGTCTCGACAATTTGCAAAGCAACGGCAGAGCCGATCTAATCGACGTCGAATTCTGTTTAGCCGGGAAGATAATAATCGCGGCGCATCGATCGCGCCAGAAACACGATGACCGAGTTTGCAGCTTGGAAACTCAACTTCACGCTCCGTCTCTGACGATCGTCCGATACAGTTTCCCGTTAACCGTTCCCCGGATCACTTTTACTCATTGTAACTTGCGATGCGAGCGCTCAGAGCTTGCGACTATAACCACTTAGATATACTATTAACGACGAGGGGCTGGATATCTTATCCCCCCCGCATACTAAATCAATCCACTTGTTGGCTATAACTAGGGCTTGAAAACTGTTACAATATCGATTTCGGTTCTCCAAACGGTTATGAAGAACCTCTATTCTTAATAACTGTTACGAAGAACCGAAATTTCCAACTATTATCTGTTTCGGTTACGGTTGCTATTCCCTTCCTCATATCGGTTCCATAACCGTTATTTTTACGGTTCTATATCGGTCCCGAAACGGCTCCAGAATCAATTCTTGTATCGACTTTTTCCTAACTGATATCATTAATTACTGAAAAAGGAGAAACATTTATACATATCATTGATTTCTAATGAAGCGTTGAAATAAATAAATCAGCCACATATTTTTTACATTCACGCGCACTATATTATTAAGAATAGGAAGTTAAAAGTTTCTCCTGTTTCTATAAGGATTTCTATAAGCATACAATAATGAATGATATCAATTAGGGAAAAGTCGATACAAGGATTGATTCTGAAACCATTTCGGAACCGATATAGAATCAAAAAAATAACGATTATGGAACCGATATGAGGAGGGAAATAGAAACCATAACCGAAACAGATAACAGTTGGAAATTTCGGTTCTTCGTAACAGTTATTTGGGATAAAGGTTCTCCATAACCGTTTTAATCAGAACATTCATATAACAGTTTTAAACAGTTATTTTCGGAACCGTTTCAAGCCCTGGCTATAACTGTCTATACCAGTCAGACCCACAGCAAGACTCTGGAGTCCAGGAACAACGGCGAATCTGACTCGTCGTCGGTACAGGAAGGACTGCGCCGAATCTACGGATCGACGAATCCTAACGAGCCTTCAAGGGCCAACCAATCTCCGCGACGATCTTGTCCTTTCCGGCTCGGTCACCCAGTATAAGCCTCCCCCCTCTTATGGTACGGGGCCTCACGGCCGATGAAGAGGGGCCCGCGGGGCGCATCCACGGGACTTTGTCGTGGTCGGGCCTTTAGGATCGAGTCCCACGCGTTCCCAGACATTCCAGCTAGTAATTGCTGGCTGCCGCCTCCTATCTTGCCGACGTTCGCTTGCTTCTGAGTCAGTCTTTCCTTCTCCTGCCCGCTCTTTCACCGGGCTGTACGCCTCTGCCCTCCTCTGCCCTTTCTTTCCTCTTTTTCTCCCCGTGGCTGCCTCGTAACACGGCTGCCCTCTGCTCCCTCGGCGTTGCCCTTTCCCTCTCGCGCGATTCTTTGCATCGTGATGCCTGCCGGTTGCAGCTTGTTGCTCCTCCTCGGCGCTCGTGCAGCAGGCTTGTGCTCGCTCGCTCGTTAGCGTCGGGAAAACGCGTCGGTGCTGCTGGCCGGCGCTAAGTGCATCGACAGAAATCGCTCTCGCTGGGGGAACGTATCCAAGGATCTACGGGTCTCCGGCATCGAGGAATCCTTCGGTCCCTCGCTGTTTCATACAGCCGCTCGCCCCTCCGCCTCCTCTCTTCCGCCCGCATGTAAACGATTTGTGCCCTGCCCTCTCCTACCCAGTTAACCGTGCTTCTATCGTCTCAAGATATTCCACGGCTGCTGCACGATCGAGCCCCCTAACGTCTTTCTTAATGGCGACTCGGAATATTTGCGACAACCTGGCCTCCGCGAGGGAGATTGGCTCGTTTGCTGGATTGGGTGCTCGAACTTTCCAAATTTCTTCGGTTATGTTCATCGGAATTGGGTACGTGGCGGTGTGTATGTTCGTGATACGGTCGGCTGATAACGCGTTTCAGAGAGGTTCGCTTGGAGAGTCACGTGGTAGATCTCAGTGTGATTGGAAAGAGTTGATGCATCATCGTGCGTGAGGAACATGCTGAAGATGTAACTTTTCGGGTCCGTAGAAGTATTTGAAAGTACTCTTCAAGATGTTCTCGATAAAAGTTTGCTTTTTTTAAGTTTTTTTAGTGGTGGAATATTAATTGAAGAGTCCTTATAGAAAACACTGTAAGTACCAAAAAAAAAACAAATTCTATATATTACCACTGGCACGTAGGACATTTTCCGATAAAATATTTTTTTAACTTTAGCACTTACAGTGCTTTCTACAAGCACTCTTCAATTAGGAATGTCAGCGAAGGACTGAGTTAAAGGCTTCTGCACCTGCTAGAAAATCCGTAACTTTCCCTATCGAACATTTTATTAGGACATTTGGATAATGAATAAAAGAAGGCATAATTTGCATTACAACGGGAACGTACATCCTAGTTATCATTTCGCAAAAAAACTTCTCAAGGACGTCACTCCAGCACCTTTTGCACCGTTTTATTTTCTTGGTCCAATCTTGTCAATTGCTTTTCTCTCCCCTTATCTCGAAAAGAAATAAATGTTTCTTATATTGGTGCTTACCCCGTGCTCGCTCGTAATTATAGTTATCCCCTATAATTTGATGTCCCTATTATTACTGTAATTACTACCAGGATTATCGATGTTCTTACGACCATTATTATTACTATCGCCAACACAACCCTGCTTGCTTCGTGGTCCTAGCAACGTGTGCATTTTTATTCGACAATATTTCAATCGACTTCGGAAAGTGCGAACGAGTTCTCCGTGCCAGGGACAATAAAATTGGGCTTAGTTACACAGAAAGCTACTAGACTCTAATAATCTGAAACTGAGTAAATTTAGTTTGAAGATTTTAATTGTTAAAGAAATTTAGCTTCATTTCTATCGGGTATATTTTATTTCTTATTATTGTTTGTACAATGTTTTTTTAAAGGGTTATTTAATAGTGAATAGTATAATGAATATTATTCTAAATTTTCTGTAGCTTTTGTTTTTAAGCCTAAAGTGGGACTAAATGGCTTGGTAGTTTTAATAATTGTATAATGTATAATATAAGATCCATACTGCGCTTAACTAATTTTTGTGTCATTTTGAGGATTGGTAGCTTTCTGCGTAGCTAGGCCCAATTACAGTGGTAATAAAATTTCGATGAAAAACATTCGCCCATATTCGATCTGCAATAATTGTTCGTAATACCGCACAGTCGAGAACTGGAGATTGAGGGATGCAAAGAATCCTTTCATACATCAGACCTATATTTTAATCTGTCCTCGCCGAGGGAAAATAATTTTCAGAAGATTCCACGCCGCGTTTCTCTCGAACTGATACACCCGGCAGCGGCCAAACGCGATACTGAAAATAGCAGCATCTCGAAATAAAAAGTTTCGCTAAGGCCGGCACGAGTAAACTCCGCGATTAAATGCGAAAAGTTCCCTGGCGAACCGACGCGCCGAATCCATCTCATTCCTCCAACCGCTCGACGGCGAGAAGCTTGCCGGTCGAACGAGGGATATAAGTAAATAACGACACGGTGCTTGCCGTCGGGAAAATCGTTGGACAGCGGAACGTACGGGCAAGCTGTTTGTCTGGAACGCACGGTGTGCGGGCAATGACGTTACAGCAAGGAATGTCGCTTGGATCAGTTCCAGACGTGCTTATCGTTTGATTAACCGTCTTAGTTTCCACTCCGTGTGCTCACGTGCGTGATGGAAGGAACGCGGGATTGCTTGGACAATATCGTAGCCCCCGACCAAATCCCCGTCAATTACCCGTCTAAATTCAGGAATTATCGTCCCTCTATTGTCGTTCGCCTCTCGTTATTGTTATCTTTTGGCCGCCCCCAGCAGCAAGAAGAGAAAATCCATTCGATACTGTCCAACGCGCATCTACAGGTGTCACTGACCCAGGCTTCGCCAGAAAGAAAAGCCAGAAAAAAGGGATTTCTAAATCCTCTGAATCTGAACACTCGAGACCATATCCTTGATCCATCAGAATGCCTGATCCAACAATTAGGCTGCTCGGGTCGTTGACAGACCCTTTCTCCATAAGCCCAACATTCGGAACAGCCGCCTACGATGCCCGTCTGACAAATATGACCCATCCTCGACCAGGCAGGAAGCGCAGAATTTGAAGCAACAGGAAAATTGAGCGCGAACGCGCGAGGTTGATTCTGCTTTTAAAAATTGTTAAAGGTAAACGACTGTTCGACCGAGTTGTAGAACTAGAGTTCGAACTTAAATCTCTCCGTAGTTTCCATACTATAAATGGACTCGCTTCGTTCAAACTATGTACTCGCTTGCGCTTTGGCTAACTTTTCTCAAGTTACTGACCAGTGCAACAGTCAATATCAGAGGAGACAACTGAACTGAGTTCCGCTAAACCTGCGTGCTTCTAAAATCTCAGGGTTCACGAACCCACCTAGCCAAATATTCCAAATGAGACATAACCAGGAACCACCGGGTCGAACGACCATCTCCGCAGGAGGGTGTATACAAAAAAAAAATGGCGGAGAGTAGTGAACGTGACGCGGTTATGGCGAAACAACATCGGGCAGTGCGCCGGCAATTAAACCTAAACGCTGCACCCTCAATTAGGCGCTAATGTCGGTAATAACAGTTCGTGACGAGTATTTTAATCGCGGCCCCGTTCCGGGAATTTTGCGTTTTACGCGCGCCGCGGCTTCGCCGGGCGAGTTTGCGAGAGGCTCCTTGCAAACTGCCAAGCGGATTAATATTTCGGCTTGGTTGGGTCCGCTTACGGGAATCGTCGATGCGTAAGTCCAACGGACGTGTTTCCGCGCATTTTCGCTGACGGGGGCTGGTTTCGCCTCGCGCAACCCGCGAGCTCGCTAGCGTAGTGTTTAATAATAATGGGGGGAAGGAAAACCGGGGCCTCGTAACCATCCGTCCCGCCTGAGCAATTTTTTTTTTTTGGACAAGGTTCGATGGTATGCGTTGGAAGAGTTCCCCGTGCAGGAATTTCTTTGATCGCGAGAAGAACATTATCGTCGGTCGTGGATGCTTTAAAATTTTCGCAACACGCTCCGTGGCTGTCGTACCCAACGTCGCCGTCGTGGATCGAATTTCCTTACCGATACCCTGCTCCGAAAGTTGACGTTTTGCGACACGCCCTCCCTCCTCCCCGAAGGTAAGGAGATATGGAAAGTCGGCGACCATGGAGCGTAAAACTCTTCGCGATAGTCGAGCGAGAGAAGAAAAGAAACCCACTGCGCGCGGAGAGAAAGAGGGGCCGCCCCCGTGTGTCATGGACCAGTTTTATTAATTTTTTGGTCTAGACCTCTGTGGTAGTTCGCCGGAATGCAAATGCGGGAGGAGGCGCGTTTCTATCGCAAGCCTCACGTATGCCGCGGCGCAGCAACTTCCACGGGAGAGGGGGAGTGGAATTAAAATTTTTCATATCTTCTTTGGGAACATCTGCGAGATACGCCCGGGGGATTGCTTTTCGAGGGGGTTCTCCTTGGCGAAATCAAGGGAATTTATTAGTACGCCCAAGTTCCACGCTTGGAATTCGTTCCCCAGCCGGTGGGAGTTGGTGGATAAGTGATTTTGGTCGCTAGCTTTCTGCAAACGCTCGAAATTTCGGGAAAATTGTCTACCGAGTTCTGGGCGAACAAGTTCTAAGGCTTCTAAAGGATCCAAGGGCCGTCCTATTTGAATCTGCTCTGAAATGATCCGTATGGTGCAGTGTGTAATCAGGTTAGGTGGATGGAAGACGTCAGTCAGCGGAATTCTTTTCGTAATCACGCGCAGTTAGAATTTCCTAGCTCCCAAAGGTGGTAAATCGTTGTGTTCCTCGTGTATCCATTCCCAACAATTGATTCTCTCGAAATCCTCTCGACTGTTCGACATCCCCGCTTTATTACAGTCTGGTTGCTCGAAATCTCTGTCATTAATCATTGCTCGCCACGAGTCACCGCGCCAGGTACCTCCTTCGTGCCAGTAGGTCCACTCGAAGCCTCAACTCGGCGAGTATTAAATTTCTCGATGTCCTGGCCGCTGAAGCGCGACATTTAAGCGAACGGTCGCGTTTCCACGCGTGCAGCGCCGAGGGATAGAAACAGGTGAGAGGAAAAAAGGGAAATCGGCTGGACGACTGGATCCAGGCTCTCCCACGCGGAAACCATCCTCTGTGGCTGGCTGAAAGCAGTGTGTGTCGCTCGCGAACCAGTTGCGAAAGCAACTCTCTCGTGGCTCGTCGTGCGCTCTCTTTAAGGTAAGAGAACTGGCCTCGAGGCGTTGGAGCACGGCCAGCAAAAGGGTATCGCGTCTCCTGAAGGAGAAAAAGAGTCGAACGGTAGTCGAACGAACGTGGACGGCTCCGCAGTTGGGGCCACGAAACTCGTCACAGAATGAGAAACAGAGGATGATCCTGGTAAGGTTCCCTGCGCGTGAACGATAGTAGACACAGTAGCGATAGATAGTCACACCGTTCTGTGTCGAATTTCAAAGATTCTGGCAACCAATTGGCAATAGAGAGCATTCTTATCACTGCTGTATCCTTGCAATTCGAATTCGTAGCAAGACGAAAACTACGAACCGTCCATCGAGATTTCCAAAACAGTTGAGATTCGAACGACATTCGAAGATTGTGGAACAAGTTGCAAGTGGTTCGAAGAACCTCGAAGCCCATGCACACTGGCTAGACACCAGAGGAAAGCCGAGGATCGAGGATCGAGGCTGGAGGAAATCGCTCAAGGACCAGTTTTTCCCCGATGCCACGATACCAGAGCCTCCTCGAGCAATTTGTTATCGAGATCGGACGAGGAGCAACTCGGTTCAACCGGTTTCCCTCTTTCTCTTACTCCCCGTGAATCATCGACGATGATCTCCAGCTGTGGGAATCCACGTTCACGCGTGAACGCGCCCGCGCTAACAATTTCAACTGTTGCCTGATTCCTCGTCGGCAAGAAACACATGGGGGCCGTGTCTCGGCGGTTTGCTCCTTGGACGGGAGAGGCGCTGTGCGAGCGCGTGACAAATCGCTCGGCCATCGATCGGCTGCCAGTGTGACGTAGGTGTCAAGTAATTGACTTCGCTATCGGTGAACGCAATTTAACGGTTCGCTGGAGACGCACAGTCGACACGGGACTGAATCGAGATTCGTAAGACGAACGGACAGGGAGAGTGGCCTGCATGGGAAATCGCTTAGCATCCTCCGTCTGACATATCGCGAACCTGTACTACTGAAATTTCGTCGGACCACTGATTCTAAATGTTATATCGAAGAGGAAACTTAACGAAGTCGTTAAAACTCGATATCCTTCCTCACTTCCTGATTGCATACTCGATCCCAAGTTGTTACGAGATTTTCTAAGAATTTCTGCGACCAACGTCGACCGCACAAAGCGAACACTCCGAAAGTGTTACAAGTCGACGTTCAAGTGTTTCCTCGCAGCTACAGAGCCAGGGAAGCACCGGGAAAGCCTGACAATCCCAAAGCAACGAAAAAGCAAACGCATTGTGCGCCCCGTCACTCCATATTCTCACCTGGCTAGCAGCCTCCCGCGGAAATATTCATCCGCGCCCTTTAAATATGCAATTACCGTTTGAAAATTCCCAATTCCCCGGGAGTTGGGCGCCGCTTAAAAAGCCAGAGGAGACAGCTACGAGGGCTAACAAAGCCCCACCTACTCCCTTGTGAACAGAGGAACGCGGCCAGAGCGAGGGGGGTGGATTAGAAATTCATGAGGCCTGACAAAGAAGCAGCTTTCCAAAAATCCTCTCGCGAAAAGCGCCCCGCGTGCCCCGAAGGAGGCCAGGATCAACCCCCTCTCGAGATCAACCGGGGTGTCGCTCGCCGGGACGCCCGGGCTGGCTGTCGTTAACATAAACTCGATAAATCTCGATCGTCCGCCCTCCCTCGCCGGGGGAGAGACGTGCGGACTTTTCGGCTGCCCGTGGACCGGTCTGATAGGCATGTTAGAAGCTGCCTCGAACTTATAAATCCCGACGTTTAACGCGGCTACCAGAGCCAACGTCCGAGATAATCCCGCGAGGGGCCACGTGACGCGGACCAACGAGCCGAGTTTCCCAGCGATTGGTCGTGGCAATCTTTCGCGTTGACATTTATTACGAGAGGGGATTACTGGATCTAATATAGCCTTTAAGAACTCCGACGGACGAGGCTAAATCACGCTGATACCATAAGCCGCGGGGGCACTATTTAACGGGAGCCGGTGACGATGTCGCAACTTCGGGGCCCCCGACTCACAAACATCGACGGCTAACCTTTCGAGATTTCGTGCACGGGGTTTCGAGGCAAGTGTTACGAGCTTTGAGAGATACGGCAGATGCGGAATGACGCGTGGTTTCAGTCTGTGTTGGGTAGTTGTGAAACTCGAGTGGTTTCGGAGGGCGCGAAAAGGGAACGTAAGAACGGTGTGCGAATCGGTATCAATCGGTATCAAACGTGGGAGGCTGAATTCTATGAGAGGCTGATTAAAGTTTCGAGGCGTTGCAAAGTTTCGTGTTCTCAAAGGTAGCGAAACAGTCCTATCCGTACCATAAGCTCGGGGAAATTCGATGTTCCCCGGAGTGTTGCCGACTGAAACTTGCCGGCAAGTTTCGTAATAAAGGAAACGCTGAAATTCTCGGCGCACGAATTTCAGAAAAATGAGAAGTAACGGTAGCTCCGTTAACTGAGACAAGTTCCCGAAATTGTTCAACAAACTGTGAATCACCATTAGCCGTGTAATAAGTGCGCCCACTTTATTACATCAATTTGCACGAAGCAACTTGCCGCGTAACCGTAATGTCCCCAGCTTTTTCTGTGCCTGTAATAAATTGCCGGGGGGGGGGAGGCAACGGAGGCTGTAAACAAAATTGTTTGCCAGCCAAAAAACAAACCCACGGTCAAGCTATTTGCGCGGCTGCACAAATTGAACCCCTAAAAATGACGGGCAAAGTAAACGGGATCGGATGCATCCCGGAACGGTGAAAAATATTTTCCCCGGCCAAACCGTGCATACGTAAACAACGGATAAACAATACGGAGCGGAATGTGAAATGGGAACAACGGAGGAATCACTTTTTCGCGAATCTCTGTTTGGACAGATCAAATATATTTTCAAGGAATCTCGTTATTCGTCGATATAAATAATTACTTTGCGGAGCACAGTGGATACAGAAGGGGCAGGAACGCCGACGACAGCCTGTACGCTCTGAAAAGGACAATTCCTGCGTGCTGAGAGAAACTAGTTTGACTGGCTGAAGCAACATCGCGCTGCCAATTATTCGAACGCGCCGATAAACCATAAGCAGGAGATTAAAAGTGCCAGGCCCGCGAGTGGTGCTTTCGTCGCAACTGGGAGCACAGACACCAGGGGCCGGACAGCCCGTCGAGAACACCGATGTTTCGCGATCCGCGTAGGAGTACGGCTAAAGTGTGCTTGAAATCTTCTCGCGCATTTCCCCACCGAACTGCGCGCGCGATGTCGTTAATCCACGAATGCACTCGTCCCGCCCCAATCGGAACGCGAAATATTGAAAACGGATGGGGCACTTGTGTACCGTGCGTCAGCTACGAAAAATCCGATAACCAGCCGCCGCCTCTCCACAGAGATCGCGAGAAGGGAAGAATAATTCTCGCCTCGTCGCTGCTCGGCTACCCGGTCGCCTTCCGACAATCGAATCGCGCTTATATCGAGGAAGTGCGCGCAACAATTGAAAAGCCATCCTTGTCGGCCCTTTTCTCTTTCTTCCCTCCTCTCCTCCCCCTTTCCCTCTCCGTCCATCCCGGCGCCAAAGCGAAATCGAATCAACCCGTAATCGGCGTCCCCAAACAACGCCGCCACGTCGAGAACACACGTTCGCAGGCCCTCTGTACCAACCCCCTCTTCTCTCGGCCGCGATACGTCGTCCCTTTTCACCCTGACCATCGCCGCGATGTGCAGCCCCTCGGGGCAGCTGCTCGTCGTGTGCCTTCGAGCCAGCCCTGGGGCCGCTTCCGAATATCGATTTGTCGGACACCACCGCGAGCTGCCGATGGAAAATGTTATCGACGGAGGGCGAGTGTGCCCGCTTTTCCCTCGAAACCACGTCGAAATCCGATGGAATCTGAGCACAGGACGGTTCAAAAGAAGGGCGCGCCAGCTCTCCAAGCGCACGAGATGCTTGGACAATTGCGCGAAGAATTTTAATCAAACCGGCTGGGTATAAGAAAAATTGGAATTCGAGGATATTCTACCTTTAGCTCTGTGTATTCGACTGGATGCGAAGATGAAACGTTCGAGAGGAAGCCTACGTTGCAAATGAACCGTTTTCCCAGGAGCTCCTCTGGAAGAGTTACCTTTTTATTCCGTTTTAATTCGACGTCGCGTCGATTGGACTCCGTTTCTCAGTGAATTAAGTCGGACAGCGGGCGGGCCGTTTTCCATTCGACTGTCTTTGGAGACGAAAATCGTTATTCGGCAACGGAATGAACCGTTACCAGGAATTTAATTAACGATCGGTTCGGCTGTTGAGCGCAGCTGGTAATATTCCAAAGCCGCCACACACCGCCGGAAACGAGGGATAATTTCTGGTGCATCGACTGGCGGCTTGCCGCGCCGGCAGGATATAGTACTTACGAGATGCAATTGTTTCGGTCGTAACGCTCCATTGATTTACCTTCGCCAATGAAATCAAGACGGACGAGGCGCATCTTTCCATTACTCGATCCTCGGGCAAGGCCGATCGCGTTTCGACCAGAAATACACTTCTCCTATTACGAGGATCGAATGCTTTCGCTCCTGCTTTAAAAAAAAAACCGTATAATTTCATTTCGTTACGACGCAATACGAAGAGAAGCCTGTCATCGAGTTTGAATTTTTAGCTTGCAGGGCACCGACACGTGACAATGGCCCTTCCTCGAAGGGATAGTAACCGTCGATCGAGGTTGCATTGTCATTGAAATGCGTTTATAAATTTTTCAATTAGTCATTGCTATGTAAATTGAAGAAGCGCCCGGTGCGCGCCGTCGCGCCGAAAGATTCGCACGAATTCAACCGTATAATAAGGAACCTGGTAATTCAATACATACCAATTTGCTTTGCTCGTCGCCCCTTTTGTCCGCGGTCGCATTTGCACGCTGACAATAAAGCGAATTAATCTTCCCTTCGATCTGCGGAGAGAGCGTTGCATCGCAATCACGAACTTCGCTGACCGTTCGCTATCGGAATGACACTCGGCGAGCCAAACAATTATACCTCCTAGCATGCACGCTGATAAATGCATCCCCTGATAAACTTCGGATTCACTCTGCCCGCCCTTGCAGCCCCCTCCCGACCCGATGACAATGAAAGATACGGCACGCCGTGTGACTAATCAATGCCACCCTTCTCAAAAATATAATTTAACGCGCCACGAAACCCTATCTCCGCCGAGTCCCCGGCCACCCTCCTTTCTTTATCTCTTTCAACGATTACGCGTACCATCCTCTCCTCGATAACCAATCTGCTCCGTCGGTTCCCACTCCCCGTTCGAAACCCCTTCGTTGCGACTCGCTGTAACGTAGAAACACGCCGCACGTATTGTGCAAAGATAATTGGACACGGTGGCTACAGACGCGAAACGATGATCTATGACACTTTCTCCGACGCGTGAACTTTGCTCCAGATCGGTAGGCGAAGGTGTCATCGCCGAAGCTTCTCGATAATTCATAATCCTCCGCGAAATCCTCCCACCCTTC
The DNA here is from genome assembly GCF_050908995.1 of Andrena cerasifolii. NCBI lineage: Eukaryota > Metazoa > Arthropoda > Insecta > Hymenoptera > Andrenidae > Andrena > Andrena cerasifolii. Next base: position 13,998,542 of record NC_135122.1, read on the forward strand.
GCCGCATTCGGTTCTCCCAGCTCGCTCGCCGCCGTTCTTTCCAAAACACAAGGACCATTCAGAATCTGCCAGCCTGTTGAATACAATAGACAGGATGTTAGTACACCCGTCTTTCCGCAGGATGAGTCCTGCTCCCACGATGAAACGTCGATAGAGGGAAGCCACTGAGAGGCAGAGTGGCGTCGAGCATCGATACGTTCTCCAAGAGATAATCGCTGGTCCGATCCAAAAGGGGTGCCTCCGGGGGCAACGAATTTTAATCGCGTTTCGCCCGCTCGCCCGTGCAAGGAGGATCCCAACCCTTCGTGTTTATCCGACCGCGAGGTGGGTCGTGACTCCGCGTCATTTCCACGACGTACCCACCACTTTTCCCCGCGGCAGGCGCGTCGTAAAACTCCACAATACGCCCGCTTCGGCGTGTCTTCCTGTTCCGTGAAACGACGCACGAACGCAAGGTGGCTCGCCGTTCCAACGGCGCTAATGGAGACACCGTCGAGTGCCGGTTATTGCAGCCAGTCTTCGAAGCTCGGGAGGGCGAGCGTGCACCGAAAGACAGACAGAGGGAACGGGGGAGGAGAGAGAAAAGGATCGTTATTACGTCTCGTTTCGAGGAGAAGACCTCTCGGTGAGGTCTTCTCCGTCGATATCCAGGCGGTGGGTGCCACCCACCCTCCCTTCCCACCCTTCCAGAGGATGGTTAACGCCTTTGAGCTGCGCGTGCTCCAGGTCCCTGGCTCCTTCGTCCCTTTTTTTTTTTCTAACCCCTCCCTGCTCGATCTCCGCCACGTTTCGCGAGGCTGGAAGGAGCCGGACAAAAAGTCAGAGACGTTTCTCTTTCTCCCTCTTTGGAGCAGGCGAGACGCGCGGCCAGACACAGGATGGAAGTTCCCCGGTTCTCCATCAGCGGATATCAAAGGACGCCCGTAACAAAGGTGGCTCGATTCGCGAATCGTCTTCCTACCGCGTTTTCCGCCTCTTTCGTCCGGCCTCTTGTCCCGCCACGATATATTGGATCGCGATATAATGGACGACGCGTCATTATCACTCGCAACCTGTCGCTCGTTTCCTTCCCTTGTCGCGGTCGAGAGACCTTCCGGCTGGCTGGAAACTTGCTGGCGATGTTGAGCTCGGCTCCTGTGTACACGAACCGGAGGAGACCCGTTTTCTGGAATCTTTTTTTATTAAAACACACTCGGGTGCCGCTGCCACGGGGAAGTCCTTTTCATTTAATCAGGCGCTCTGGCTCGCGTTTCTTCGCATTCAATGGCCTGGATTCGTGGCGCGTGCTGCAACCGGCCTTATCCCACGATGCGATCGGAACGTGTCCCACCTAGCCAGCCGCGGCTGAACGCGATAAATGACTAAATAACCGGTGAACGTCCCCGGGGCCACTGGGGCCCGGGGCTCAAAATTACACGACACGGCCGTATACAAATATTATACAACCGTTTCGCTCGTTGTTTCGTTCGTGCTTCCGAATGAGCTCGATCATTAAGGCAGATAGGTTTGTGCCGGCGCGGCGCGGCGTCACGAAAGCCGGCGTTTCTGGTTCCCGAGTAACCACGATAATTGCGCTACACTTTCTCGTTACATGGCCGCCGTCCTGCTATCCTATTTTCCGAGCAGACGTTATCTTTTTAGTACCGTTATCCTTGCGCGACGATATCCTCCTCTGCACCGTAGCCAGTTATTCCGGAATCCAGGATACCACTGGCCGTGAGGAGGAATCCTAAGCTGATCCTGCTTTGAGAATAAATCGGCGGGACGCCACGAGATATGCCACCGCGCGTTCCGCCGGCCAGCGGCTCCCATTAATTCTCAATGGAAATAAAAGCAACGGCGAATCGACGATTCGCCGATAGCCGGGGAGCTGAGGAGGCTAATAGGCGGCCCTAACGGTGATTAGAAAATACAACAACGGCGTGTTACACTTGTATCCTAGATCGCCCGCGCCGATCGCCTGCTTTCCGCGCTAACGAGGGTAATAATTATACACACTTTCTCTCGAGGACGGCTGGTGTTTCTGTCATCCCGGCGTTCGATCGCATCGTTATCTACCCGGCGGTGTTATCTAATCGTTCCAGCCATTAATACGGCCCCGAACGCCGCCGGGCCGCTATTACTGTCGATCGTTGAAAGAATAAATTATGGAAAGACAAAGTTCGCGTTTCCATGTCGCTGGCGATAATTCTTTCCCGAGCCGGTAGCGCGCTCAGGAATTTCTGATAGCCACCGTTGCATTAGGCCTGGATATTCATAAATTGCTTCGATCGGAGTGGATAAACGCCACGTTTCTGCCAATAATGCTGGCCCCGCGAGCGCCAATAACAGAGGGAGCAAGTCCCCAAACCTATTTCATTACGACTCCGTGACGGAATGCATTTATATACATTCTGTCAAAAAAGTACCGGGAATCGATCATTTAAAAAGCTCGCTTAAAGGGATTGTTGAAATTCTTATTGTCGCTAAGTTGGCACAATTGTCCTCTATAATCGCGCGGAGTTTGAGCGTCACTTGTCATTTGGTTTGTTTACAGTGCGCCATTGTGTCAGTTCATCTCAAGTGTGTTTTGCGATTTTTACAATGGATAAAAGTATCGAGCAAAGAATCTGTCTGAAATTTTGCATTGCAAATGGAATTTCGTGTGCCGAAGCACTGAAAATGACTTTTTTCTTTTTCCAAAACTGAAATTACCACTTCGAGGCACCCGTTTACAGTCGATAGATGACATAAAAGAGAATTCGCGGCGAGTACTGAAGTTGATTCCAAAAAATTCGTTCAAAAAATGTTTTGATGATTCGGTTCTTCGTTGGCATAAGTGTATTATTTCGAAAGGGGCCTACTTTGAAGGCGGTACAATAAATTTGGACGAATAATACATATTTTGTGTTTCATTGACCAATTCCCGGTACTTTTTTGACAGAATGTGTGTACCGTCGCGTCCTCGTTGCAAGTATCGAGCAGATCCGCGCGCGTGCCCCAAAATTCCTGGCCCAGTGGCGCGAAATAGTATCGTCCGGATCAAATGCAAACCCATCACTAGCAATCCTAATGATCCCAATAAACTTGCGTGGAGGCGCGCTAATAAGGACAAACGCATTCCGCGGATAATCGAATAACAGTCCCAGAAACTTTCCCTCGGCGTGGGCTGCCCCTCCAACACATCACGTCCCCGATTCCAGCGTTATCTCGGCGCGACGTTATCTGTGGGACGATATCTCGATGCATTATACTCATTGCTGCACTCCCGTACGCTACTACGTGCCGCTGCAGTCGATCTTGGGAGAGGGGACCGGATTCCCAGGGTGCATTAAACTATCTATCAATCTATCTCGTACAAGGGACGCGGAGAACACGCGTGTAGCTGCAGCACGTGCATCTATGCGATCTGCTGTGCGCCGAGAATGGAGAATGCACACGTACACGAAAACCATCCAGCCTGTAGGTGCCTTCCCGCTGCATCCGCGCGCGCACGCGCGTCCGCACAGGCCGCGCTCGTGTGCGGCCAGGTACGTGTGGCGATGCGTGGGCGGTATGCGACGTACTCTCCGGCGCAAAAGTGAAACCGACGGATTAGAACGAGCGACGGCACAGCGCCGCAGCCGAGCGCAGCGGCTGGGGAGAACCTCACGGCAATTTCAAAGACAATCGAGGCGCCGCGTCGCGAATAAAAATCACCGGTCGGCAATTACGAGGAAATTATACCGCGCCCACGTTCGCGCTTTGTCGGATTAAAGGTGTCCCTGATGGTATGTTGCGCGAGTCACCAGCCGATAGATTACTTCTCAGTTTCGCGGAGCAGAATCGAAATTGCTGTGGGTGTTTCGAATTCCTTGGGACTCGTCCCTAGGACTAACCTTTGATACGTCGAAGTGTTGAAAGAGGAATGCAAATGTTTCTCAGAGCCTCGAAATGAAACCGGGCGTACTGCGAAGAGCGATGCAGCGAGGATTTAATCGCGAGGCGCGGTGTCGATTATTGATATCCAGTCGTGGGTGCGAAGAATTCTGTCAGAGAGCCGGCGGAAATGTATAATTCGATGGACTCCGTGTAAGTTGATCGGGGCGCGGATGAAGCTCGTTCATCATCGATTCTATTACACCCCTCTGGAGGGGTTTGGGAGCAGCGTGTACAAAAGCAACGTGCGCAGTGTTATCAACTACACCGATACTTTTGTGAAGGAATGTACAGGAAGAGCTACCACCCTACCAAACAAGGGAATGGTACCCCAACAAAAGGGAGGTCTTCACTTCACCATGGCACAATGCTATCCTGTTCGACGTACTTCCGCCCTGTTGCGTTTTTCCGATTCCACCCGGCGACTCACTCCCCCGCCAGCGCCTCGCCAACCCCTCGCACCCTCTTGATCATAGTTCTGCCAACAATCGTGCCTGAACTTTCGCCAACCACCCTCCCCCACGTCTTGCCACTCGAATCCTCCTCAGACCCCGAAGAAGTCCGCGAGCAACATATGTTTTCGCCTGTATTACCGAAGACGGAGCAGGATATTAAACAGATATCGATGTAGGAGCAAGCGTGAAAAGAAACAGGGCTGGTAGAGCGGGGTGTATAGAACAAAGGGACCAGCGTATGAATTTTCAAGCGACCTTTGAAAGGAATGTTGCGAGGATGACGAGGGTTCCGCGATCCATTATCCCAAGGATCAAGAATTGGTCACCGCACTGCCTGAGCTAATAGATCCTGCAAAGAGAATCCTCGACCCTGTAGCTTCTGCAAGTAGATTACCAGCCATTAATCACGCGAACAGGACGACGACCAACGTCAACAGGAAAATCTGAAGGATAAAATTAAATCCTCCCCGGAGGTCTGTAGACCCTACGAACCACGGGAAATTGAAGTTGAAAAGATCAATTTGAAATACCGCCAGTGACGGTTCAATTTTTTTAAATCTCCATGTGCCTAATAACTGAATTTTCGCGACAGACGGGGCAAAGAAGAGGCCGCCCCGTCTGACGTTCGATAATTATTTCCAACAAACTAATATCCCGCCCGTCGTCGGTCCCGGGCAACGACAAGCGCCGAGTGCAGGGCGCTCCGAACGCCTAACGAGAAAAACCAAGATAAGCGTTCACGGTCGAAGCCGTCAAACTTTGTTGGACGAGTTTGCAGCTCGGGCTACAGCGTCGTCCCTTGTAATCCGCACTCGCTGCTGAAATTTACTTAAGCGGCCCACCTTCGAGGAAGCGTCTTGCATCGGTGTTCTTTCGCCGCATTACGCGTGTTTCATGGGCAGCCGAGCGGCGAGCAAATAGGTTAATGCAACGACCTCGAGTGCACGGCAATTTTTGCCCGCGGCCGGTCTACGATCCACCTCCTCCTACGTGTCCCGAGCGAGTCATTAACCCCGGCACTAATTAATTACCCGAGCCGAGTCTCATTCTCCCGCGAAACGTCGTCACTGCCTTCTCCCCGTCTCTTCTCTCTCCCGGACGGTCCTTTCCCCGGCTAGCCTTCTCCGGAGTTTACCGCCGCGCGTCTCACGGCCCAAGGCGGAGATTTTTCAGCGACCAGCGGCTAAAAGACGGCACCGCGGCACCAGCTCTTTAATTTTAATGAGAATCGAGGCTTAAGACGGGGAAACGACTCGGGCCCCCAGCGCGGATCCTTAATTCCCGTGTTAAATCCGATGCTTTGCTAATTCGCGACAGGATCGGCCACGCTTTTTCCAATAGCGGCTGCGACGAGCTAATCGTGGCTGGGAACGGGGCTGCGATTCGTTAACGATAGTACGGACCGGGGTAATCCTATTGTTAGGAATTGGTCGCTTGAGAAAATGATCAGGTGGATCGCGTGGCGGGTGGGGTAATCGGGCTTGTCTGAAGCTAGACGGAGCTTCGATCGACCGTGTCTACGTTGAAAAAGGAGACCGGTGCCGTAATGTCGGTATTAATCGGCGGACCCCCTGTCGAAGCGGAGCACGAAGTTGCGTCTCAGTGGGAACGAGGGAAGTGGAGTGACAGTAAATTTAGTCGCAGCCGAAATTAATAGCGTTTCAAGCGGGCCAACTTCGGCCCCATTCCACCCTGGAACGGGCGCGGGTATATTAGAGTGGCATGAAATTAATCGATTAATTCAGCTTCCGCGGAGTCGGTGGAGCACGAACGCGGTCCGATGTAATTCGAGCGAGCTTAAAGCGGCGGTTATCTCGTGCAAGCTAGTACGCGGGCGGATTCGAGACCGACCTTACGTTAATAATCCCAACAGTTTCTGCATCGTTACCCACTTACTGCAATTGTGCGAGCGCGCGAGCAATGCCTCCGACGGCCGACGGATGGTTGCACCGTCCTACGTGATCCCGGGCTGTATTACGTCAACGTAGAAAACGTCGATGATCGCGAGGACAGAGGGGAGCGAGACATGCCACGATGGCTCCGACATGAATCTCAACATGACGGATTACTTCGCGCGGACAGATGATGCGCGATTCAAGCGATACCGCGTGGTCTTTGGAACGCGTAATGTAGTTTCAGGTGTACTCTCGCAAGAGACGCATACGAAGTGTTACGTACGGATTTTTATGACACTTCGGAGAAAGGTAGAAGATTGGAAAGTATTTGACCCATGTTTGACCGTAAAATATACACGTAACTGTTCGCGAGATATTTAACAGTAAAAAGTCACGTTTCCCCGATAGGGCATCAAGTCCCTGAAACTTGAGATGACGTAACAAGTAGAGGTGGCTTGGTGGCAAATGCGATTTTTATTGTCAAATACAGAGCGTTGGAGCGGAGCTCGGAGCTGGAGCGCGGAACAGTGGAGCAATGGGGTTTGTCCGGAGCAGGAGCGGAGCCGGAGCACGGAAAATGTTTACTGCCCTACCGCTCCAAATTATTTTTTATTATTTGAATTTTCTTTCATTTTATAAGAGCAGATGAATGTGTTTTTTTTTTAATAAATACCAATTCACAATTTTTCATCATTGAGGAAATATATCGTAGGGCCGCGCAGCCCGGTGTTAAGAAGGCACAGTACTTTCTTTGCCCGAAAATTAAGCATTCTTTATGAATTTTTTTATGTATGGAAATGAAAAGCTAGAAAGATAGCGTTTATTGCAAATGAAAGACTAGTGTTTGAAAATATTAAAAGAATTTTTATTTAAAAAAAAAAAGTAGCTGGAGCGGAGCAGGAGCAAGTATTTTGATGTCGAAGCGGATCAGGAGCGGAACAAATAAAAAATTGGTCTGCTCCAATCCCCTGGTTAAATATCTCGTAAACTATTATACCTATATTAGGTGTCTGCACCTTCGGTCGACCATCAATGAAATATTTTTTAATTCCATACACTCCTACGAAGTTTCACGAGAATCGGTGCGTAACACTTTGAAGGGACGAACGGCAACCAAAGCACCACGATTTCAGAGGAAAAGATTTCTATATGGTTTAAGTGAGTCATATAAGCGTGCGCAACATATTTCGGGGGGGAGCTGGGAGATGTGAAATTAAACACACGATAATTACCAGCCGCGGTCGCCCATTTACACGCGCGTTACAGAGAATACGAGATGCGTTAGGCGAGTATCAGTCGGCCGGATACGGCGACGTGATAACATTATACGAGCACGGACCAGTGAAATCGCTGCAGGCGCGCTGCGAAATGTAATCAACATACTTCGGCGGTGTAGGGTGAAAAAAATAATTCCCCTCCGGTCGCGAGGGAGGACAACTGTAGGCAGCATCCCCCGCGGCTCGTATTATTCTCGCGCAACCCCAATTTTCTTGCCGATGCACCCTCCGAGGGCGGCCGCAGATTTTCAATCTGCATTTCTCTTCCACCTATCGCAGCCTCTCTACCCCCTGTCCCTATCGACCACCCCCCTCGTTCCACGCCCGAATCCCCCGCTACCCGCGATATCGCAGGGAAGCGTAAATGTGCCCGAAAATGGAAAGAGAAAAAGAGAGGAGAGGGACAAAAGGCCACGGAGGATGCTCGAGAGGGTTGCACACCTACAAACACGAAATCTTCTCTGCTCCACCCCTCCTCCTGTTGCGTTTCCGATTTCGAAAAGGGTGGATGGTAAAATAAAAATCGTCGGCGCGATTGCCGCGCGGAACGTAAATTTCGAGCGCAGACGCCGGGCAACGGGGTTTAAGAGTGTATTTACCGAATCTAATTTCGCTGGAAATTAAATTAGCCCGTTGCGCCACGGGAAAATCAACCATAAACGCGTCTCCCTCGCGCAGCTTCTGTCTCTCTCTTTCTCTAAATAAATTTAATACGCATATTCAACGAGCTGCTCGAAACCATTCCGGGACCAATTGTTGTTCCCTCCGCCGAGCATCCCCGTCTTTCCCGGGGAAACAGGGCGAGGCGATTAGTTTCGAGTTTCCACAATAAAACGCGCGGCCGCTCGCCCCGAAACGACATCATTTAAGTTTTATTCCTCCCGGCACCCCCGACCTATGTAAACCAATGAAAACGAGCCAGCTCCTGCCAAGGGGCGAGTGGCGGAGGGACTCTAGACTCTAGAACAGGCCTGTCCGGGCATTTGCTCGTACGAGCAACAGCGAGTTGCTCTTCGAAGGCAAGAGCAAAAGTTGGACGGACCTGCTCTAGACGGATTCCTATCTATGGGTGTATCTGCTACGCGATGTTTCTGTTCCGTTGCCACTCGTTTCGCGTTGTTTGCACTGCGAGTGCTACTGCGATAACGTTATCGACAGCGCAGGTTGCTGACCGAAATGCGACGAATCTTGAGTCTCGAGAAGGATAATAGTTTAATGACTCTTTTGGATTACAAGGTGTAGAAAATTTTATGCGTAACAAACTCCTGACGCTACTGAATCCCGATAGCGCTTAGATTTTTAACCCTAAAATAAGCCTGCGAAGCCTCGAGTAAATCGGTTCATTAATTTTCGAGTTATGTGTGTCACCGACATAGAAAACATGATTTTGAGGAAAACGCGTTTAAACTTTTCGGTCTGAGCGCTACACCGAGGAGCAGCTACCTACTTACACGCGTATAACTTTGTTAATTTTGGTCGGATTAACTTGACACTTTCAGGAAATATTTTCAAGATGTACTTCAAGAAAATATAAAAATCGAAAAATCGATTTTTCGAACATTTCTAGGTAGGCCTCCCCCTGAATCTGGGTTGCATTTAATTCCACCTATGTCTACTTGAATTGTCAATGAACGAGCAAAATCCCACCCGTGATCATCAGCAAAAGACCAACCCACACGCTCTTCGCGGGCAGAACGAAAGGAGCTCTCCTCGTTCGTACTATATAACCCCCTCGTCCTCAAAAGGCAAGAAGAAGCAGGACAAAAATATGAATAATGGCGGAGCGTGGGTGCGGCGGAGAGGCGAATACGAAATTAACTCGCGGAATCTAGGCCGCCGAATTAAGGGATCCATCTCAATCCCTCTCTGCTCGTCGTCGCACCACGCCATTCGCGCGCTTAATGTTTCAATTTCACGTGCATCGAGGACCGACGTTGATTTTATGCTCGATATCTCTAGGAGCCTGCTGGAAGATAGCCTTTATCCGAGCAATTAGATCTCGCCGAAGGGTCCATTAACTGGCCGTGTTTCCCGGTGCTAACTGTTCGAACGGCTTGGACATCAATTTGCCGGGAGTTGGCGCGGGCGATTCGCACGCATCCGCAGAGATACGAGCAGCGTCTCTGTCTCTTATCGTGCATTTGCATATTCACACCACGGGGATCGTTCCGCGGGAGCGTTAAGTACCTAGGCGGAAAACTGCGTCGCGAAGAATTTTCACGCTGATGCCCGACAGTCGCGGTGAAACGCGATTGTAAACGGAGAATTAAAGTTCGCGCTATTTAGAGTAGCTCGACGCGTTGCTTGTGGAAAGTTACATAGAAGCTTGGATTAAAAGGTGAAGGGATAATGGAAGCGTTGTGGTTTGATAAGGCGGGAGAATATTGTAAGAGTACACGATTTATTTATATGGAAGATGCGATGACCACTCTAAGTATTGATTTAACCATCGCACGTACCTACATCGACCGAGTATCGTGGAAATCCGTGAGAGGAGCGTCGGGTTCCGCGGCGAATCGGCCACGGAATCATCGACCGTTTTGAGATAATAAAATTGAAGGGAGCGGCGTGCCGCGTTGCTCCATCGGTCACCGTATTTTATAGGTACGCTCTCTGTTGCGCGCATCTGAGCAAGCGGAGCCGCTTTGGCGCGGAAATAAATATTTCAAGAAAGTACAAAGCGTATAAAGCGTAAAATACGACTGCGTCGGGCCGCGGCTATCTCGGCTCACCCCGAGCGAAACCCACCACTCGTAATATTTCAATCTGGCGCGTTTAAGCGCGAAGAGATACCTCGATTCGCGCCGTTTCTTCTACGCGTTCGTTTTATGCGCCTCTCTGCCGGCGCGGAGCAGCTCGATTAAAGTTTCCCCGATAGATTTCGCACCGCGACGACTGCGATTCGTGCCGATAAGGATCTCGGGAAAGTGCAAGAGAGGCGCCGCTCCTTTCCACTCCTTCCATATTGCCTTCCTTCCTTCCTTCCTCCGAGAAGCATTTCACCTCGACGGCCCTGCCCGCCTCGCATTATCTCGCGCGATCCGAATTGATCGTCTCGTTCGCGCCCGGCGCGCTGATAAAATTTCGCCACCTGACACTCTGATTAAACGATCGCGAGATTATGCCGTCCCGTGAATTCCCGCGGCGGAAAAGAATGCACCACCCCCTAGCCTGCTCTGCCCACCAACCTCCCCTACCCGAGACGTGGAAACAACGACCGAACTTCCGCCGTGCGTTCCTTTTGGCGGAACGAGGCGGTATTTCGGGCTTAATGGGAGCGTGAACTCGTCTCGCCGAATCCAACGTAAATAGGTTGGTAAAAAGTAGGGAGATCGTGGTTCGGGCGCAAATATATTCTATCCCGAAACGAGCAGCATCCTCTGTACCTATGGAGGGATGCGTAAATTCTCGGAAAAAGTGGAAAGAGCGATTAAGGTTTTCCAAACGAGCCACCCGCGGATTTCAACAGGGAAAGGGACTCTGCGTGGCGGGAAACAGGGAGGAGTAAGTAGAAACTGCGGACGAAGAAGATTCCTCTAATGTATGGAGCCGGCGAGGGAGGGAAGATGGGAATAAATCAAGTTTCTGAAATTGAAATTGCACCTCCTTGGCGCTGCTCCTTCCCCGTTTCCATGGATGATCGAACGTGCGTACGTAGGTACGTTACCCGTACTTGTCTCTCTGAAACACGGTAACTGCGCCGGCCGAGACAATTACGGGATCAGTGGCTGAAATAGTAATCGCACGTTTCTATTGCTCTTCCTGGTTTATAAGCTTGAATTAGTATTAGTAGAATACTATCTATATTACCGTAGAAAACCCAGGATTTCTATTCGTAGGTATCCTACACCCTGAGAGCCTCGATCTGACATATAAAATTACGACGAAGCGGAATCCTAAACCGCTGAGCCACAAATGTGCAAACCGATTCGATTCCTGGCTGAACGAGATTCCCCGTGCAAAACGAGTAACAATAACACTTGAACCACCCCCCGAGAGAAATAGTACCCTCTCGCATCAAGCAATTCAAACGATTCCCGACGATTCAAGTTCACTCGCTGTCAAAACTAACCCCGATCCAATCTCCGAGCTGTTCGGTACACAAAACGTGCTCGACGAAGTACGCGCGCTTCTGCATGGGGGGAAATCCGTGCACCTTCGATGGATCGATCGGGACTGCTGCCATAATAAGCCCATATTTTCCTACGGGGGCGGCTTTAATTGCCCGCGCCCGGGATCAGCTGGGGAAGGGCAGCGTTCTCGCTGAATCCTTATTTATAGAAGTCGTCGGCTGAGCCCGCTGGTCGCGATTCAGGGAGCAGGCTGCCTCTGCGGACTGGAACCAGCTCCCGGCGGCTTAAGGGCTGGCTGGTAAAGAGTAAACGGTCAATTGATTTACGAACATCCATCGGACCGTATGGAATTTTCACGTCCGCCCGAGGATCACCCGACCCACGCCCCTAATCGACCGTGATTAGCTCGACCCAACCGCGCTTATTCCGCATGGACGTTCCTCGCTATCCCGCCGCGGATGCTGTTCCCTGTTCCGAGTCGCGCTGACACTTTACCCTGCCGCTGTGACTACGTGCTAACAGGATATTCAGCGGGGAGCGAAAGATCACGGGTGCAACGAAGTCACGCGTAGTAGGTAGAAGTTACGGCGATGTGTAGCATAAACTGCTCGCGGTCTAAGAAGGAAATCAGCGTGACCTATGCAGCGTTAATCTCTCCATCTATGTACTCAGCGCTATCTCCGACACCAGCTCCGCTAACAAGCCCCGGTGTACCACTCTTAAAAGGACCACTTTCCAAAGGCATCATGCATCGGAAAACACGTCTAATTGTATTCAGAAGCACGTGTTGCGCACGTGGGAACGCAGCCGGAGGAGAGCACCGCCTCATAACTCACAGTCCGCCACTGGCGGCGATCTTCGGGCTCGGCCGCCGGTTCTACGGACCATCCGAAGGCGCTCTATCGGCAGACGAATTTCTGCCGTCGTGAAAGCGAAAGCGAACGAGGAAATTAGACGCCGGTGTTAGCGGCGCGCCAGCGACTCGTGGGAACGGCGCGCGACACAATCGACCATTGTGGGCTCGCGGCTCGGACAACGATTCCGTTGCGTCGGGCCGATCGGCGGGTAGCTCCCCCGGTCGCCAGGGGGAAGAAGCATCGAGGGAAATGGCGAGATACGGGGGATACAGATGGGAGAAGGAAAACGTGGCGCAGGTTGGCCGCGTCACCGTAGCAGCAGCGTTTCCCCAAGGGCAAGAGAAAGCCGTTCTCCTGGCAGCGGTAACCCAGTTAGAGGCGCACGGTTATCCGTGCGTATCTCGTCCGTGTATCTCGTCGCGAGGCGTCCACTCGACCGGAAGTCACCTCCAACCCCCTCTCCGCTGCCTCGCCCAGCCCTTCAGCAAAGGAACTCGAAGCCCGACGACTGCAAGGGAGGACGAGCCACTCGAGGGAATCGCGAGGGCATCGTGCCAGCGCGACGTCGAGGAGCGCGATTATTGGTAGCGAGGCTCGGCGCGAGAGCCTCGTTATATTCCAGGCAAACGAAGGGAAAAACCAGTCCACGGAAAGACAAATCTCATGGAAATTGACCGAGATTCGCGGATAACGCGAGGGAGGCTGGGCGAGTCGCCTCGGTCGTAGAATTCTCATTGGGGCTCGCCGTTTGTACGTAGAAATGCTCGTGGAAATATTATAGATCGTAGGTGTTTCGTGGAATTGGACATCGGTCTGATCAGAGCTGTCTTAATAAATTTGAGCGCCTAGGCTAAAAAGATTTGGCGCCCTAACCCTTCAAGTACCAACTCTATACAGCGTACAGATTACAGTTTCTTCATAATCGGTGCAAGATGGTACATCGTATGTAGGGTTTGTCGATTTTTAAAAATCGGTTTTTATTTATAAGTTTTTGATATTCGAAAACCGATTGAACCGGTTTTTTTGGGAATAGTGGAATTCGAAAACCGGTTTTTTCAAAAGTCAATTTTTGTATAAACCCTAATCGTACGAATTTTTTAACGGTTGTCGTGTCTCTCCTCTCATGAGAAATTGATAAAAAAAATCATTTGAACATAGTTGATCTTAAGCGCCCTTAGATCATCGTGATCCTTGGTGCCATAGCCCATTTAGCCTACTGGTCAAAGAGGCCCTGTGTCTGATCTGTGGTGTCGAAGCGAGGTCTGACGCGAGGATAGTTGACTGGAACGCAGCTCCCGGAGCTGAACACGGAGAAGGGAATGGAGTTGAATAGAGGGAATACAGGGACGCGGTTTTATACGATCGATCCCCTAAATGGTCCCAGCGAGGCACAAACAAGAATTAAACACTCTCGGTGTAGGAAGATTTCGCCCGGCAATCCGAGGAGCGTCGGGGTCCAGGCTGCATTTGCATGCGTTATTCGGACCGCCCAGGGGGGCGCGAAATTTCCGTGGGGGATTAAAAACACTCGAACAGCGCCGTTAATTCTCCGCGATGAAGCCAGCAGAGAGCTCGTCGGCGGCGGCGGCCGCGAAACGAAATAGAACCGCGCCCCGCTTGTCCTTCGAGGGGGCCGAGGTTTTTCGATAAAAGCCTAAGCTTAGTCGCGAGCTTAATGGATTTGCATTTGTATAAGCTCAGCAGTGGGTGGCGGGCTGGTGTGGCCGTCGAAGCGCGAGGTGTCGAGCGAAAAACTGAACGTCCATGGGATTCGGGGGAGACGAACCGTGAATTTTGCCCCGCGGCCCAATAATCCACCGACCGGGAGACGAGGGGGTTGTGAAAGGTGCGATCGACGGATTATTATTTCAGACCGACGAAAGAATCGCCCCGGAAGCAAAGGGTGGAAAAATGATGCGCCGGTTACGTGGCTCTGGCTCGCGTGTCGCAGTGACGCGCGGGTGGTGGTTGCAAAACGTAGCAGGCGGGGTAAAAGAAAACGGGCAAGATAACGGAGCAAGACAAACGGCTTTTGGCTTGGCGCGCGAGTCGATCGATGCGTGGACCGCGGGAGATTGGAAACGATACGACACAGAGAGGCGGCGAACTTTATGACGGATGATTGGCTGCGAGCTACGCGCGCGAGGCAGCCAGTTTTCTTTCGGCACGGCGATAAATAATGCCCACCGGGTAATGCTTCTTTCGCGGGGGTTCGGGGCGGGGCGACGGGGGAGAGCAACGAAATCGGCGAAGCTGCCGGATATTGGTTCCAGTGGCTGCTGAGAGGCGACACTGAATAATTTCGCTGTTTATCCGCGACATCGATGCCGCGCCGATTTATCCCGGAACACGGTTATCGATTTCACTGCGGGCCGTCGTTACGCAATCGTTTTCTGACTTCGTTTCACGCGTGGATTCGTCGCGTCGGTTAGCTTTCTGTACAGTTTCTCTGTGATGAATTGGAGCATGAATTTACGCCTGGCGATATTAAGTGAAAGAGTACCGCGAACGCGCCTCTTCCAGTCTTCGCGAGACCAATGGAGATTTCTGTATGAAAAAAATAGTCTCCCGTAAGCGGCGTCAATAAGAATTCGTAACGATGTGGCGCAAAGTTTTTTAATAATAATTTTAATAATACGATAGCGGAAACGTGATCGCGCGTCGATGGATGCACGGGGATCGGCGAAATCGCCCATCGTTACCGCGCTTCTCAACGCTGGTTTCACCATTCACTGACCGCGATGCACTCCACTATGAAGTTTCGAAAACAAATTTCGTGACTCGACGGTCGACCGCGTACTTAGTTACAGTTTTTGACGTTTAGGTTTGACGGTCGAATTAAACACCGCCAGGCCGACGTCGCATAGACATCGATTTTATCGGCGTCCCTGCCACGTACACGGGCAACAGTCGATCGCATCTATTAATGAGAATGCAGCGCGTTCAATGGCAACGTTTCGACATCTTTCACCGTCGGCCACCGATAATTAAATGAATCGTGGTAATCCGAATCGAACGGTCGTATTTTATTCCGCGGGGGGGAATTTCTTTTCGATAACAATTCTCTCGATTTCCGTTCAGCCCTCCATCACCCTCCTCTCCCCTCGGCCCTATATCCTACTCGCTGTAACGATGCAATTACAAGCAATCTTCTTTTCGCGTGACGATTCCACCGATACACACCGTTCATATCGATTCCACGGCGGGCAGGACGCGAGAGCGTCGGCCCCCTTCGCGTTCCCATTTAAAACGAAACGCACAAACGGAGCTTCCCTCTTGTCCACGCCGCCCGTTCGTTTGATACGAGTCGCGCAGGACAGACGGTCGACGCTCGTTCGAGTGCGAGGGAGGCACGACCGGGCTCGGGCTATTTTTCCTGCCCGTGGAAAATTGAACTTCCATGTATCCACTTTGCGCCTACTCCGATACTCGAGTTAATGGTAACGAGGACACGCTGTCTCCGTGGCCGTTGCCGGCGGCGCTCCAGCCCCGAATCGTTATTTCATAATTCGCCCCGGCAGAGGCTCCTCCGGGGTCCTCTGGTATTTTGCGAAAATATTTTTTCAGCCGACGCGACGGGGCGTATCCGGGGATCTCGGTGCTTGAATGTGACTCGTTAGCCGGTACTTTCCCTTCTCTCTCCGCCATCGTCTTCCTCCACCCTTCCTTCGTCCCCCTCCTTTTCGTTAATTCCTTTTTCGATGAAAGAAACCAGCGGCCGCTTTCTGAAGTGGGAACGCGCGCAGGTGCAGAACTCTTGAAATCGAGCATAACGGGGCCAGGCAGGCTTCCCTTACCCCCTTTTCGGCTGCCGCCTCGCGCGGACGACACCCCGCGCATAAAGCGGCCTTTGGCTTCGCTTTCAAGCAACCTACGCGCGCCTCTTCCTCTTTGTTCCCGCGCGCCGCCTCCTGCTCGCGTGCAGCGCGCGCGAGAAATGTCTGTGCACTTGGAACGGGGCTGATTCGTTGGAAAAACCTGTCGCGAGCATCATCTCGCCATCTTCAGATTCAAGGGCAAATAATGTGGGTGAAAGGGTACACAGCGTGGCCGCAGAAGCAGCTGGAGGCTGTGATAACAGCCCAGAGGCGCATTCACCGTGGGTGCTTTGGATATCAGTATTGTATGATAGCATCTATCTACTCCTTTGAGCGAGCTACCTCGAAAATCGGAAACGCGTCGCCTCGTACGACGGGTTGTACTAAAAATCTCTGCCGCGCTCCATATCGTAGCCGTGCTCTTTTCTTTGAGACGCCCATAGAAAGTCGAGGAGAACTTTTTAATTAGTGTACCTCATTAGTACGCCTGTATTTCGCGCCATATCGCTCTGCAGCTGCTACCCTGTCTCTCGCGTTATTTCCAGGTTCCCCAGTTTTCAACGCGCGTTCCGCGGGGCGCGTCGTTGCGCGCCTGTCACTCGGCCTTCGCGCAATGAATCATCGCTTTACAGCAAAATCGATGATACTGAATCACTGACCCATCATCTGGCTTACATCGAGCACAAGTACACAGCGCGTACAAGACCAGAAATGAAGAATACGAGAGGAGATACTGCAGAAACGAGTGCAAATTTGAAGAGCATAAGACACCGAGAGGTGATTGATATTGCAGTGTATCGTCGATCTATAGCAGCTTTATGGATACTGCGCACCCTTATTGTACCATATAATTTGAAGTCCAGCCCTGATCGTATCAAAAGTTTTAACGAATTCCACCATTTAAACGGCGAAACCAACGATCAAAGAATTTTAATCTCCGCTCCGCGCCCTCTTTGTCGCAGATTCCCGGCGCAAAGAGCAATAGATCGATCTTTCTGACGTGCAATTAATCGCGCGACCTCGCTGCAGCGTCCATCTAAAAAGGACGATTACAGGCATTTTTAACGTCACGACCGTGCCTAACGAGAAAATCGCTTTTCGCTCGACTATTGGCAGAAGATGATGGAAAAACGTTACACTGTTTATAACGTTTCCCCGATAAACGAGTCTGCGCCAAGCTTATTTCATTTTACGCCAGGAATTTTCAATTTTTTCCCGCAGGCCTTGTCGCCCGGAGCGAGACGCCGCCGCACAGGCCGCTGCAATTACGTCGCCCCGTCGACGTCGTTTTTTTCCGTCGTTCTTGCTGCTCTGGTTATCGACGATTATTATGCTACGAATCGGGAGAGATCGTCGTTGGTCGTAACGGGTCGGTCGCACGAGAGCCAGTTTGCAAGCCCAAGGAAACGCGGAGAAAATCCTGGGGCCAAGAATTTCGTGGAACGCGAGCCGTTTGTGGTATCGACCATCGAATCCCGCCCCGAATTGTCGTATTCATTCCCGGGGGAACATCGAGAAATGAGCAGTGGAGTCGCTTTGGAGCAACAACTACCATGCCTCGGCAGTCTCCGCCCTTCGGGTTTGCCCATTTCGAAAAACCATTTCCCACGCCGCGTGACTCGGCCCCGTTCTCCTCCCAACGATGATTACCCGAGGCTAGCTTATCACGGACTTAATCTCCGTAAATTACAAGGGCACAGAGAGGAAAATATTCAAATATCGAATTTCAATCGGGGCCTTAATCATGTTTCACGCCCGACCTCGTAATGCGATTTTTCCTCCTTGCAGGTAAATCCTGTCGCTGATTGAACTCGATCGTCGAGCCGCCGGTTCTAACAATAGGTAAGTGCCACCAGAGAATATGAAAACGATGGAGAGAAGACAGCGAATAGAGGGATTTGATCTAAAATACAAACTAGCAGCGGATACAAATAGAGGATGGGGTGGTAATATGAACCCCCAGTTTTATATATCTGCTTTAAATTTTTCCTTAAAATGTAGCTAAACTAATAAAGTTGTGTGTGATAAAAGGTGGAAGCAAAAGAAAAACAATTTAATTGAATTTAGCATATATTAATAAAGTGAGGGCCCTCTAAAAAAAATCAAAAAGAATAATTCTTTCGCAACATATTTATCAATATGTTTCTCTGTGTATATAGCTAAGTAGTAGGTACAGTAAATAACGCTATTAACCGCTAGATATTTTTGTTTATGTTCGAATAGACGACAATAAAAAAGGAAACACCAAGGTGCACACAAATAATTTAATGCAACACTGACGTTTTGGAAAAAACAGTAGTTAAATATTACAAAAGGGACCCTAGCCATATTGGTTAATCTGAATTGAAAAGGACAAAAATGTTTAGAAACTAGAAGCCTACGTCTATTATGTGACGATCAAAAAATGTGAATGTCGCAAAAGATAGCAAAATGGCGGACCACGGAAAAAAAATTAATTTTTGGGGGTAAAGATGTTGATAAAAAAAAATAGAAGGCCGTTAATTAAAAAAAAAAAATGATCGTCACGTAATAGAGACGGGTTATTCGTACAATAAATGCCCTTGTTCGTGTCAATTGGACGTATAGTTTTCTCTGTAGACTGTCAACGCGGTTGAAAAATGTAATTCTGTGAAAAACGCGTTCAAAGTTCCGCTCGATTCAGTCGCGCGCTTGACACCGCTTCACAGAAAATACTATATCTCCGTCACTTTTCCGAATTTCTTCATAAAATATGGAGAGAGCATTCTTGAAACGTACCTATGTCTTTCAGAAAATGTGAAAAAGAAAAAATCGATTTTTCCGATTTTTTTAAAGTGGTCTCTCCCCCTTAACGATTTCGACATACCTTTTCGCCCAATCGAATAGGTACCTACATTCGATGATGGCCACATCTCGCCGTAGCCTAACGCGAAACGAAGAGTGGAAGGAAGGATTTCGCGCAGTGACCGCTGCGGGAGGAGGTGGAGACCTTTTTTTTCGCGGTTCAAAAGTTTTTAATTGCGAGGCTCTCTCCGGTCGAAACGGGCCATCCAATTTGCGCGAATGGGATTTTCCTCGAACGTGACGCACTCGGCCCCACCACCTCCCTTCTGCTCCTCCTCGAGCCAGTCCACAGGCCGTTCTACCCCTTTCCTTCCTTCCTTCCTTCCTTCCGCAGTGTACAGCCCCCATTCGGCCCGTTTCCGTGATTCTTTTGTGACGTAAAAATTGAATTCGAGCCGCAGAGACGCACGCCCACCCACGCACGCCTGCACATTACGTACCTCGACGGCCCGGCCCGCGCCGCGCTGACCCCCCAAGCCCCGTCACCGCCGCTCCACCATTGTCTCCTTTTTCCACCCTCGTTCGCCCTTGCTCCGCGGCGCAGCGCGTCGAGTTTTTCAGGTTAGCTACAGCTTCATTGTCTGCCAGTTTTTTGCACATGCCAACGGCAGAGGTTACGGGGCTGCAATTCTGCGTTCCACCCTTTTAACCGTCCAACCCCCTCCAGTGTCTTCGGCGGTGTCGCTCGCCAAGGCACCGATAGCCCCCGCAAACAACGGAAGCTGCGAGTGTGCCGATTCAGAGAATGGACTCAACTTTTAAATGGAGCAAGCTCTCGCGCATTCAGCGCGACGTAAAAATGCAATATCGGTCGCCCCTGCTTGCGCCGGTGTGCATGTAGGCTTCGATGCAACTGGACGAGTGCACTCGAGGCCCCATTACGACGGCTATTGGTAGGGTAACATTTGTATTTTCATTTGGGGGATGAAGAGGCTTGTGGATGGCAGAGAAAGCGTGCTTAGATTCCCTTGTCGCCGAGAGTATACGATCGAGATGATTGGCTGAATCAGGGACATGGATTTTCGGAGTTCTGAATGGGGAGTGCAGCGAATGTTGTTGGAGCAAATGGTAGAGCATTTGACTGGGGAAACATCTCTTTCTGTGGGCTGCTGGTTTGTTTGATGGCTCTGAGATCAGATTGTCATGATAGGTGATTGCCGACAGAGAAGCATTACCTACAATCGCAATAGGGTAATATTCGTACCCATATAAGAAATAAAAGTTAATCTCTTGGGACAAAGGTCCACTGTTCCCCCGGTATCTTTTTCAACAGTCACTTCCACTTTCCACGTTTTCCTTCCCCGGCCCCTTCCCCGAGAAAGAATATTTATACCTTCCCCCACAATTTCAATATGAAGTCTCTTTCCCAGCTTCTCGAGGACTCGACTTCTCAGAAGCACCGTGTGCTCCCGGAACACAGCAGCGACATGATTTACGACCTAGTAAGTCCTGAGTGGCTCTATGTTACGCGTGTAAAACGCAGCCGTAATCTACTGCTCCTATTCTGTTTGAATCGGTCACGCATATTAACGAGCTGGCCGCTTCGGTGCTGCTGCCGGTGGCCAACCTCGCGACGCGAGAAAGAAACGCACCGTAACGATAATTAATGAAAGAAAAAGTGACTCGGATGAAGCACTAGCTAACGAACGCCAACAACGTTCCCCCCCCCCCCCCACGTTTCAAGGTCCCGAATCGACCGTGGCGAATCCTTCGTATGCCATGTTACGCTCGATGCTCCAGACGAGAGAACGTCTCGTTCTATTTAGCAAATTAACTAGTTCAGGTAAACCGAGAGTCCTCCCCCTTGGAAAATCGGCTTTCTACCTGCCTGGATGGCCCACCTTCGATGTTGCCACGCCAACAACGAAGGTATCCAGGATAAAATACGTGGAAAACCATCTCCCAAACAAGATCGTTTGATTCTCAAAGCCAATCAAAGTTGAATGTCAAAGGCGAGATTCGAAGTGCGTCCTGCGCGTTGCTGCGGCTTTGTTCTGCGTAGGTGGATATTCTCAGGGATGTCGAGATTAGAATTATTTTTATAAGACCTTGACATATCGAGAGGCAACATTCGCTATGGCTCGGCAAAGACATTTTTAGCAACGCCGTTCTTTTTCCCCATGAGCCGATTAACTGGGATCACGAGACACCTCGACGTTGTCGGTCTTAATTGGGGCTAATTGACAGACCACCTTTCTAAGGTCGCTTGATAGCCTTTTTTACGGCTGACCGAAGATCAATGAGGTGCGGTGAACGAGGAAAAAAGCTGCCCTCGGGGCTAAGCCCTGTCTAATCCGCGATTCGTGGAAAATGCTTCACTGCTAAAAGGAATACGCGCTCCCAGGTTCTCCTAATTATTATTGGACCCTGCTACTCGAGAAATATAATCGATCATTTTCTGTGGTCTAAGGGTGAGCTTCTGGTATGCTGTTGAAACACGTGGAGGTAGATATTCAACGACCTCAAAGTTCTGTGGAAAGGGAGACTGATAATTTAATGGCATATCTAATTTGGCGTCTTTGATAACTATGGAAGGTTCTTTTCTAAAAGAGGAGATTATTTTTATCGTGACGGAGATAACCGAAATGAGTGATTAACCACAGCGATTCGTCTCTCGTTTTATCGTGCCTGGCGTTTCCGGCTTGATTCGGCAGTGGCTCTTCCTTATATAAGGACGCGGAGTGACCGACTCACGCATGTACTCTGAAGAGTAAGATAGAACGAAAAAAATCAGAATTGTGTGATTGTTTTCTAATAGTTACAAAAATGACTTTAATGATTCAGATTAACTCCGCAAAAAATCAGCCTCTGTCCAAAAAGATTGTGGTGCCGCAAGAACCTTGAAATATTAGGTAACTTTTTTTTTTTTTTTTTAAACATGTTTTTAAGGTGTTGTATGTGCTAATTTTTGTATAGTCTTAACACGTTCACTGTCCAAATCCGCACTGTACTTTACTCGTCTCTCAGACGTCCAATAAAGCCACAGAAGTTTTAATTTAAACATTTGCGTTTTCATTTGTCTATACAGTATATCGTCACTCCTTCATCGTAGGAGCTTTCTTCAGTTGGATAAGTTTCTTTTAAAAAGAAGCGCTATCGTGTGATAAAATAAAATTCGTAAGATCAATGAAAATAATATTTTTTAACTGACTTGACGGCACCTCAAAACATTTATTGATGACGTTCAGATTTTGACAGCTTAAATACGATTATAAAAAGCAACTTTCGTCAGCTACTAGAAGTGATGAATAATGACAAAAATTGTGCTTCTATACTTCGTTCCACTCTACTGAAGAATTCACTGAACCTATTATTTCGAATACCATCACTGAACGAAGAATGTACCATCTTCGTTAACCACGCATAGGAATACAAGGCCACCGATCGTCAAGAGGAAACGAGTCACGAAAAATTCCTTTGAAAACTGCTGTTAACCGACTTTCACATGAACAGATTGTGAAACGGAGGATCGAGAAGGAAGGGAGAGACGCGGACGAGGTGACCGGAATGAACGAAAGCAAGGGAAAGGGGAATAAAAAGGGACCGCCGTCCCGTCGGCTGGACCAAACAAACAATCTTTATCTCCTTTATGGACGTGCTTATCTGCGCCAGCCGACTCTTCTCCAGCTTTGCCGTGGCAGGTTCTGCCTTTTTCTCGCCCTCTGTACGTGAACAGATCCCTTTGTGTTTTCCCGCATACTTTCTAACCGCGTTCGGGGAAAAAAGGAACAAGGTTAAAGGAATAAGGGACTCTGGGGTCGTCGAATGAAACAGAAGGAGCAGAGGGAGCAGTGAGAGAGTGGCGGGAGCAGAGGGTCGAACGGGGGAGGGGGAGAAGTGGCGAGGATCGTCCAACGACCCGTCCAGTCACGAAAATTTGAATAAATCTCGCTCTGATATGCGCCACTGTCCTGAATATCATTTCATCGCTTTCCACAAACTCTTCCCTCCCTTCTTGCCTCTTACCCTCGCTTGCGCAACCCCCCCGCCAAACGAGGGGGCCCGGGAAATACCGGGGAACTCCGTTACTTCCAACGAAATGCAAACCCCCAGCGAGCGGAGTAATAAACCGAGCAAACGCTTCATTATGAGTCATTCGTGGGAAGCTTTAACATTACGCCTTATGACGCGAAAAGCCGCCGCGTGTCTCGCCACGTTTCGCTAAAGAATAATCGACGCGTGCGTGCCTATTACCGAACCGAAGGCTTCATTTCT
The DNA here is from genome assembly GCF_050908995.1 of Andrena cerasifolii. NCBI lineage: Eukaryota > Metazoa > Arthropoda > Insecta > Hymenoptera > Andrenidae > Andrena > Andrena cerasifolii. The sequence continues at coordinate 14,021,852 of NC_135122.1, forward strand.
TTTCTCCGAGGGTGGACAAGCTACCCAGGCGAGGGCAGCGAACCATGAGTTTCGCGGATTCGACGGCGTTTCCGTCCAATGATCGTGCGCGGTAGAAAATGCATTGCGCAACAGAGGCGAGCTTAACGCCTCGTGCACTGCAATCGAGATACGGAAGAATTTGCTCGGGCTTGTAGCTGGGAGTGCACGGTCTGTGAATGGAGTAGATTAACTTGGGATTGACTCAGGTATTTGAAAAATTTTAAAAGAAATTCTCACGCGGATCGAGTGTGTTGCTCCATAATCTACAGAGTTCATGCTCCGAATGAGTGGCGCACGTAGACACTTGGAAAATGTATAAATCTCTATGAAATAAATGCTCCGCGCACGAATACGTAACTGACTCGCTACTCTTGCTGGCTCGATATAACGAAAGTGGAAAGACGACCGAGCGGGGCAGCAAGTTCTCAAATTCGCGTGGACGGTAGCAATTTACCGCAAGGACACAGAGCAAGCCTGTTTCTACCACAGATCTGAATTAACGAACATATGACGCTCGGTGCGTGATCCCTCCGTCTCTTTTGTATCATCTTCGAGGTTTTCGATACCGCCACCTGTTACGTAAATACAAGCGCAGATAGGTTAGCCTCTCTAGAAGATGCAGCCAATTGATTTACGGTCGTAATGGGCTGCGAGGCCGAATCGTGGCCTTCTGTAAGAGGCCCTCCTACCTGGCAACCACTCAGCAAATTATCGATTTCGAGCGTTGTCTGCTCCTGCCGTATATTGGATTGCTCTCGTATAATTCGATTTCTCCGTTTAACCGTCTCGAATTTCTTTCGGAACGACGTTACGCGCGTTACAGACAAGTGCCTGGACGAAATTTCGGTGAACTCGCCCACTATAGAAGCCTCGTTTCTCGGCAACTTATTCCTATTGTGCTAGTACATCTCAAGTATTTAAAACAGAAGATGCCTACTAATAACCCGAAGCAAAATGATACGCGAATTCCTCGACAAAAAGTTCTTAAAAAAAAATTAATTTAAGAAACGGTTCTTAAAAGTTTAAATGCGTTTCTCTCAAACTGATGTTTTCCGAATTGGTTACCGTAATATCTCAGAAACCAATCACCCGATTTACTTCAAACTTTGTGCACATATTCAATAGATGTCCCACTCTCGTTTTTTTTCTAAAACTAAGCCGGTTTTTGCAAAATTAAACTTTTGCGACTTAAAAAACCAGCGAATGTTTTGTGGAAATCGAAATTTTCTGTTTTATAGACGCTGCCATTTGTTTTACTTTTCAATATTTCTCATTTAATCTACATACTTCAGACGCTAGCCACACTCATACAGATTACACGAATTTTTAAATTTTCTATTTCAGACAACTACAACGGTTTATTTTATGCTAACCATGCGCAAATGATTTTTGTAAGGCGCTCTATTTGAAGCACTACAACTCCGGATATAACCACTATTTTTGCACATAAAATTGTTTTTATATTCTCTAAAGATT